>NC_139978.1:30007548-30607548 GCF_963993115.1 Abramis brama | reverse complement strand
TATATTTTTGCTGTGGTCAGTCACTCACAAGTGTGGTCTATCAATACCAGGTGGTATTTTGTAAAAATGTAGAAGGACTTCAGTATAATTTCACTTTGAACTTAAGACTGCTCATGTTACTTTCGACCCCGTCAGTTGGGACGAAAATAACACACAGGTGGGTCAAAGGCGCGCTTTTTTTTAAGTAAAAGAAATTAATACTTTTATTCTGCAAGAATTCATTAAATTTGTCAAAAGTAACAGTAAATACTTTTATATTGTTACAAAAATTCAATTTCAACTAAATGCTATTCACTTCAAAGAATTCTGAAAACACTTTATACAAAAATATTAGGCAGCACAACTGTGATCAACACTGATAATAATAAGAAATGTTTCTTGAGCATATATATTAGAATGATTTCTGAAGGATCATGTGACACCGAAGACTGGAGTAATGATCACAGGAATACTGTACATTACATTTTTATATATATATATATATATATATATATATATATATATATTAGACATGTGCCGGTATTCGGTAATGCGATAAATCGCGGTAATGAATATGCACGATATTGTTATCGTGGGCACTTCAAAATACCGTGAAAAATAATAGATCAGAATTTATATTTATAGAATGCGCATTAGCTTATTTTCCATCAACCGCTTAAACAAACACTGCGTATATGCTGCACGAAACACGTACGCACTCTGATGTAAACAATCCCCACATGAAGCACTGTGTGCACGCGGCGCAGTGCGCACTCTAGTCTAATGTAAACAATCCTCACATGGAGAAGAAGCATGGCGGAAGGAGGAACGCTGCCGACGATTTATCCATAGGCAGTAAAGTAAAGGATTTATCCCCCTTCTAAAAGCAGGGCTGTCAACTCTACGCATTCAGCTTGAGACTCACGCAATTTACACTTTTCACACGCTCTCGCGCCACACATCCATTTTCTCATGCAGAGAAAAATCGCGGAGCAAAGAGGACACTGACACCGACAGACTAGACAAAGCAGGTTACTTTTCATATGAAATAATTCTCAGCTCTCAGGTTCTGTCCATTTTATTACGAAAATCAGACAATAAATACCGTTTTGGCGCTTGTAAATGTGACGTGACCGATCGCTGTAACGCCTCAGTTCAAGTAAACCGATCATCTGTTACCTCATATTTAAAGATACAGTAACTTACTGAAAGGTATTTATGCCTCATACATAATATCGATCAATCAGTGTTTTTCAACCATGGAAAGAGGTCAATAAAACTGCAGGTGAACAATTATGTCACAGAACGTTACATTTACCTCAGGAAAGCCATTTAATGACCAATACATTAGTTGACTAGAAAAAATAGCTATAGAGAGGAGTATTTTGCTAAATATGTGCACTATATTACATTTGTAATATATTTTTACTTGTGTCATAATTGTTATTATAATGAAAACCAAATTATATTTAATTTAATTTTTAACCTTTAATAATACCAGCTGACATGGTTCTCTGTATGTTTACAGCATTATGTGAGATATATTTTTTCTAGAGAAATATTAACATTTAGGCTATCTACTGTAGCCTACCTAATATTTATCCAAAGAGTCAATATTGAATCAAGATTGAAATCAAATCCCAAGAATTGAATTGAAATCGTGAAAATTGTGTAAAATTCTGTTTAGTTACCAAATGTTTTGACAATCACAATTACACCTATTGTGATGCAAGTTGTTTTTTTTCTACATCCCCTCCCAATCCATCTGTTTCTCTTGAGCAATTAAAATATCGTGATAATACCGTATACCGTGATAAAAGCTCAATCAATTAATCGCAGCATGAAAATTTGATACCGGCACATGCCTAATATATATATATATATATATTCAAATAGAAACCAGTTATTTTAAACTGTAATATTTCATAATATTACTGTTTTTACTGTATTTTAAAGTACACAGGTCTTAAACATTTTAAAATCTGTCAGTATGTGTTTGTCAAACGCATCTAAATGCATATAACAGTTTTCCGATTTCACGGTGCTGCGATGCACCGCAATAACCTTACCTCCCATCAGAACAGACCAATGACACTTCAGATGTCTCTTTGTCCTTGGTTAATATCAGGACACACACCATCCTATACTATCATTTTAGCGAGAGTTGTATGCATCGAGCAGCACGTCTTCTATGACCTTAAGGAATGACCCTTACGGTGATGGTCCTAAATGAGCATTTCCCATGAGGGGCTGGAGAGATGAAAGGCTGTGTTCTTAAAGAGAGATTAAACAGGATTTGATAGGCAGAGCAGAACAGCTCCTTTAGTAACTCTGGGAAAAGACAGAGAGCATTTGACGGGTGGCAGGGAAACAGATCCACAGGGCAGCTCATTTAAAGAGAAGCACGCAGGGCAAGAATGCAGGCTGGTCCTACTTCAGCTGTTTGGATACTGATGATAATGAGACCCCTAAAAAGTACATATAGTTATTAGTCACCAAATCTTTTCTTCCCGCCATTGCAAACATGTTTACTTGGCTGACATACTGTATATATAACACCTACCTGTACTTAGTAACCACTAGTGCTTCTAGTTACCTAACTAATACATATACACAGGAAAAATCAGGGAACTAATCAACATGAAACACTACAAAAGACTACAAACAGGGCACTCGGGACAGGAAGTATAACAAAAGTCCAAAAGACAAACACGGAGAACCGCTGTAAAAAAAAAAAGTTGCTGCCTTCAATTTTTAAGTACAATCAACTTGGATGTTTAAGTCATTACAACTTAAATTACATTAAACTGACATAAAAAAAAATGAGTTGAATATTAACTTATAAAACAAGTTGAAAATGGCTATTCTAAATGGCTAACTTATTCTGATGACTTATTGATCATGTAATTTTTTAGATAGACCAGTAACTAGTTTGACCTTTACTTTTTTACTCCAGTTATCAGTTCTGTAAACAATTAATTATTGGTTTTCTAATATCTCTCTCTAATAAATGGCATCATTCTGTGACTCTAAATAAGATCACCCAACAATGGTATTCAGGGGTAAAATATAATATTGTGTGTATTTTGCATACATTGTCATAAATATGATGGCATAAATAACAATAATACATAATATTAGTATTAATTTTAAAATATTCCTAATGAATTTCATATTTTTGTGTGTCATAATTAAAAATTGGTTCTGCTAATCAGTTCATCTATAAAAACAATAAATCATCTATATTTGTCATAAAAAGGCAATAAATCTAACTCCCACGTCTACTAAATGTCTTGTTACTAATAAAACATTTTCTTAATTCTTTCATCAATTGTTAATTTAAACTTTAAACAAGACACAATCTGAAAAATACGGCTATGTGTTGATTTGATTTGATTCAAGTTGAGGTTAATGCAAAAACTTAAAGATGTAAATATAGCTAATACAAACGTGTGTGCTAGCTTTGCTAATACTGTACCTTAATTTACTTTGAGGTATTTACTCGTAGTGTTAAATGCTAACTAATGTTAATTGATGGCATGATTTAGCTGATTGTATTTTACAAAAAAACAAAGTTAAAAATGACAAGAATAAACACATGGACAGGGATTCAATCCAAACACCCACAATCCCACATTTCATCTCCTGAAGTTTAAAATCACAGTCGGAGACGGTGTGGGCGGCTGCTTTCAGATCATAATTACATTCCGATGTATATGAGGCCAAGAGGTAATTTTTCTTTTTCTTTTTGGAAAATGCTTGTTTAACATGAATTCTTTGTACACTGCAAAATCAACCCCGCAACAACAAACTTAAGATTAAATCATGGAAGAAAAAATAAAAGGTGTGGGGTGTGAGTGGGACAGCTTGAAAGATATTCAAATACATTTCCTATCAAAAAGAATTTATAATGACTCCCCCTCATCGGAATGCCATCTCTGCAGGGCTGGTTTCACTCCCCCCCTCACTATTCAATATGGATATGATGGTGTACATGTTGTAATCATAGTGCGGAAGAATACTGCAAAGACTTTCACCTTTAAAAAGTATGATTATGGTGCAGTGCTTTTGGTCATATGTCTTATCTGACAATTTAAATTTGAAAACGTCATTTTCATTTTCAATTCATTTTACAAGATATTGTGAATAAGTATTTCTAATGACATGTTTTAATAAGCAGTCAGTAAACAGATTAAATTGTAAAAACTTAAAGTATAGTCAGATTTAATCTGATTTCTAGTTCTGAAATACAGTCGGATTTCTGGTTCATAGCCAAAAAATTATACACATTTCAGTCGTGAACTCAGCAACAGCTCTGAATGATTCACTGATGATTCAGAATATTTTTGTCTGACTCGTTTTATAAGTGTCATTTTTTTGAAAATCGGGCATTACGGCTTGTTGTCCTGAAACCACGCCATGCACAAATTATTGTGGTTCCATTTTTTGTTGCATTCGCAGCCATTTTATAGTCGCAGTCTGAAGCCCTGTACGGACAGGTATAATGTAAAGTCCATCATTATAGCAAACTATTTCACAACCCTCTGGAAATCTTCTGAAATCATTTGATGGCTTTGTGTGAAGAACATATCCAAGAAGATATGTGCCAGCAAACAGTAACAGAATCATTGTTATTTTTTGAGTTCAATCAATGCATGACTGCAGCTAACAGGGAACGTACCCAGAACTTTAGTTAACGTTGTAACAAGGTTCTATCAACATTATGAACAAATGTTCTTCTGGTAACGAAAACAAAGCATTCATTCCAAGTTATCTGGTCTTTAATAATGTTTTCAAAAAGTTAGCACAAAAACAAAGTTCTGTCATGAAACTCTAAATGGCGCAGGCTAATAGGACCTTAAATCAATCTGCTTGCAATCACATCATTCTCTATAGGGCACAGCTGATTGGTTCCTGCTGTATCAGTAGCCAATGAGCTTGCATGCACAATCTTCAAATACAGTGGGGGAAATAATTATTTGATCCCCTGTTGATTTTGTACGTTTGCCTACTTACAAAGAAATGAAGGGTCTATAATTTTTATGGTTGGTTTTCTTTAACGGATAGAGACAGAATATAAACAAAAAAAAATCCAGAAAAACACATTATTTAAAGGTTATTAATTGATTAGCATTTGATTAAGTGAAATAAGTATTTGATCCCCTACCAACCAGCAAGAATTCTGCTTCCCACAGATTGGTTATGTAGCCCATGTGAAACACAGATTAGTCTTGTCACTTTAAGGAAGTACTCCTATGTCAGCTTGTTATGTGTAGAAAAAGACACCTGTCCACAGAATCTGTTTCTCCATTCCAACCTCTCCACCACCATGGGCAAGACCAAAGAGCTGTCATAGGATGTCAGGGACAAGATTGTAGACCTGCACAAGAATGGGCTACAAGACCATCAGCAAGAAGCTTGGTGAGAAGGAGACAACTGTTGGTGTGATTATTCGGAAATGGAAGAAATACAAAATGAAAAATCAGTCGCCCTCGGTCTGGAGCTCCATGCAAGATCTCACCTCATAAGCTAAGGATGATCATGAAAAAGGTGAGAGATCAGCCTAGAACTACACGGGAGGAGCTTGTTAATGATCTCAAGGCAGTTGGGACCACAGTTACCAAGCAAACCATTGGTAACACACTACGCCGCAATGGATTGAAATCCTGCAGCACCCGCAAGGTCCCCCAACTCAAGAAGGCACATGTAGAAGACCATCTGAAGTTTGCCAATAAAGAATGTGCTGTGGTCAGAGGAGACCGAAATTGAGCTCTTTGGCATTAACTCAACCCGTCGTGTTTGTAGGGAGAGAAATGCTGACTATGACCCCAAGAACACCATCCCTATAGTCAAGCACGGAGGTAGAAACATTATGCTCTGGGGTTGTTTTTCTGCTAAGAGTACAGGACGACTTCACCGTATTGAGGGGCGGATGGACCGGGCCATGTACCGTAAAACCTTTGACGAGAACCTCCTTCCCTCAGCGAGAACACTGAATATGGGTCGTGGATGGGTCTTCCAGCATGACAATGACCCAAAACATACCACCAAGGCAACAAAAGAGTGGCTCAAAAAGAAGCACATTAAGGTCTTTGAGTGGCCTAGCCAGTCTCCAGACCTTAATCCTATAGAAAATCTGTGGAGGGACCTGGAACTTTGAGTTACCAAACCACAGTCAAGAAACCTTAAGGATTTAGAGAGGATCTGTAAAGAGGAGTGGACCAAAATCCCTCCAGAGATGTGTGCAAACCTGGTGACCAACTACAAGAAACGTTTTACCTCTGTGCTTTCCAACAATGGTTTATCCACCAAGTACTAAGGCATGTTTTGCTTGGGGATCAAATACTTATTTCACTTACTGAAATGCAAATCAGTTCATAACCTTTATATAATGTGTTTTTTCTGGATTTTTGGTTGATATTCTGTCTCTCTCCGTTAAAATAAACCTACCATAAAAATATAGACCCTTCATTTCTTTATAAGTGGGCGAACTTACAAAATCAGCAGGGGATCAAATAATTATTTCCCGCACTGTACTTGGTTAGTATTTGCTTTAGCAGTGCAGCTCGCTTTCAGAAACCCTCCACCTTCCCCAGCTCCACCTGTATAGATCTGCTACGGGTAATTCATGTATGCTATATTGTACAGCAGCAGCATGTCTCACTTGCTCACAGCAGTGTGTCGTATGTGTCCCGTACTTACTCTGAAGCAGCAGTGTAGCAGATCTATTCTGCCAAGACCAAACATATCATTATTGTCATATCCATTACCATGCCAAACACTCCAAGAGTTGTCATGAAAGAACATTATTTATATATTGATCATGGAACATTTTCACCTGAAACGCTTAGTTGGATGTTTGTTACCATTATGTTTGCAAAATGATAGAATGGAATGTTCCCTTAACATTTGCATAACCAAGAAAAAATGATTTAAATGTTTAGAGAACATTCAGAAATACGTTTTTTTTTTAGCTGGGTAATTCCCAAGCTGCAAAATAAGAAACACTGGCTGCTTTCGAAATCACATACTCTCTTGAGTACTGTAGTTTTTTTTTGAATAACTAATTCAAAAATTCGTGACTGCTAAAAAAGTATGTTCTATATAGTATGTGCGTAGTATGAATGTAGCCTAATCTGGACATACTACATTCGCCATGTTGTCATTATCATGTGACCTACCAGCGTCAATTACATCACGTCACCGCCATTCATCCTCTCCAGTGGCCTCATGGGATAGTAAAGTGTCCACTGTATGCACACTTCAGAATCTCGCCGAAAAGAATAGGTCATCCGGGTACTTACTCTTTTATTACTGTGAATTCAGACATTATTCTTTTCACATACTGTTTTTCACCTACTATATAGTAGGGAAGTATGCAATTTCGGATGCAGCCAAACTGTTTCTGTTTGTCATAACAGGTGACAGGTGGAAGGTCATTGCTGTCAGCTCTTCAGTGTGGCTCTTTTATATAGGAAAAAACTTGACTCAGCACAAATTCCTAAACGATCCCGTTGACTCATTTTCTTGACACCCAGGCGGCGTTTAAGGGATATAGATTAGTCTGTTATGGGATGTGACTGCCTCTCTTACACACTTAAACAAATGTATGATTACATTCAATAGCGTTCTGCAATTTCATTCCGTTTCTTCAAAGGAAGAGAGACATATGGGAAGCAGTTGCCTGCCAGTGAACGGTCACAACTAGGCTGATTTTATTTGTGATCTTTCTTTTAGATTAATTCATAGCTTTTCCTCTCCCGCCTGTCAGGTCAGGGATTAGTTCTTGTTTTGTGTGCGTGTGGGTTCTTGCATTTGTCTTCTTTTCCTTTTCAAGGAAATGTGCTTTCAAGAGCGCTGTGGAAAATGGAGTGGCTTACATCATTTTTCTGAGAGTTTTTAAACAAGGATGAATGTTCCACCTAGAATCGATCAACATGTCTTATGAGGTTGAATAGAGGTACAGATTGATGTTTAAAAAAAGGAAAAGAAAAGAAAAATGAATGATGAGGAACTCTGAGAATGTAAAATTAGGTAGATCAATTGTAAACTACAGCCTGGAGGTCAAAATGCAGTTACAAGTTTGTACATGCAAAGGTTAAATGCTGCCTTCAAGTCATGCCATGAATGACTGTATTTATGAAATGCAAAGAGATATTGATCATAATAGACTTTAAATGTGAATATGCAATTTATGAATGCATTTTGTGCACTGTTGATGGAGAATAGCAATAAAGCTTGTCAAAAAATAGCATTCTCATTTAGCCAGTTAATAAGGTAACACCTGTGCAATAAAACTACATATCCCACAATTCTGCAGCCATAAGAGAATGAAAACTATTTAGATAAAGCTTCAGTAACACACCAACTGTGCACCCTTTGCCCTTTATTTTATCGCACTAGTACTATTAAAACTTCCAGTCTTCCAAAGAGAAAAATTAAATTGCACACCACTATTTTATTCAGACCAAAATCACTTAAACCACTGGGTCAATGCTTGACTGGTTAGCATGATGGTTGATGATGTAACATGTAGTTCAAAAGAGCATCATAGCAAGTAGCTGTGAATTATGCTATCAAGCAACAATATATTATATTAACAATATTTAGCAACTTAAATGGCATAAAATCATAAAATGTATGATGGTAATACGTGTGCTTTAGAGGGTTAGTCCACTCAAAGACAAAAATTCTCTCATTATTTACCTGTCATCATTCACCCATCATTCCAAACTTTTATGCATTTATTTCTTCTGCTGAACGCAGAAGATATTTTGAAAAATGTTAGTAACCAAACATTTCAGTTCCCATTGACTTCTATTGTATTTTTTGTCCATACTAAGGAAGTCAAAGGGAACCGCTAGCAACATTCTTCAAAATGTCTCCTCTTGTGTTCCACAGAAGAACGAAAGTCAAACAGGTTTAGAATGACATGAGGGTGAGTAAATAATGATGGAAATTTCATTTTTGGACGGATCAACTTTTTAAATGCAATATAGCAAATTAATTAGGACTGCATGAGGGAGACGCATAAGGATACTAATATATTTGTTCCATTTATGTCTCTTTGTCTTTGTAAAATTAGACGAGCACCACTTGAAATCCCTCCTTTAAGCAACGGAATCAGTGTGAAGGAAAGTAACAAACCGAGTTTAAACCTAGGGCAAGAAGTCTTGCAGTTTCTCACGGCCATTCGGCACTCTGTGTGCTTGCCAGCTACAGCAAACATTGATTGGCTGATTAAGCACAAATTGATTAGCAGGCTCTCATTAGCATCCCATTAGCAATGACCTATACCTAGCAAGACACACCGCATTCTGACTCAAATGGATTAACAAGCACAACAATCCCGCCACAGACAGAAAATCTGTGAACACTTCTCTAAAAGCCAGAAATCAATGGATTTCACATTATTAACCCCCGACGGACATAAAACAGCGCTCTAATGCCGTATCATGGGCACAAAGCCCCATTTTAATATTTGCATTTATTTACATTAACAATAAGCTGGCCAACCTCTATGCCCTTGAATCAGTCCAAACACACTGCATGGATACTATTTCGATAATACAATCCTTTCATATCAACAAACAACGTGGCATTTATTTTCAGCAGAAGGACAAGAGAGTATGCTGCATTGCTTTTGAATAGATATGCCTGGGGACTTTAATTTGAATATATCTAATAAAACAAATATTCAAAAGAACAACAAGACAAGGCTGATATTTTCATTCGCTTGAAAATGAAAGCTCTAATTTGCAGAGGGATGACAGGTCAAACAATCGCGAGTTGATAATGTTATTGTCTGCACATCTTAGCTTCGTCCTCCCAACAGAAACATACACTTTTAAAAATCTATGAAATGGCTCGATATAGCAACAAGCAACAATATATTATATTAACAATATTTAGCAACTTAAATGGCATAAAATCATAAAATGTATGATGGTAATACATTTAATTTGAATATATATAATAAAACAAATATTCAAAAGAATATTTTGATAATGTTATTATTATCTGTGAACATCTTAGCTCCGTCCTCCCAACAGAAACATACACTTTAAAAAACCTATGAAATGGCTTGAAATGCAGTTTTCTGTCCCATGTTGTATTTCCTATTTAAAAAGGTATTTAAGTGTCTGGAAAGTTCTGTTTTTTAATTAGTTCGCCCTTAAGGGTGCAGTAAGCAATTTCTGAGAAACACTGTTGATATTTGAAATAAACCCAAACAAACACACCCCTCCCTTCATTGCTCCGCCCCCAAAATAATGCTTTACAAAAAATAAAAGTGAAGATGACGAACCAACAACAAGGAAGAACAAAAATGTAACATACAAAACTGCCCTGTTACTATATAACATTACAACAACAGCACATCTTGGTTCTGTCAAACAGCTAAACCAATGTTACTCACATATGGAGCAGAAACAACACAACCTCAGCGTCCGTTTTCAAGCCTTCCTGCTTAGGTCTCTCCAGCACACGAAAGCTTTTCTAATATTAATGTGGGTCCTAAAGCTCTTTCCTGATATTCCTCTGATCTTTTCTCTTTTGTAATGTCTCTCAGCCATCTCTCTTTCTACAGTCGTTCTTCAAATCTCCCTCTTGCTCACTCTCTCTCCTCCCCCATTCATGGATGGACACGCCCCCTACTGCTGATTGGCTACAAGTGTGTTTACATTTCTCAGAAATAGCTTACTGCACCTTTAAGGCAGAACTTACTGTAGCTAGTAGCTCCTAAGCTCTCCATAAAGTAAAGGGTTGTCACATAATATGACATTTACCTTTACTGATCCAATAAGAAGCCTCCAAAGATTCAGAACAGTTTACCTTCTTGTGGTTGATTTTTTTTAAAACTTCTTTTGTCTCACGTAACTACAAATACATTTTCTTTAAAATAGGATTTAACATTTAAATATGAAAAATTATGAAAAAGCAATACATAAAAACTAAAACTATAATAATTTATAGTATTTATAATACTTTTGATTGAAATAAAATTGGACAAATATTTGCACTGCCTCCGAGTGCAGGATGAGTCATCAATAATTTTTTCTCGGTTTCCTGGAAAATTGCTAATTTTATATCAGTTAAAAGTTTATTTAGGAGAAAGTTTCAATGAATTACTGAGCCAGAACATGAAAATATGGACTCTTGGTGTAGCTATTCAGCTATTCAGACCACAAGTAATTTTATGTTTCAACCACAGATGTTGAGACAGAGCCTGTATATTCTGTAGTGCAGGAATAAAGTGGTTCATTATCAAATTTCAGTGTTATAGCCTTGGCCCAAATTGAGCTTTTTACTAATGCTGATATTTATATTATGACATATAATATAAAATGTAATTTATATGACATCATTTGCAGATCATTTCCTGTCTCGTCTCTATCGTGCTATTGAATGAAAGTTGAAAAATAAGTGAAAGTTTAAAGGGCTAGTAATCAAACTATAAAAGTTTGAGTACGATCTGAAATGACAAATTTATGAGGTTTATGAGTTTTATTTTACATTGCACAATATCATGCTGCAAAACCTAAAATATTCCTAAATCTTTAATGGTTTCGTATAGGGGTCAGCTCTATCCTCATTAGTCTACAGGTCCTGTAATTATGCAAAGCAAACATCCATTAGTTTTGTTTTTTTCTTCACGTATAACATTTAACTAAATCCATGAGTAATGCTGGCACTACTTTGTGCCTGGTCTCTGCGTCTTGCGTGTTCAACTTTAGTGCATGAGAAAGTTCTCGCCATCTGCGATAAGCTGTTAAAAATTCTGTCTGTATAAGTGCTAGAGTTTTCGAGCATCTGATGCATAGTAGGTCTTGTTAACAGTTCTAGTGGGTGGTGATTCAACATGCCAAGAGGGTGAGCTCCATCATTTCAGAGCGAAGCGTGAATCTTAGTTCCCGGCACAGATCAGTGACACATCAGCGCAAAGCGACAAGTTGGTGCCAGAGAATCGTGCGAATAGATGCTTGTGTGTGTCTGTTCTTGTTAATAATGTTTAAGCTGTCTCACACAGTGCTCTTATATGCATATATATGCATTAAGAACAGTGGATTTGTTGTGAGATTTTCCCATTGCTACTTTGAACATAAATGGTAACGCTGTGATTTTATACATCACTGAAGCTAAGGCTAAAGCTCCATTTAGTGCAGAGAATCAAGTGTTCACACAATGCTTAACATTACATCTACAATTTTCAGGTATGTACCGCAAACCCATAGGCATTCGGCACAATGCAGATAAGATGAGCAGGGAACAGATGGAACGTGGATGTGGCTTGTGCCTGAACATGGTGCCGATGTACGCACCTCCTACATAAGCCTGAGACTGTTAGCATGGAGATCTTCCAGAACATTCTTGGCATCTAGAGGATCTAGTCACCATCTGTCTCCCAGGACAACCTCCCAACATAGACCTTCCCCGCCTCCCGACACCCCTGTGCTCATCAGCTCAGAGATACGGTCGCCTGTCAATGAAATTCACCGGCCGTTTGTCTTGGGTGGGCAAATATGAACCATAAGACAATTCTGTTTGGATCATCTGCACCACCTGTTAAGTCTACGAAAACAGACGACGGCGTGGTATTGTTAACAGGAGACGTGCACTTTGCCAGACTTGTGTGAATCAACAGGAAGAATTACTAAATGCACACACAAAGCATAGCCAGAAATGAGGCCATTGATGAAGAACACAAAACAGGAGTGAATTCGGTGTCAGTGTGAACGCTTCAAACCGTTCAGTACCAGATTTATTAATAAATGGGGATGCCCAGTTTTTTAATTAGTTTGTTCTCTTAATAGTAAGAATAAGCTTCCAAATTTGTAAACAGAAACAATGTTTTAAAAGCCATGCCATTTCAGTTTGTCATATTGTGGTTGAAGTTTCAAACTTATTTTGCCTCATGTAACTAAACATTAATAAATGTAATTACTAAAAAAAACAATTAGTATAATTACTAGTTTTATAATTTGATCTATCAGTATTTATTAATTTTTGATAAAGTTCCATAATATTTTTTCATAGCCTATATATTAATTATTTATATTACAGATGTTTTTTAGTTTTTTTACATGAAACATGAATGCATAAATAGTTACACATTGTGACACTCACTATTTTAATGTCCTTTATCTCTTAAATGTAGGCTATATATCTAAAGGCCTGTTTAAAAGTAACTGTTTATTCATACAAAATTAATTTTTGCAAGCAAAATTGTGATTATATTACAGTAAGTGTTTCAGTTGTGACTATTTTTGTTGTTGTTGGAAGCATCCATATTGCACTTCTGTGGCTGAATGTGCTAGCCGGACTGCCATTGAGATGAATGGGAATGCTAATGCTAACAGATCGCTTTCTCCAGCTGTATAAACCGCTTTGGGACAGTTTTCGCTGTTAAACCAGAGAAAATCCAGTGACGTTGAAATAAATATAGCAATCATGCCTTAAATCTGCAACACCCTTTTTGCAGCCTTGGCGAATTTACACTGGGGCAAGGACAGGGAGTACGCAAGGCAACTGGTCTGGAAATCAATCATTAGCATGGGTCGAGGGCGGTAATTAGGCGTTCAGGAGGGAGTGTGTGGGACGAGGTGACGAGGAGCAGTTAATGAGGCCACGGGCTGTGGAGGGGTGAACGGCCAGCACCGCGGGAAACTTCACACACACGCCGCAATTATAAGGCACAGTACACAAACATACGATTCAACACCCAAGGAGGTCAGGCTGAAAAATGTGCTGTTTCATAGATGACAGTCTAACAAAGCCTTGAGAACTGAGGTGCTATTTTTGTTTTAGAAAGGCAAAGGAATGGCCCGTCCTTCTGTAAGACTTGCTAAAGGCTTGTCTATTACTTCATGAGATCAGATTTCTGAGAAAATAACTAGTTATTTTATTGCAATGATTCATTTTGTTTAGGTTTTTTTTTAGGGACAAGCCCTAGGGACCTGAGATTAACACAAATTAGCATTGTGCTAAAATTTGCATGTCATTTTTTTTTCTTTTCTGTATGTACTGTTAAGTTTCCTATACTGGTATTTTTGTACTGTGCTAAATAAAAAACAAAACAAATAAATAATTTAGTCTAATCGAGCAGACAATTTTATCTAAAAATTTTACTTCAGGATACAATTTTTTCATTAAACATGAAATGGTGACCCAGTACTGCAAAAACTGTTATCCAAAAGTAAACAAATATATTCATAAAATGAAACTTTTAAATGTTAAATTATTATTACCGTGAAATAAATTTGGATAAATTCTTGTGTTGTGTTTATGCCCAATAGGCTTTTTACTTTACTGTTAGAGTGCTTGATTTGTAAACGTACACTGTAAAATCTAATTAATTGGACTTACTTAAAAAAAAGCATGCAAACCGACTGCCTTAAAAAAAACAAGTAAAGTGAAATAGGAATAGTATGTGGTACTGACAAATGCTTAGTTAGTATAGTTCACTTACACAAGAGTACTAGTAACTAAAAAAGAACTGTAGAGAGTACTTGTTAATTTACTTTAAATAAAATATAATTGTTACCATTGTTGTGTTTTGCAGGCTGAATGTTGAAGTCTGTGTGACTCAAGTATGATCAATTGCAAGACTGTCACAAATATAGAGGGATTATATAAACCCAATTAAAAGTTTCACAAGGTGTTTAGGACATAAGTGTTCGCAAAAAAATTATAAAAGATCATTAATTGACATGAAATATAGTTAAGTTATACATCATTCATTCATACATATAATAATATATATATAGATATATATTAGCCTACTTCTCTTCCTTTGAAACCGAATAACTGATTTCTTGTTGCAATCGCTGCATCAATGGGAAGAGAATTACAATAGTATAAATGAAGTTCCAAGTGCCCAACCAAAGGGATCACTAATAATGGCCATAATGGTGACTAAAAACATTTTAGGAAAATCAACAACAATTTATGAAGTCAGCTTATGTGATGTTCTCTCAAATAGTTGTATTACAATTTCAACATTCAAGATGACTTTGGGAAATGAGTGAATGCAAACAGAAAAATAACTGCAGAAGTGGAGGAAATGAGTGAAAAGTCCATTAAGATTTTCCCCGCCTCAAAAAACCACTCAAACCAATCAATTAATCTTAACTTGGGTTTTCTGAGTAAACAAAGCATAGTATGTGAATAGTACAGATTACTAGATTTTTACAATTAAGTTAAGACATTAAGTAAAGTTAACTAAAAAGTGTTAGTAAGAATCACTGTTGGATTTTACAGTGTATATAAGCTATATTGGATTTTCCGTTTTATTTTTTGAAATACTAAAATACTCTAAACTGGCACTATATGAGTTACCAGATCTTGGTATCTGTCATTAAAAAGCCATATTGGTCAGTAGTGGTTAGTCAGTATACCATTTAGCACCATACCATATTAAAAGTACAACAGTATTACTAAACCAACACTGTTTACTAGAGGATTGAAGCAACAATATTTCCTTCACCCTGGTAGCCTCTCTCACCTTTGAATTTACGAAAGAAGAGAAAAACACTCCAAAGAATGAAGCTTGAAGGCTATTTAATCTACTAATGCAACAAAGACTGAAGCTCACCAACTGTTTTCGGGAACAGATGCTATGTTAACTGTGGAGTGACGAGTAGGTGTATGAATTAACCCTAGAGTCCCACTTCCAGTCGGAGAGAGAAAGAGAGAAATGGTGCGACTCCAGCACGACTGCGGAGGCATTCGAGACTTCTCTGAGTAACTCGACTCAAAGCCTCACACACGCCAGCCAGAGTGGGATCTGAAGGCAATGATGATTTTCACTTGATCAAAGCAGATCATGAAAAAGCGGCACAGCTTCTTGAGTTTTTTTCTTCTTCTTCTTTTTTTTTTTCAGAAAAGCTCAGAATATAAAGTGAAAGTGAGCCTGCTCATTAGGATTTTCAGCAGGTTTGAAAATTCAGGATTCAGATGATCCTGCTCTCAAAGCAGCACTATACTGATATTCATCACATATTAAAGTTCTGAAATGAATTCAGCCCAAACCAAATATAATACATATTCCATTTTAACCAATTTTTGGTTTTGAAAATGTTATATTGTACTTCTTAAGAATCTATTTTTTTCATTTTTAATATTATTAAATCTAAATGCCATAGTTTTTCTATAAAATGATTAAATATGTATACTGATTAAGTTTATACATCATTACATTTTTCATATATTTTTATGAAATGCCAGACAGTTTCGTTTAGATTCTTCTAGGCAGTTTTTATAGGCTGAAAGGCATATCAAGATCTCAGAGTACAATAGTACATTAGATCAGTCAGCCCTGTAGCTCCAGCTGATGTAATTAAATCATGGCTGATGTTCAAATGAGAATCTATGTGGCTACATAAAGATCAAATTCAAGCAGCACAAACAGCTTAAATTAACGAGTATAAAACAGCATATTATGAACATGAAATGAGTAAAAACACCCTTTTGATACTACATTGACATGTGGTTTCTGGATAAACATAACAGGCTAACAACCTCAGAACTCATGGCAGGTCTTGGAAAAAGTCACTTTCTTTCTGGCACTGATGGTCAAAGTGAATTTCTCATGCCTAAAACAAAATGTGTTCAATAATTTAAACTTGCATGTACAATGTGTCATTGCAAAAGTGAAGCCACATCAGGCGAGGTTAGAAAACAAGCATCTGCGATTTCGGCGTCATATACATCTAAGAATGTACTCTAGATTGCAGTTCATTTTTTATGAACTGCATGAACATTTGCACACTGGTTTCTGAACTTTATACAAGCATTTTTAAAAAGCAGAAATTTGAAGAATTTTCCATAAAAAAAAAAAAAAATCATGATCAAACACTGTGCAGGCATATTTTAATAAAAGAAACATAGTATATAATACTAAATACTCACATGTTTTAAAAAGAATTATGAGGCAAGATGTGGAAAAACAATAGCAAATGCTTTTAAAGGTCAAGTTTATTTAAAGGTCAAAAAAAATGGACAGCCTATAACATTAAAGATTATGACCAGCTTGTGGTAGATAGCCTTCTAGCCATTTACAATCTGAAACACATCAGCATTTAACATGTTCTATTTACAAATGTGATTAAAAAACATTGTGGTATCTATCTGAGGAATGATGTTCTTCTAAAAGAGGGAGGAGCAAAGCTGTGGAAATCAAAAGGCTGGAAAATCTCTCGACAGCAGCGGGTCTTCATGATGAATATAAAACTATCCACAATGGGGCTATCTGCAAAACACTGCTAGAAACAGAATCTTTGAGTTTTTCGAGCCAAAATCCTGTGTGTCCCAGGACAGCGTCACTGCCGGCAGGTGTCATGGAAGGCCTCCAGAGTTCGGAAGTCCCTCCATGTTGGAGGAAGGCCCTCCTGCAGGAACTTGCCACAGCGTTGACACGGGTTCTGGAAAAGCTTGATGTAGCTCCTCAACCAGGTCTGGTCAAAAGAACAACACAAATATTTGTGCCTTTTTTTTTTCTTCAAGAGCTGATTGGTTAAAAATTCCCAAAACTAAATAGCGTTCCTCATGTGAAGCAGACAAGACTTAACGTGACTTGAATGATACATTTTAGCCAAAATGAAGCAAAGTATAAGGATGTTTTCCTCCTGAAATGCTGTAAAACTGTTGGCTGACCTCACTGCACTGGCATCGGTTGTGTGAGAGCAGCATGAGGGTCTGTGGGGTCTCACAGCAGTCACAACTAGACATTGATTAACAGCAGGAGGAGTGTGTCTGCTCTCCTCTCTAACCCGTCTTCACTGGGACGCTCAGCACAGTTGGGGTTTACCTGCACCTGTCAGGACACATTGTCTTTCCTAATTCATCTGTCGGCCCAAACCGCCCTCCACTGATTCCCTGTTATTCACACTCCAATTAGCACACACAAAAGGCCTATCTTTCTTTCTATTGTATCTTATCTTATCTGTCTGTCTGTCTGTCTGTCTGTCTGTCTGTCTGTCTGTCTGTCTGTCTGTCTGTCTGTCTGTCTGTCTGTCTATCTATCTATCTATCTATCTATCTATCTATCTATCTATCTATCTATCTATCTATCTGTCTGTCTGTCTGTCTGTCTGTCTATCTATCCATATCTATCTGTTTGTCCCTCCCTACCTACCTACCTACCTATCTATCTATCTATCTATCTATCTATCTATCTATCTATCTATCTATCTATCTATCTATCTATCTATCTATCTATCCATATCTGTCTATCTATCTATCTATCTATCTATCTATATCTGTCTATCTATCTATCTATCTATCTATCTATCTATCTATCTATCTATCTATATCTGTCTATCTATCTATCTATCTATCTATCTATCTATCTATCTATCTATCTATCTATCTATCTATCCATCCATATCTGTCTATCTATCTATCTATCTATCTATATCTGTCTATCTATCTATCTATCTATCTATCTATCTATCTATCTATCTATATCTGTCTATCTATCTATCTATCTATCTATCTATCTATCTATCTATCTATCTATCTATCTGTCCGTCCGTCCGTCCGTCCGTCCGTCCGTCCGTCCGTCCGTCCATCCATCCATCAGGATCTTAAAGCTAAATCTATCTGACCGCCTCTGTTTATGTATCTGTCTGTCTGTCAGTCCATCCAATTAATCAATCAATATGTCTGTCCGTCCAGAAAGCAAAAAGGAACGAGAGACTAAATGACTGGTGATGTTTTTTTAGGTTCTAAATTAGCTGTCCTCAGGATGGCCTCGGAGCGAAGTGCATCAATGGTGCGGTTTTTAAATCCGCATACGGGAGAAAGTCCACGATTCCAGCCATGATCAGAATAGCTCCGCATTGATCTTACGGAGAAGTAATCAATCTCTCCACTCTTTTCAAAGCTTAGAGCAGAGGTCGGCTGACTATTTAAAGACGGACCAGACACAATGCTTTACATCACACACAAATAAACAAGTCACAATAAGGTAAACTTGTGAAATTATTAAAGATTTCAAACATAAAATCAACAATTTTATCATTCCAGGGCACAGTTTGATGGGTTTATATACATTTAATCTAGCAGATGCTTTTATTCAAAGCTAGTATTTACAGTGCACTCAAGCTATCGGTTTTCAGCATGTGTTCCCTGGGAATCGAACCCATGACCTTGGTGTTACTATTGCCTTCCTCTACCAGTGAGCTACAGGAATTATTTTCCTCAAGCACTATTTTATTTCACAGAATAGTGTGCACCAAGCTAAATTTCAGCTTTTGGTCTAACATGATCTTGCATGCATTCTTACGATGTGGAATACAACCTCTCGTTAAACCGCACCACACAGCTAAAGGCAAAATGTAATAATTTAATCATAATTCTTGCACAGTGTCAGTATAATTTTTAAAAGCAATGTACTATACCCACCATGAAGGAGCGAACTACAACATCGGGCATCTGGGGGAGCTGGTAATGCAGGAGGGCTGTGGTTGCATGATCAGTGACCTGAGAAAACAAAAAGATCACTGAGAAACATAACAGAAGGTGTACAATGAGTGCATTAACATGACCTCCCACATTTACAAAACCAAAATGAAATGAGGACACAGATAACATATATTTTAAATAGTTATATAGCCAGTAAGATATATTTATGCTAATTGGTGGTAGAAAATGATCATGTTAAACTAAACTATACGGAGCCCCTAAAGAGATATGGTGACGGGAAAAATATGAGATGGGAGGAAAAATTATATGTCAGTGTTATTGCATTTTTCGCTGTTTTGCATTCCCCGAGGAACTTTGCTTTAGCTCGTAAAATGTTTGTGTTCCTACATGGAAATTCGCGTTCGCTCACAAAACGTTGGAGTTTTTGCAAGTCTCTCAGGGGAACGCAAACGTTTTGCGAGTGAACGCAAAGTTTCTTGGGGAACACAAAAGTTTTGAAATATACCCCCCCCCCCCCCCATCTCTAATAATTCACCACCATGTCCCTTTAGGGGCTCAGTGTTTTGTGTTGCAAAACACCTTAACTCACTTTCTAATAGAGCTGTCACTTTTGTGAAAAAATTCTGTTCGATTTTAGAAACATAAGTGTTCATTGAATCGATTGTAAAATCGATTTTCCATGTCTAAAGACGTTTCCATTTTAAACGCCAAATATGGGCAAATCCACGGACAACTAACAGGCATTAGGACGAACGTAAAGAGGGTGCTTGAGACGCGCACAGGTCAGCAAATATTTGTAATATATTTTATATATAAATATATTTTATCTGATGATTTACTGGCATGAAGTTTCGTGCACGATAACAAACAGGAGTGCAACATTCTCGAAAAACAATAAGCAGAGTGGACTGCCATAACATAAATGAAAAACATTACTGCAGGCTTCAACATGGCTGTGTTTACGATTAGATATGTCAAACAAATTTCACCTACGTAGGCGATTGTAGACCGTAGCCCGAATCTGTATCTGTATGCATGAGACTGTCTGCATACCGGCAGAATTCACAGTTTTGTTGTAAAAAGAGACACATTATGCAGAGGTATAATTTGCTGTTATGCGTGTTTGTCAGAGCCTACAGTTGCTGTGTGACGCGCATTCGCTGCGGGCGTATCGTGATGAGCTGGACTCGCTCCGAGAAAAGACCGTTAAAATCGATTCCCTATTTTCGTTTTCGAAACTTGAGTTGGTTGGTCACTTAAAGTGACAGCCCTACTTTCTAACTGGACTTCAAGGATACATCCCAAAGTTAATCATATTCATCCATGTATACTGAAGCAGTAAATACCTTTTTACTCTTTATAAATTTGAATAAATTTCATACAATTTTAAAAACAACAGAAATTTGTATTTTCCATTTAGATTTTTCAGAGATAATTTACCCGTATTTTGCATTGTGCGTGTTACTTAATGGAAACTGTCCTGTCAGTACCTTTTCTGTTTTTCCATTTTTTTATTATACAATTATTTACAATAATAAAATTAACCTTGGTCCAAAAATACACTTTACTTTCTTAAAGCAAAATTAATATTTTTTTCCTTGCATGCATGGGCACACAAAGAAATCCTAATTAAAATAAATTTTCAGATCAATCTACCTACACTCAGATTAACTCTTAAGTCCAATTTTGCAGAAGAACACCATAACCTTATTACTTTCCATAAAATCCCATCTTCCATTACTAATGTAATTATAGAAAGGGACTAAAAAGCGAACCACTTCAATCTCCCATCATCGTTTCATCAGAACTGCCAATGCTGACCAGAGTCCTTATGGGAAACCAACCAGTTAATACCTGTTGCATCATGGGAAAATAACCCTCAAATGGTTACTGTTGAAGTGTAAAAAATAAAATAAAATAAGTAATGCTTTTTACAAACACAGAAACATCTGTGTGAAACTATTGGACAGCGGGGACATGTGAGGAGTAAAGAACGATTAATTAAGCAAGGACTGAAAACGGGAACACAGCAGTGACAGCTGGGAGGGGAAGATGAGAGGCAGCCCATCCCTCCAGTTTGAGGCAGCCTGGGTTCGAGTTAGCGTTCACATCCGGGGAAATAAAGAAATAAACAGGTCTGCGCTTTGATCAGCCCGTGCAGATGCGAGGCGCTCAGTTACAATGCGAGCGGGTTCTCGCAACCTCTCGCTTTAAGTTCCAGGCAGCTCGTCATACACATTCTCTTTCCTTTGAAAGGAAAGCTAGTTTTTTCCCTCTCTCCCTCTCTTTGAAAGGTGCATCAGCATTACCCACACTACGTAGTTTCATCTGCCCCAGAGGCTGACTGCTCTCTAATTCCAGCCTAATGAGATTCGGGGAGGGTGGAGAGAAGACGACTGGATGTTTAGGGTGCTGTCAAATGAGGGCGAAGTGGCTTGGAGTGAAATGAAATAAAAAAACACGGGGACAAATGATGTCTGAGGGATGAAAGGCAGGGATTGGCAGTGGAGAGGTGACAAGAAATTCGACCATCATTGAGAAGAGAGATCTCATTAGGATTTCACAGACATGCGATTTAAATTAATTTATTAATTTATTGTGCGGCTCAAATTCAAGATCATTTCATTACGTGCCAATATTTCCCAACACATGCTACGGGTAATGAGAAAGACATGCTCTGTTGATTAAACTGAGTTTCGAATGTTTGTTGTGATGCCTTAAGATGTCAGCTGTGTTACTCACCTTTTGAAATGCTTGATAGTTGGATTTTGACCAGATGTCCAGCTAAAAAAAAAAAAAAAAAAGACAGAAAAGTAAACCATGAAATCAATGAAAATACTTATTCCCTGGGATTCAAAATAATTGCATGATACCCAAATTTTGCCCTTAAGTGTGCCCTTAATCACAACCCTTCTTAAAATCTTACATCTTTTTTGCTCTTTGCTTAGGGGTAAAAAGAAGTTTGAAATATGTTTGCAGCGGTATACTTTAATATGCGCTGTGTGAATTCCTCTCAATAGCAAAATAAACACTACAAAAATGACAGTGGTGAGAAAACAACAGTTAAGAAAGCATCTGATTATAGCAATGTGGATATGTTCATTTTTGGGTGAAAGTGCACATAAAGAGTACAGAAATATATGCAGGACTTAAACTTAAACACTTTCTTTGACAGTTTAAAGGTCAGTAACGAATAGCCTTGCGTCTGATGTCAGGCATGTTGTGTGGGGGCGAAAAAAAGCCTTCACTAATCAACCCGTTGAGCGAAGGTCATCAGAAGAGTTTTCAAAGACGACAACAAATCAAAATGTTCTCTGATTCTAATATCAAACAGGCCTGGTGTCAGCATTTATCAGAGAAATCAGACTCTATCTCCCCTCTGTCCTCAAACCCACCTCCAGACACTGCTGCCCTTTGAAGTAAAAAGAATGCCGGATCGCAAAATTACCCAAGAGATGTCTGAGATCGTCTTTGAAGCCCTACTTTGATAGCATAGTTTCGCTTCTCCTACCCCTTCCTCTCCCCTTTTTTGTGTTTGGGGGTTCAGATGGGCTCTGTTGGGCCTCTTGCATATGGTTATGGTAAGCTATGTGGCATTGTTTGAATTGTAAGGACCAAAGAGGGGGTTTAAAGAAAATGCCTGTTGATATTCTGCCTCGTACAGTCCCAAAATGACCTTTGAGGTTGATTCAAAGGCTGGAGTTGTCTGCAGCGTTTCATACAGATAACTGTAAAGAAAATAAAATGAAATAAAAAGAGTATTTGGGCAGAATTCTTTAGGATTTGTTTCTCGTAGTTTGTCTAAGAGTCTGATTGATTTCTTCTCAACCCAAGGTTTAAATAAGCAAAATGCATTTTAACAAGCAGAATGAGCTCATTTCATTTTAAAGCTCCACAATCTTAAATCTATAATGAACTGGACTTAATTACTGTTTGTTGACTTGTTCTCGAGGGGTTGAGTTTCCTTCCCAAAGATAAGTAGATATTTAAACTCAGACTTGTTTCTTTACTCTTTAGTGTTTATAGCAGACAAAAGACAAATGGTTGAATATAAATCTCTAGCCATCATGCAATATTATTGATCTTAATATTGCTTAGATATCTTTCCTTGAATTGACATTAAACATCTTAACCATACTCTCAATGCTGCATTCACGACTATATATATATATATATATATATATATATCAGAATAGCATATACAACAGAACACAAAGCATATAATACCGTATCCCACAATGCAATGCACTCAATTTACAGCTTGACAAAGCAACAGGAATTAATATCAGCTATAATCTTGACTTGTTACTTAATCAGACTGACAAAACTTAATCAGACAATACTAAATTAAAATTGAGTTTTTTAAATTTATAATTATAATTTGTATGTACAATTGTTATAATAATTTTGTAATTTTTATTACCAAAATACGCAGAATAAAACATTTATTTGGCATCCTACTCTTCTATTTGAAATATAATTGATTAAGCAGTATGCAAGTACATCCCTCTCATCTACATTCAGCAATTAAATAATGAGTTTTTACTGGCATAATGAGAGCGGTTTAGGCCTCACGACTGATATCCTGGTGCGAGCGTTGCTGCGACTGTCAGTCCGAGTTTTCTGGCGAAGCAGCAGAGGTTAATATGCAATTGCTCACCACACACGTTTGGACGCAGAGGCCCAGAGGCGCGCAGCACAAAGAAAGGGCCTGGCAAGCAGTTCAGAAGATTCACATTCGCTGCCATAATTAACTGTGATCAAGCATCTCTGCAGCTTTGATGGCCACCTCATATTAGTGTCACCAAAGAGTGTTCAAACGTTGCGGCTTTCACAGAGATGTACAGAACGCTTCAGAATGAATGAGGGGACGCTGCTCAACCTGACACGAGGGACGTGAGAATAGAGGGTAACGCATACGTACATGCTTTTCATGTTCAAGAGAGAGCCGAACACATCATGTGAATTATTAAACGACTGTGCAGACACTTTTATCAATAGCTAAAAATCCAGGGATTTCACATCCTTACCTAAGCCAGAAGTACTCAAGCTAAATTTGAAGGTTCAACTGGAATAAAATGGACAAAGATGAGCTTTAAACTAGATTTAAACATGGAATGAAATGAAATGTTTTACCTTTCCATCCTCAGAGTATATGTTCTCGTGAAAACCTCTGACAATAGTGCGGTCAATAAAAAGGCTCCTCATAACCACGATGGCTTTCAAAACCTTCCCCAGTGTGACCTGGAAAGAAAAAAAAGAGAAGAGATCATTCTAGTTTCTTTAGCACAGAAGATAGGTTGGGTGGATGAAATTTGGGGGCGTTTCTTCAACCACGGGCACTTTTTGCCCTCTTGCTTTCACAAAAATAAACGCCATTTTTGTGATTTTCTTCTAAAACCATTTTCTCAAATCTTGCATTTCTTTGTTTTATGTCTGATAACATTATGTGGTGGAAACGACATTTGAAATAAAATGTCCAACTCCTTTCTCTGGCTAAGGACAATATCATAGCTAGCTTTTTATGTAAAGTAAATTGTTTTTGCATCAATTGAGAAAATTATAGCTTGTCTGGAAATGACAAACAATAAAAATATTCTGTTGACAAGTGATATTTAGTTAACACTTTTTGTAAAGTGTTACCGATGTTGACATTGATATTTTTGTCACATATTTCTTTACATAACACGTATACACATTTCTAATTCAATATCAATACCAATATCAAGAATGCTCTTTACTGACACCGCATGGAAACCATTTACTTTTGATAAAACCGTATTAGTGGCAAAACCATTCGTTGTGATGGAAATGACGCCACAAATGAGGGCCAGTCATAATTTGGGTAAAACACAAGCAGGATCACAATAAATACTGAAATGGTTTATGATTATTTCATACTTAATTTAAATGATAAAAAAAAAAATCTATTTTTATGATGGATTTAAATATCTATGCGTATACGTTGCAATCTTAAAAAGATAAAAAGTTAACATGAACTTCATTAAACAAAAATAATGTATTGTAATAAAAATGAACCCTTGGGACATAAAGGTGTCTGTAGTTAATCATTTATTCAACCAAAATATCTTTAATTTTTCTCAATTTCTAAAACATACAGCACAAAACTCTTCTCGTCAGAGGATTAGTTTTTCCTTCATGCCAAAAAAAGTTCACACACCAGCCTAAAACCATCTGCTGTCAGGAGGGGTTTCTCTTGAGTCTTCAGGCTTAAAATGGGTTTAATCTAAGGCAAAGGAGGAAATCCCAGTATAGCATTCTTAAATCCTCACATTCACTTAGCTTTCATGCTAGGCACACCACAGAGAGAAAGACAGATACAGTACAGCATGGACAGGAAGAAGGGTGAGGATCTCCAAATCAAGCCCTCTGTGTATTTGCCAAAGCTGTTCAAACATCAACACTGTCCCGAGAACAAAACAGCAATATGTTTCGGCTGAGCCCCACTTGCTGAATAATTTATGTGTCAGGCACAGTAAGGGATGCTGGGTAAGGCTGGGCCAGGTCTGAATGCTGGCAGGGTGGTGACGGTTCTTTTTATGGCCCCTCTGAGGTTTTTACAAGCCGGTAGATTTGACCCAACCACTGGCTGTGAAGGAGAACATGCTCAGGTGGTCTAAAAAACAGAGGGACAATGGCGACCAGCGTGATAAAGTTCAGCTAAAATAACACCCGAGTGACAAAGTTTGACATAAAAAGGAACTCGGAATCAGAAGAAATGAAATATCAGCTTATTTTAGATTCATAGAAGAGTTTTCAGGTTCCTCAGTGCTCCACTTTTATAAATGCCAAACCAATAATGCAATACGGAAGGGACTGCAATTATAAAGAGGGATATTAGTTTGGCAGAGGTGAATTTACCATCTTAAAGGCCCTCTGTGGTGAAAATAAAGTTTTTAATGTTGTTTATATGTCTATGTGGTGTTTTTAATATGCTTTAAGACAAACCGTGTGCAAATTCATCAGTCAACACCATTGCTGAGTATTTTCTCCTTAAAACTGCAGTGAACCAAACAATCGCCGGTGTTTCTTACATCACAAAATACCTTGTAACCAATCACGTCAATGCGCGGGTGGGCTTTAGCATATTTATCATTAACTATGCTGCGAAGCAAGGGTACATTTAGCAATATAGCGGGTGAATTATCTATATAATGTATATTACGATGTTATGAACTATATGCCTATATAGCCCAGTAACAAAGAAAGAAAAAAATAAATGAAAATGAGACTTCACAAGCATTACAATGGATGGATTGCCTTGCAGTCAATGAAGAAAAGCAAAAATGCCACTGAAGTCCAGCGACAGAGTCTGGTTCTATGCATACATGAATACAAATATGAATAGGAAATTACTTGTTGTTTGGGTGAAAGAGCCGATTGCAAAAACAAACCATATCCGCTGAAGGAGATGTCACTGCCGCAGAATCCCACACCTGGTAATTGGAAAACTTTTACACAAAAGATTCTCATTCGGAGAAATGGAGATATACTTTCTCAGCCTTTATTACTATATGTAAATGTGGCCTGCAAATTGATAGATAAAAAGCATTCTAAGTAAGTTTCAACCAAATTTACCTTACAACCAGTGTTTTTTTCCAGTATTATTCACATACTATTATAGTATTTATTATTCTGAATTGGCTTTCATTTTGATATTTTCAGTTTTCATTTCAATTTTAGTAATTTTAATGAAAAAATACAAATTTTATATGCTTTTTTATTAGTTAGTTTTAGTTAGATATTTCTGTTTAGCTTTAATTTTTTATTTCAGTTTTAGTATTTTTTGTGTACTACTAATTCTAATATTAATATTTTATATAATTTTATGTCAGCTTTATTTCAATTAACCAAACAATTTTTTTTTTTTTTTAGCTAACAACAACAACACTGCTTACAACACACAGTACTTCGCAACATCATAGCATCATACAATCAGAATGTAATGCCATGGTACTATCAAATATACTATGGTATTTAGTGATTTTCATGTTCTTATACCACATTGATTCGGTTATTGTTTTTAAAGGCACAATATGTAACTTTTTTGCTTTAAAAATAGCAAAAATCACTATATCTATATATTTTTTTTTAGTTGTGTACTTACAGTATCCCGACTGTTTCCAACAACTTTCAAACCAGGAGAAATTTTAATTTAATTCGAAGACACGGCACGTTTCTTTATTTCCATTTTGTCGCAGTCAATGGCGTCATATCCGCGTTGTCCCTGGTTTCTGCTTGTGCTGCCATGGTCACCAGAGCTATGAACTAGAGCCCTCTGATAGTAACCAAGACGACAGACGTGGACCACTGTAGTTCGCAATGTCTATCTGCACGCTGTTGTTGTTTCGTTCAAACATTATGGACCATGGCAAGCAGACTTTGGATAAAAAAAGGAGAACTAAAACGAGAATCAATATCAGCGCAGTGTTTTCGAGATGCCGAGAGCTCCCATAGACAGTATATAAACGAGAGCTCCACGTCCGAGACTTCGACCGCTCCTACATGTACTTTATTAAACAGATGAGCACATTTACATAAAACTAATCAATGTTATATAGTTCAACAATGATAAAATGTTAGAATATGATCTGTATGTTATTCTAATGTTGATCTAGCTTACTGCTAGTCTCATACAGACAAACTAACACATACATTTCAACACATTGAAATGCAGTTTAGTGTGCTAGTGTAATGTTAGACCAAGTGAAACAGCGCTGCGTTACCTCACAAGTTTAATTTGTCTAATAAACTGACCTGTGAGTTATAATTCTGCACTTGCGTGTAATTCGGTAGAATGAAATGTCCATATTCCTTTTATATCCACGGGACTCGCGTCGCTTGTGGAGCTAATAGCTGTCTCTTAGCAATCCCGAACTGCTTCATATCACAGTCATGATAAAAACATCGATGTATTCAGTCATCCATAAACATTATTAGATCGGTCGGCTTGACGTTGACGACAAGATCCATAATTCTTAGCAAATGTTGCGTCATCAAACTACGCCTTTGTTATTGTAAATAGGTTAGCGACCCCTAGTGGAGAAAAAATTCCATACTGTACGTTTAAGCAAGATACTTTAAAGTAGTTGTACACTCCAGATATTGGGGGAAAAAGTGTCTTGAGATGAGGGATGATGTTAACGATTATTTTGGTAATCAAGTAGGCCTAATAGGTTGATTATTTTGACGAATAATCCAGTAAAAAGGATATGGTGATTGATGTTATTACACTTTACAGAAGATCAAATCCGTGTTTAATCTTCGCCAAACAACATTTAATTCAAATGTCCACTTAATCTTTAATATTTGGCCACTTCTTTACGATAGAAATGCTACAGCCACTGTAATTTCTTGAACAAGAACATGTGGACATCAAAACTCAGCGAGGGTTGAAACTTTTATTTTGAAATTACGATAAACAACAGTTTAGAAACATATTGATATATTTTCCTGTGCCACACTGACAGACACTAATTATGTTCAGCTGTTCACTCATTATCATCATTATCACCTGTATATATGTTCGGCTTCAGTTCAGTGTCCAGTGTCATCAGTTTTGGATGTGTTGTAAATTGCTCTGTTCGTATTGAATTACCTGTTAGATTTATTAAATATTACCCGTTTACCTTCATCTTCATCATCTTCTACCTTTATACATGCATACCGAGTAGCTTTACCCCACCCCCGTGTGACAGGTGTAGGTTTATAAGTGATTTATGTTACAAATCTGGTGAAATGGAGCAGGTTGCATTCCCAGATGAACGTTATAAGCAACCCAAACTCACAGCATATGAGATGGAGTTTATTAACCGAGATGCTGAGACGTGCTCCACGCATGTAAATGATAACACCGCAACACTTCACTATGACACACGAATCGCAGACTTTGTGATTTTACAATAGCATTATGCTATATCATGATTTTAAATTGTTTTAAATATATCATGCAGCCTTATAAAATGGTCTAATAATGCGGTTTCTCGTCCTTGGAATGCGCCACTTCCGGTATTTTGCCTGTTAAAGATACAATATGTAAGAATTTTGTATCAAAATATCCAAAAACCACTTGCACAGTGTTATATATTTCTTTCAATTGTGTACTTCCATTATCCTAAACGTTTCCAAGAATTTGTAAATTCAGAGAAATTCACAATTTTAAAAAGTGCCCGTTCCCTGTTCACTTGTCGCCTGTCAATGACGTAATATCCGCGTTATCCCTGGTTTCCGCTTGTACTGCCATAGTAACCATGGCGACAGACATGGACAACTGCGTAGTGCGTAACGTCTAAATGCACGTTCAAACATTATAGACCATGGCAAGCAGACTTTGGGACAAAAAGAGAACTAAAACGAGGATCAATATCAGCGTGGCGTTTTCGAGATGCCGAGAGCTCCACGTCCGCGACTAACTTGGACTTGACAGAGCTTCACGAGTCACAACTTGACAGGGACACCGCTCTTGCATGTACTTTATTAGACAGGTGAGCAAATGTACATAAAACAAATCAATGTTATATAGCTAAACATGATGAAATGTTGTTGAATATGATGTTATTATAATGTTGATCTAGCTTACTGCTAGTCTCATATAGCAAACAAACTAACACATAGTATAACATTACAACTTTCAAAACACCCAAATGCTGTTTAGTACGGTGGCCGAGAAGGGTCACAACACAAACAAACGCCACAACAACTACATATTCAGAAAACACCTCCAAATTCAGAAAACACATACAAACGCCACAACAACTACATATTCAGAAAACAACTTCGTCGATTTCACATCACGTACGCTGCAAATATTCACAGCACGAGCAAATAGGGAAACGAACTGCAAACTGCAAAGACACAACGGAAATGTTTCCAGGGGGGGCCATAATCAGTGACGGCTACAAGAGGTAAGTGTTTCTCTTTTATTATGACAGACTTGTCGATGTGCTCTGATACCGAAGTGGTTTTGTGTGTTTTCAACATATTAAGTTATTGTCCCCATAACGTATTAGTCCACGCAGATAATTGTTAAACGTTCTGCCAACGTTGTTAGCTGGAAACTAGCTGGCTAGCTCGCTTCTGGTCACTAAATAGATGCATTACCGGCGTTTGTACATTGTTGTCCTGATATCTGAACTATTTATTTATTTTTCAGATTGAAATGTTCTGTCCGTTTTGTGCTGCAAACCACTTCGGTATCAGAGCACATCTGTCATAATAAAAGAGAAACACTTACCTCTTGTAGCCATCACTGATTATGGACCCCCTGGAAACATTTCCGTTGTGTCTTTGCAGTTTGCAGTTCGTTTCCCTATTTGCTCGTGCTGTGAATATTTGCAGCGTACGTGATGTGAAATCGACGAAGTTGTTTTCTGAATATGTAGTTGTTGTGGCGTTTGTATGTGTTTTCTGAATTTGGAGGTGTTTTCTGAATATGTAGTTGTTGTGGCGTTTGTTTGTGTTGTGACCCTTCTCGGCCACCGTAGTTTAGTATGATAGTGTAACGTTAGACCAAATGAAACAGCGCCGCGTTACCTCACGTTTAATTCGTCAAATAAACTGACCTGTGTGAGTAGTAATTCAGCACTTGCTGGTAGTTCGGTATAGAATTAAATGTCCTTATTCCTTTATATCCGCAGGACTCACGATATCTGTCTCTCATTAGCAATCGCGACCTGCTTCATACCACAGTCATGTTAAAAAACATGAATGTTTTCACTCATCCATAAACAATATTAGATCCATCAGCATGACAGCAAGTCCCATCATTCCGTTATCACTGCGTCATCAACCTACGCCTCTGTTATTGTAAGAGGTTAGCGACCCCTAACGGCGATTTTTTTTTACATATTGTAGCTTTAATCAACACGGGTAAATCGCAATTGAGGATTTTTTAAAAACGAGTACTCGACTTTAATCAAGGAATAATGAAAGCTCTACTTGATAAACAAATATATGTATATATTTTTTACAAGCTATACAAGTTGAATTATTGCAAATAATTGCAGTAGCCTAATACTACTTTGGTCTATTCTGTTAGTGTTAAAACCAGAATATAGAAAGAAAGAAAAAATACACAAAACCACAAACAAATGCTTACATTCTTAGACAAAGAAAGAGTGATATACAGGGAATATACATGTAGGACAGACAGACAGACAGACAGACAGACAGACAGACAGACAGACAGACAGATAGATAGATAGATAGATACAAAGGTCTGGAACAACAGGCAGAGTCGATGAACATTTTTAGGAAAATATCCCTTAAATACCCCACCACACGAGGCTCCTTCAATCACCCGACATCAAGCAGACAAGTATACAGATATCTAGAGAATGGCACACTGGCAAGTTCACACACATACACAAGACAGTGGGGAAAAAAGAAAGTCTGATCAATCATGTCAAGATCCAGCAGAAATACTCATTCAGACCCGTTCGTACTCCGCGAGCCCTCGCAACACATGTTTTTCCCGCTTTAAGGTTTGCTTATTAAATTCATGTCTGTCAGAGTAGCTGAACGCCTGGCCTGTGCCCGGAGCCGCTTGGCGCTGGCAGCCGACACCAGCACTCACAGCCTGAATCCATTACCCCTGACAGCCTTTAAAGTCATAGTTCTCCCAAATGTAAATTGAAATATTATTTTTCTAGCCAGAGAGGCAACTTAGAGGGTGGATGCCCAAAGACGAAAGCATTTAAGTTATTTTTGATCACTGAAAATGAATTCCTTATAAACATGCACTTAGTAAAGAATGCTAGTATATGAAAAAACAAAACAAAACAAAACAAAGAAACAAGCACATATATCCTATATTGAGTATTACGCAACTCTCTGGAAACAAAACACCAAAAAAGCAAAAAGTTAAAAAAATAATAAGAAAATAAGAAATTGAGAAACACTTTATGATTGTTTTAGAGACTAAAATATTTTTTTTTTTAAATAATATAAGTTCTACAATAAGTTTTAGCAAATTATAAATAAATATAAAAATATAAAATAAAATAATTAAATGCAAGAACATGATGATTTCACTCCAACAACATGAGTGAAATACAACTGAATAAATATAAATTAGCCTTCTCTAAAAGAATTTTTTTTATTAAATTAAAAACAACTGAATAATATAAAATAAAATAAGATAAGATAAAATATGAGAATATAATGGTCCAACAGGAGTTACAGTATATATCAAGTAATAAATATAATAAATATAAAATAAATAAAACAAAATAAAATAAAGTGTTGGGAAAAGTTTTAGATATTTAGAATATCATAGAGTGAATTTGCCTTCTGGTCTTTCTTCTCTTTTCATGAGAGTCCTGCTGAGTGTTGAAGCAATAAAACGACAACTGATCACTAGCCGGGGGAGGCACAGAACTTCACAGAAACTTCACACACATATTTTTTCCCCACATGCTGAGTAACTTTTCCTCTTTGTCTTTTTATTTCTTACCACAAAATGTTTCTAAAAGAAGCTGTGGACACAATACACCACACATTCAATGCTTATTACTTGATACATAATTCTGTAAGCGTCCTGTGAATCAGTTAGTGTAAGATAAATCATTTTTTTTTAAACCTTATGGAAAAGTAATGATTTATCCAAGTAACATCTTTTCAAAATGTACATGTCTCTAGATCTCTCAATTATAAAGTACTTGTATCCATGCTGGATTTTTGTACCTCTAAGCAATCTAAGCATTGTAGTTTATGATAAAACAAAATAGTTTTGCAGAGAAGCACAGTTGATCTCCATCTTCTTCCCCAAAAAACATTATCAAAGGCCTCTGACTGAAATCATACCTCTACACGGACGTTAATATCTCCCATCTTCTTTAAAACACACAACTGATGTCTAAATGGCTGATTCAAAACATGCTAAAAGAAAAACAACCTCAAAAAGCATAACTTGCTCTCATCAAACCTGAACTTTTCAGCACGAGAGAATTTGTAAATAGTAGCTGGCAAATGCGACTCAAGCAATTTCTCAAGAAATAAAGAAACAAAAACCACCAAATCCCTCGCAGTAACCCTAGTGTGTGAAGCCAGTTAGTAGCGTCAATAGCTATTCTGGGCATTCTTTTCAGCTACAAGCTAGTTGGAAAGTAAGTTGCTGGCCTGGGGCCAAAGGAACATGAATACTAGGAAGAAAAGAAGTTGACTTCGAGTGTGGTAAGCATCAGGGCGTCCTGAAAAGGTTCATTAGCTGATCTTAAGTGCATCCCCAAACGACTGGATCGCAATGGCGGCAGATGGTACTTTTTTATTTGGAGTGAGAGTGGGCCGCGGATAGGGAGGGGAAAAGTGGCAAAAACTAAGAGATTGGACAAAAAAGAAACAGTTTCTAAGCAACATGTGAGATCTCAAATCAGCCACGAACAAGGAAGGAAAGAAGCCAGGCGAGAACGTGGCCAAGCGTCCTGCTCTCCATGACCTCTCCTTTGAGAAAAATGGATCCTCATTCAAGTTGCTCGAGACTAAAATAAGTTTCATGTTCAGCTGAAGCGTTCTGCTGTATGCTTTTCAACTCATTTCTAAAACGTCTGCATGCACTTCATCAGCATTGGGGAAAATAAGACTCCTTTTACATCTGCCATTAGCATGTGTTTTTTATCCGAACATTATCAGAATATTCTTTATATCAATTGCATCCGACCACACGTTCTTGTGCATAATGGGAAATGCTACTAAGTGCTAACAGGAATGTTTCTGCCATTTACAGAATAATAAAAAAAAGAGACACAAAGCAAAAATGTTTTCTGTTTTTCATTTTGACAGAAAGCTTGATGGAAATGAATGGAAATTAAGATGTAAATATTAGTATTGTCATTTTATTACTCAATTTTTATTTTATTTTACAGTACATATATATTTCATATATTGCATATTGCATGTTCTTACTTTAGAAACACATTAGAAGGGATTGGAAGTGAAAAAACAAGGAGAAAAAGGCTTAAAGTGTTTGTGCAAAAATAGACGCGAGAGATGTGGGGAGGATTTGGGGAGAGAAATGAGAGATTCCAAGTGTAGTTCAGTGGAAAAAACTCATGGGATAGTGTTCATTAAAAGCGATGACCAGATCCCGGGGGCAAACCGCCTGTAGGGGTTTTCACATTGCAAGGGCTGAATATAAAAAAGAAAAGAAAAGAAAAGAGAGAAGAACCTGCAACATAAATAGAGTATGATGTCACCTTTGGCTTTTGGCTTGATTAGCTGGGGACATTTAATATTCAACAATATTATTGATCTGTCTGCACTGAGACCATATATGAGAACTGAACTGAGCTGGACAATGACATCACGGTTTTCTCCAGAGTGGCTATATATAAAAACCTTTTTTTTACAACAAAAATGAACCATCACTGAACTTACTTAAAGGGGTCGTTGAATATGATTTCACTTTTCTAACTTTAGTTATTGTGTAATGTTGCTGTTTGAGCATAAACAACATCTGCAAAGTTACAATGTTCAAAGTTCAAAGCAAAGGGAGATATCTGCTTTTAAAAAATAGCTTTTTAAGGACTACAACAAACGGCTGGTAGGGACTACACGACATTCCTCCCAGGTTAGTGACATCACCAACCCTAGAATTTACATAAACCCCGCCCCTGAACACAATTTATAGATTATCAAGACAGAATATGCTAATCAATGACTAGAAGATAACTACACATAAGCTACATAAATTCATCAACTAACCATTCAGAAATGTCCTGTTGCATTCTACATGTCGTCACTTCGTGAGTCTCTCCATCATTGACTCCATTAACATCATCTGACCCCGGTTTGAACATAAAAGGCTAAAAGTTTTTGAAATGTTCAGTGCATGTGTGTGTGAGGTAAAATTACACAAGCTGTTGAAGCTCCGCCCTCTGTGGCGTGCAGCAGCTCATTTGCATTTAAAGGAACAGACACAAAACGGTGCGTTTTTGCTCACCCTCAAAGTGACAACTTTAACATGCTATATAAAAATATCTGTGGGGTATTTTGAGCTAAAACTTCACACACACACTCTGGGGACATCAAAGAATTTTTTTACATCTTGTGAAAAGGGCATTATACCACCTCTTTAAGCTGGACTATGAGGCTATTTTCTTCTGGAAACAAACTTTGTTGCATCATTTTCCTGTTATCACTGTAAAGCTGCTTTAAAAACAATCTGTATTGTAAAAAGTGCTATATAAACAAAGGTGACTTGACTTGATGGAAAATGTACAACCTCGTAATGGATAATGATTATTTGACTTCAAATGCGAAATCAAATGCGATACAATTGTGATCTAATCCCTGAAAAAGCATGTTAATGGCAGGTGTAAAGGTGGCATCTCATCTGATAGCTAACAGGGTTGGCACTGCACTCCAAATAGCACTGGGGGAGCTGTTTTTATAGGGAAAAATGTCAGATCAACAGATTTTGAGGTGCACAAATTGCACTATTTTGACAGTCTAGGAATCTGAATGCCACTGTTGAGGTCTCTGAGAGTGTCCACCTCATTAGCTTTCACAAAAGCTTACTGTACCATCAAGCAACACGAGAAACAAGCTGACACACCACAACGCCCCTGAGTGCAAAGAGTGGTGTTTTCCAATACCCTCTTCCACCTCTCAGAGTGTGACCAGCTCTGACCTCTCCACCTCACGCCGTGTCTGTCCTCATCAGCACAATCCCTCACTCAGAGGTCGTTCCGGAATACCGTCAATACTCGCACGCCCATCCGCCCCCAAGGTTCTGACTGTTGTGGCAGCGAAAAACATTTTTAATGTAGATCAATAGAAGAACAAGGTCACTTTAAAATTCAATTAACAAAAAATTGTTTGACTCCGCTCCATTGTGAACCTTTGAGGTGACCAAAGCCAGACACAACAAAACAGAATGATTTAGTTAAGGTGGAAAGAGAAAGCAAGGGAACAAGAAGGGAAGTCGCCAGAGAAAGTCACATGGTGTAGCAGTCTGACCCTGCTGACCCAATGAGTATTTCACTGTCCAATGGTCATGCCTTAACTGCAATTTCTAGTATTGCATTAGTATTGCGTCCTTCTCATGGGGATTTAATAATTTTTGACTTTTCAGTCTGAGTTAAGGCGTTTTTCATTTCCAGCCTTCATGAACAATTATATATCACTTATAAATGATTAAATACAAAATTAATAGTAGTTATTACGATTAATGTGGTTTGGAATTGGTAAAATGTGCCTGGAAAAAAAATATGATCAGAAAATCAACGTGCCTAATAATTCTGCACGCACTGTATATAGGGTGAAGTCAGTTAAAATGGGCTATCAGGTAAAATGGGCTAAATAAGGTTGTAGTGTCATATACAGACCCTTTCCAAAAAATTAGAATATCATGGAAAAGTTTATTTATTTCCATAATTCCATTCAAAACGTTAAACTTCCATAGATTATAGATTCAGGGCCCACAACTTAAACGATTTCAAGTATTTAGTTGTTTATTTGTACATAATTTGGGCTTCCAGCTCATAAAACCCACGAAAACAGGATTTCAAAAAAATAGAATATTACATGAAATCACACAGTAATTACACAGTATACCATGGTCATTGAACCAGGTTTTGGTTCTTTTGGCAGTGTGGGCAGGTGCAAATCCTGCTGGAAAATGAAGTCAGCATCTCCATAAAGCTTGTCTGCTGAAGGAAGCATGAAGTGCTATGAAAATGTCCTGGTAGACGGCTGCGTTGAGTGGACAGCACAGTGGACCAACACCAGCCGATGACATATGGCTCCCCAAACCAACACAGACTGTGGAAACTTCACACTGGACTTCAAGCATCTTGGATTGTGTGCCTCTCCATTCTTCCTCCAGACTCTGTGACCTTGGTTTCCAAATGAGATGCAAAATTTGCTCTCATCAGAAAAGAGGACTTTGGTCCACTGTGCTTTATTAAATCCAGAGTCAACGCAGCCGTCTACCAGGACATTTTCAGAGCACTTCATGCTTCCTTCATTTTCCAGCAGGATTTGCACCTGCCCACACTGCCAAAATAACCAAAACCTGGTTCAATGACCATGGTATCACTGTGTAATTACTGTGTGATTTCATGTAATATTCTAATTTTTTGAAATCCTGTTTTCGTGGGTTTTATGAGCTGGAAGCCCAAATTATGTACAAATAAACACCTAAATACTTGAAATCGTTTAAGTTGTGGGCCCTGAATCTATAATCTATGGAAGTTTAATATTTTGAATGGAATTATGGAAATAAATAAACTTTTCCATGATATTCAAATTTTTTGGAAAGGGTCTGTATCTTTAAATTTTGACAGCCAATCACAATAACTGATCTTGCATTGTTGCTTCAACACTGGTTGACATGTAACAATAGTTTTGATTGGTCTGAGTTTTTTAAGGCGGGCAGGGCAGAGTGTTACATGAAGCTTGTCGTGAAATTGTAAGGAAAGTGAGCCTGACATAGTAAATTTCATTCATCAGTAATAAGGGTACTAAAGCAATTATAAGTAAGCATACCAACAAAGCAAAGGTTTATGAACAATGTTTTGACATGCTCTTTCAAATGAAAAAGTATAATTTAAAAAAGAAACTTCGATTTTTGTGAAAAAGGTAATTTTAGGTAGAAATGGCATGTTAAGCTAAAATGGGCCACACTTTTCAGCTAAAATGGGCTGCATATACACACATTTTTACACAGAAGTTACATAGAAATTGATATGTTCTAATCTTTAACAATGTTTGACAAATATTTGACAAGCATACATACATACATGCACACAAAAGACACTAATGCACAGAAACACACACCTATACATCATGATCGGTTCATTTTTAATTGCATTTTTAATGGGATATTTGTTTAACTTTCTATTTAATGAAATACATTTATGGCGTTGCTATGGCACACTAAAGACAATAGTGTCAATTTACTGTTAAAAATAAAATCTTTTCATCAGAAATTACCTTTGTTATACTTTTTCACATTTAAAATATATATATTTAAGAGACCCATGCTAATTTATAAAAATATCATAAGATCTCATGCATAGCTTATTTGATGGTATTATAAGTAATTTACCAAAACGTGGCCCATTTTAGCTGACTTCACTTCATATATAAAATAAATAAAATAACACAAGTAGAAGAGAGGTAAACAAAGACGCAGCGATGCAGAAATAGGAATAAGTATGACAGGAGACCTTTCTGGAACCTACAGTTCACTACCATCGGTTCACAGGCTTCACAAAAACAAAACAACAACTGTATATTCTACTGAAGCCAGTTAAAAGCATTTCTGTGCAAGTGCCTATACGCATGTTCATTTCCATACACACTCTACATCTGTAACTCAGGCAGAAACCCTGAGGGACAATTCACGTTCATAACTCACTTTGATCCGGACCGCTGCAGGAGTGACAAGCACCAGTTTGTGGCAGCACATTTCAAAGTTGCTTATTAGATCTAAAATGCATCTCTCCACTACTCTGGATGAAAAAATAAAAATTATATTGTACGTCACGCTTCTGCATAGAGTTAATATCTGTCATGGAAGAGGGTACGAGGTTAAGCTAACGGTATTACAGGGCCAAGAAAAGCAGGTAGAGGGCCTGAGAAAGATGCATTTTCCATGCTAATTAACATCCCTTAATTATGGTGGGGCAAGGCTGTTAGGCAGAATCTGCCCGTAGAGAGCCGTCCCGTGCTCCAATTAATGCCATCGCACTCTGCAAAGCCGTGCCTGTTTACAAACTGATGTTAAGGAGATGCAGCTCTGCTGTGGATTGATTGCCCTTTGTTATAAATTGCAGATGTGTACCACACTAAGATGTTTTTTTTTACCATGCCTTCCATTCACAGTCATTTGCAGGATTAAGGGACAGGAACTCAAATTAGTAATAATACCTCTAATAAACTAGTGGGTTGAAATAAAATAAATAAAATAAAAGGACTGTTTCGATTCTTGATGTGCAATTTAAAAAAAAAAAATATATATAAAATAAAATTCTCTGATGCCATGTTTTGACTGTGTTCAGTGTCTGTTTCATGCATACAACAGTTAAACATGTCAGCTGTGTGGACACTAGCTCTGGAATGACAATATTAATTTCTCGATTTTAATCGGTAATGATATGGTTTGCGTGATAACAAAAAACTTTACTAAACATTTGTAGCGCGTCTACCATCCAATAATCGCAAAAAAATGCGTCCTGTTACTTTTAATATGAAGCAAAGTCTCAACTTTAAAATTCTTTCGATTTTATTACAAAATTCAAACAACAAATGTAGTTTTGGCGCTCTTTAATGCGGCGGGACAGATTACTGTAACAACCTCAGTTCAAGCGTTGAAAGGTACATTCACAGAAATGAATCCTTTCTCATGTAATCACTCAATCAGTGTTTCAACCGGGGAAAGACGTCAATAAAACAGCTTGTCGGCTGTACAATGTCACTTAACGTTACATTTACCTCAAGAAAGCTTTTCAATGTCTTTAAACTCATTAGTTAGCCAGAAAAAATAACTCTAGAGAAGAACATTTTGTTAAATATATGCATTGTATTACATATTCATTAGATTTTTACTTAACCTTTTAGTGATGTCTTCATTATTTAATGTAGCCTATGCTTGAATAAATGAAAACAAGTATTACAGTTTATTTTCATTTAAATGTTAATATTTCACCAACAAACTGGATTCGAAACAATTCTGTAACTTAAGTTGATAAAAAAAATGCCTTATGCGCAATTTAAATGTTTGTACAACTCTATTTAGCTATTTGAGTGTTGATTATTAAACAAGTTTGATTCATTAATTGATTATTTATTATTTCGGTTTTCGGCCAAGAGTATCCTGAACTTTCGGTTTCAGCCCAAAATTTTCATTTTGGTGCATCCCTAAAAAAAAGAATTAGACAAAACCTCTCGAACTTTTGTATTATAATTCTCATTTTCATTTCATGCACAAACCATCCATCACAATGAGGACAATTCCTGCTGATCGCTTTGTTGAACACCGCAGAATAGCGTGTCCGAAGAAGGGCCTGGCAGCGATTTAGCCCCCTTGGTGACAGATCACTCCGGCCTGCCAACTGGGCCATCTGGAAGTGCATGCCCCGTGGGTGTGAACCACTGAACTCCCACTGCTGTGGAAGGGGCATTTGTAGTCTTCCTGGCAACACTGCCAAGATCTCAGTCTCTCTTTCCTCTCAGTCAGCGGTGCCAAAAGACATGACGGCAGCAGAGAAGTGTCAGAGGAAGTCTCAAAGGTAAGGGGGATGGTGTGTGGTGTGAATGACCCAACTGACAACTGACATCATCTCAAAATGTGATCATTCAGACCAAATAGGCAACAAAGCATCTAGGTAGAGGTGAAAAACATTAGGAGACTGATACAGTGTATCATTGACAAAAAGATCCAAATTACCCATTGTGGTGACAACTTAATGTTGGAATCAGGGGTGTCATACACCTAATATATATATATATATATATATATATATATATATATATATATATATATATATATATATATATATACATATATACACTAATTCAATCCTGGCTCACATTGTGCTATGACTCGGTTACACTGGCCAAATTTAAAATGGTATATCATATAATTCGGTTATATCTTTCATTACATAGTTGAGAATAATCTTGATACAATGTTTGGATTAAAAAAGCTTGAAACCTAAACATTGATTGGTGAATGGAAAAAATAAATAAATAGTTTTTGCCTATTCATGTCTTTTCATGTTTTAAACTTTTTTATTTAATTTGTTGCAAACCAGGCATTAACCCCCATGTTCTATTTGGGGTCCGAGAGAACAAAAGGCCATTTTATAAGCTTGAAAAACATATTTAATATTTAAGTATCAGGTTAATACTTAATGACTGTTCCTTATTTTATGAGGACTGATTGATTATAAACAAAAAATGTTCATGCTTCAAACACTCTCCATGAGAAATCTTACATTACTTCTGTTTAGCTATAACACTTTCATATGTTAACACTCGTTGATCGACAGAGTTACATTTATATTTTAAATTATTATTTTTTCATTATTTTAACACATACAGGCTTCGGGTCTTTGGTACCCCAAGACATTCAATCTCAACAGAACAGTGGTTGTTTTCAGCACAGCAAACTTCCAGATTAAGTCCTTAAACACACTGACTCATTTAAATGAACATGGAAGACTAAGGGAAAATACTAAGGGAACAATAAAAAAGTAATACTGTCTGAAAAACAGGAATATTTCAAGGTTACAACAGTAATAATTACTAGTGTTAATTCCCAATGTACAATTTTAGCACCATTATACAGCCTTACAAGGGTCATCATCATTACCTTAACACCACATGCAACTAATAATTAGCACTGACAAACACTAAATTAAAATGATCCATTTGTGGGAAAAAGCACCAATCACAACAATTTCTCCTAATGCAGCTCAAAGGATTGCTGTAAATCACTCAAGTAGAGTTCAGCTCTAATAGACGACTCTTCTGCCTGTCCTTCCTTCCATTATCATGCATGCATCCCGCAAAACTTTGAAAGTGTGGAGCGAACTCCTCAAAGAGTCAACAATCCCAGGCCCCTCTGGGATGTTCTCAGGGACGACTCACAAGGAGACTGACAACAGAGAGATTGCTCCCCGAGTACAAGGGCATCCAGCTCTCCATTACCTCTTATACACCATTAGTCAGAAAAGGCTTCTACATGGGTGCACTTTTGTACTGTACAAATAACTGTATGAAGTACTTGAGATTCATTACTATTTACAAAATTGTATTTTCTCCTCTACTATAGAAAATGAATACTTTCAAGACAAAAATGAAAAAAAAAAAAACTTTTATGCTTTACAATTTTGTTTAGACCTCCAAAAGTGCTTATTTTGCAGGTTATCTTGTCTTAAATCTTAGATATTAGATAAATCTTCTTCTACTAAATTTTTTTTTTACTCTGACTTACTGACTTTATTCTGACTTAAAGCCATTAAAGTTGTACTCCTACGAATGTGTTTAAAACAACCAATGAAATCAATTTCAAATATAAAACTTGTCATTTTGTCTTGTACAGAGACAAATCATTAGCCTGGAAATCCAGACCTAAATCTAAAAGATTAATGGCCTGGCGTCGACTAATGAAAATCGGCAAGCTCGAGGGGCGGCACCAAGCGTGCATTTGAAAATCTCACTGCACGCAATTGGATAACACTACGACCAATCACAACAAGTTATCGCTTAGCTACCAGCGGAGCTAACTGGTAGATTACTCTTACCGTATCCGGTCGGCAAAACAGCAAAAACGCCCTTCTTGCAAAGGAACGATTCAAGCGGCGTCTTCTGTTCCTGTTTTAAATAAAAAAGCCAAGTCTAACTCGTTCATTGAGGCCAAAGCCGTTTCAAACAACTGGTATTCATCCATAGCCATCTTGCAATGTTTACTAATGACTTCGACGTCACAGCGCTGTCGTCATCTTGCCTCTGGCCCGCCTATATCAGATAACCCGATGTGATTGGTGCAGCTCAGATCGAGGGGCATATTTAATGAGCATCATTACTCGACACCAGAGTAACTCGCTGAGCAAATTCAACTTGTGCTCTCGTGAGAACTCTGGATTACCAGGGTAACAAATCATTACAAACAACTCTGAATTGATGTGTATAGCACAGAGCATCTCACCAAAAGAACTGCTGATGTCCCATTTGGCCGGAAAAGCTCGATTGACATATCTGGAAACATTCGTCCAATTCTGGATATGACATCATCCACATATCTGGAAAGAGAGAGAATATTTTGAGTAAAAAAGTTGCTGATCTTTCACTTTAAGTGCAAACCAAAGTGACTGCCAATACCAAATCAATGGCTTTTCATTAAGGTCTTGGTATTGACCAAACTAATTGTTTCTTTGGATACAACACATATTGATGGAGTCTAAACAGTTGAGGAGGTCCAGGTCAGCACTGTGATGGTCACTCTTGAATAGTCACATCAAATTTGATCTGATCTTTATTTTTGAATTCTCCTTTAACATTTTAAAGGTTTATCAGTGTTATTTTAGTGCTTTTTATAGACTATTGTATTCACTGATATTTTGAACTAGTTTTTATTTTATTTTTATTTTATTTTAAGTTTTAGTAATTTTATGGGCTTTTGTCATTTCTATTAGTTTTTGTAATATCTATTAATTTAATATTTTTAATAATTTATTTAGCTTTATTTTTTTCAGTTTTAGCAAATTTAGTATTTTAAATTTAGACTTATATTATAACTACATTTTTCATTCAGTATTTGTATTTTATTTAATCTTCAAAAGTTTTTTTAGTTTTAAGAATAACACTGATGTAGTCACACAAATCACGCCTCGTTGTTCTCAGTACAGCTGTAAATAATCAAAACAATGTCAAAAACAGGACATTAAACATCACAAGCAACATTAAAAAAAAAATGTACGAGGTCTAAATTGAAAGCATTAAGGCATCGATTTGCATCCACCATCAACAAGCGTCTCCGCTGTTCCACATCTGACATAACCTTCAATGCTTCAGAAGAAAACGAATACTTAAAACCCTGCCAGGGTTGCTCAACAGCCTCGTTAGACATCAATAAATTAGACAGAGAGTGCCAAAAGCCTACAGCCATCCCTGGAGTCAGCAGAACAGTCCCCAAGAAGAGTCGCCCAACATGTATTGTAGGGTCAATGCTAATAAGGGTTTAATGAAAATCTCCGTTGCCATCAGCTATCAATAGACTTGAGGGACTGGACCTGCACACAGACGAGGAAAATAATTCATTAAAGAACCGATGGTGGGCGGCTGGTGGAGGGATTTGTTTAAAAGTCATTTGAAAGTTAATGGACCAACTATGGAGATATTACTTCTTAACAGTGGTTGTGGAGAACCAAGGTAACCCACGGACAGGTGCAAACAGGGACACGTATGTGATTGCGTACACACACGTCTGCAAGTGCAATGCAGCTGGAGAATCGACAAAGATTAAGTTGCCTCATCATGTTGAAAGTTCTCAGTGATTTTCCTGCAACAGCAGTTTCTTTCCCAGAAGGGAAGATCAAAAGCAAAGAGAAATTGTTCAACATACCTTCTCTGTTTGTTCACAATTTCCCTCGTGCCTGCACTAAGGTTCCTCATTTACTCGCTTAAATTAAATAACAGCATATTAAATAGGCGAGAACATCACTAGAGTTCATCACCAGCTCGACATACGCTTATATAAAGATTTTGGGAATCATTAGACCAAGGATAAACTTGATTTTTTCTTTTTCAGGAGAAAATGTGAGCAGTGCTTGTGCATGCAAAACTTGCCAGCACAGTGCTATGGTATTTCTAAGCAGTTGCTACGGTGTTCAGGATGGTTGCTAAGTGGTTTCCTACAAGCCCAATTCAAAATAACCCACCCCGTCTGTAACATATTCTGGTCTCTAAATGGCTTGAGTCCTTCAATATAACCTTAAAAGGACCTCTTGGCATGTTTTATTGTTCACCAAGTGAAAATAACACATCTGATCTCACACCTCACCCCTAAAATTGCCATGACTTGAGGTATCATTCATGCCTGAAGCACAGATCTTGAGGAAAAAGTTATGCATTGAGATTTTATACTTAGGGCAATGGGTTCAAAACCCTAAAGCTGCAATTTTTCACTATCTCTGACATTCGCATACAATTGTCACATTTCGCCCCCACAGTGTTGCACAGAACCTTTAAAATAGTTTGTGAAGCAACCATTACCCTCTACTTATTAACCATGGTAAAAATTAATGATTTGAATGAACATAATGAATGTATGATTATACACACAAAACAAATGACCCCCAATACATCTGAAAGAAAAACAATGTAGGTTTTCAAGAGCTAATCAACGCAAATAATGATTATATAAAATTCCATAATTATTCATAATCACCATTTTACAGAAATAGTGTTAAAAGGGGCTTGAAAGGGGCTTAATTTCATGTGACACATGAAATTAATGCTTATACAATGTTCAGGATAATGCCGAAAGAACCACCCTGTACTGCAATGTCAATGTGTCATGCAAAGAAAATGGATTAAATCAAACTATAGCCTAACATAGCCAGATCAATATAGTCTATAGTCTCAAATATATTTTATAATCAAACTATCATAACGGTGTAGTTTTAATTACCTCATCTGTCGACATGATGCTGGTGAATTGCAGAGCTGGTGCAAACATACCCACATTGCTACGATCAGATGCTTTCTTAACTGCTGCTTTCTCACTACTGTCATTTTTGTTGTTGAGAGGAAAGCGTGCAGCACATATTTCCATATTCATCTAAACATCGCTCTCAGCAGCGTGAACAGTGTCAGGATGTTTGTTAACAGTGTATCACTGCAAAGGTATTCTTTTTACCCCTAAGTAAAATACGAAAAAGAACCTCGTTAAATCACGTTCAGTCTCTTATACATTACGAAAGCACAAGTGTGAGCACAAGCAGAAAGTTGCTGGCTGCAGTTCACTTATTGGCCACCGGTGTCACTAACATCAAGGGTTTCCGAATTTTACATATAGCCGCATTAAAGAATAATGTTTTAGGGGAAAAATACTGGTAATTCTCACCTCGCGAATGACTTCCAGCCTGTTGCTTGTCATTTGTCGGAGCTTAAGTACTTGTGCAGTTATTATTACTTTTGCAGCAAGCCAAAAAAAAAGGAAAAAAAAGAAGAAAAAAAAAGACATCCTAAACACACTCAAAAAGCTTTAAATAAAATAATTTAATTTCAATTGTCAAAAAGGATGGCATAAGGAAAGCAGCCAATATTGTATACTAACCTCACATGAACCAAAACCTGCTCTTCCAGCCAATCACAGACACTGCAGCCAAGCAATTATTTTATCTTCTGGCAAAGGTGGTTTATTGGCAATAGAATGGCTGGGATGTAACCAAATAGGGTTAGCAATTATATCTCCATTGGCACCACAGAGGGGTGCCAGCATGTTACAAGACAAGACATGTTTTAATATCTCAATGCTTCATAACTCATAATCTCTGGAGTGAAACCTACCTAATCTCCATGCAAACTAACTCATCATCGCTGGACTCACAGAAAAGGTTTTTTTCTTCTGTGGCTCTGATTGTTTTCTCAAGCCAAGCAGAGTATGAGTCTCATAATGGATTTTAGGTACAGCGAGGCTTGAATTAACATATCGAACATTACTTGCACATCAACAACTGTACACTCATTAAATCACTGTGTCTTCGCTCTGTAAAGTCAATACCTGCCTGTATAGATTTTGTGGTCCAAGATATGGTCAAGAATGTGTAAAATCAGTCAAAGTCTGGAGGATCCAAAATTATAATTTGCCACATCTAGGTATTTTACATTAATTTTTATTACTAGCCAGATTACAGGTTTAGTATGACAACAGAATTATTAACATGTTTCCTTTGCAAAATTGCCATATTTGTGACAAACTGTGTCTCTGTGTTACAATGAAACTGTACCTGTCAAAAAACATTAAAAAATATTCCTAAAAATTCAACCTAAACTATGTAATGCTTCAGTTCCTCATAGTTCTTGCCAATCTGGCATTTTATTTATTCGCAAAGCCAATAATCACTCACATTTGGTGCTTGGCTGCCTTGAAATCACAGTGTTTAAAGGTCCTTGTTAAAGTCCCTCCCTCTGGCCCTGCCCCAGGCCGTCTCTCTGAACAGGTTTTTAATTGTCTACTACCCATCTGCCCTGTTTTACCACTGCACCAGTACAGGACGAGACCAATAAAGGTCAAGAAATGCGGCGGAAGAGGATGCGGCTGTATCTGACCTTGAGTGTGCTGTATCACTGTCAATCAGCAAGGCACTATGGGCCATCTTGCCAAAGTAGGCTTCATTTCAGGTTAAAATTTTCAGTTGAAATTCACCATTCAGAGTGCAATATACTCCTAGATCGGGTGTAATGTATCTTTCGCTGTTGAGGAAGCTACTAGCAACTCAATTAAAAGTAGTCAGCAACAGTCAAGCTAGCCTTTAGGAAAAGTAGTAATTTGCTATCTTTGCTCATGGGACCACAGAACATTTTTATAACCAATAACTTGAGCCGTAAATGTCATGCGCCTAAAATCTCTGTAAAGCCTCAGGAAAAATGACATACAGTATAACAACGCCGAATGCATGTGCACACACACACAAACCAGATGGTGTAGTTTACAAAATCCACCAGCAGAACAAGGCTTAGACAACATTGTACAAAACCCCCAGCCCTGGTTACAACACATAACGCTGTTCTTCATCATTAATTAAAGGGATAGTTCACCTTAAAAAAATACAAAAAATAAATGAAATGCCTTCATTTACTAACCAATATGTTGTTTATGTCATGCTATTTTAGTAGCATTGTTATATCATACTTTTTTTTGTTAATATTTTGAATTGGATTTTAGTTTTCATTTTAACTTTAGGTAAAGTTCTAGTAATTTTGTTGTATTTTTTATTTTTTTTTAATGTCTATAAAGTTTTTATTTAGTTTTAGTTTGCACTTCAACTTAAATTAAACGAAAATGAGAAATGTTGCCTTGGCAAATAAATGAAGTAAAATAATTTTAAGTTTTTTAATATTTAATTTTATTTCAGTTCCTGTTTATTTCAAGTAAAACAAATGTTTTAATGGATTTGGTTTTAGTTTTATTTAAAGATAATAACCCTGCTCCAAACCTGTGTGAATTTCTGTGTTCTGTGGGGGGAAAATGAAGATATTTTGAAAAATGTCAATGGATAAAGACAGAATTAAAATTTTTGGGTGAACTATCCCTTTAATGCTCCCATAAAAAAAAAGAAATTTTGCTCCAATTTACACCAAAACAACATTTACTGTATAAAAATCCACCAGTGTTGGGCTTTTGCTGATCTGCAGGTTCTAGAGAGAGCTGTTTGAAGGCCCTGATGTTCTCACAGCAAAGTTCTGTTTCATTCTATGGGAGTAAAAAGAAGTTTGACATGCATGAGCAGTGATATACTGTTAATGAAGACCCTGACACCACCCACACTGCTGAGAGCAGCGTTTAGATGAATGTGTAAATATATGTGCTGCGCGCTTTCCTCTCAATAACAAAATAAACGCACAACAAAAATAACAGCGGCGAGAAAACAGCAGTTAAGAAAACATCTGCTCATAGCGGTGGATACGTTTGCACCAGCTCTGCAATTCAGCACTCCAGTCAAGGCAAGTCATATTTAAATAGCACTTTATACAATAGATCGCTTTGAAGCAAGCTGCTTAACACAGGGTTGCTGCACACTTTTTAAAGTCGAATTTAAGGCTTTTTAAGACCTTTTTAAGACCTGAAGAAATCAAAATAAGTTAACAACAAGTTAACTCACACTGTTAACTTATTGCAATATTTGCCACCTTAAATTGATTTCCAGGGGCATTTTCACCTATATATGGACATTTTTTCTTATTTAGAGGTATGCATCACCTTTTATGTCAAATTGTAACATTCCAATTAAATTCTATTAGAATAATAATAACACAATACGACTGTTTCCAGTCAAATTAAATCATTAAATCAAAATCCATCTTTGCAGTGCAGAGGTGACACAGAAGCGGCATCAGAACTGGCATTAATATATTTAAACTCCATTTACAATTGCATAAATCAAGCTATGAGATTTTTTTTTTTTTATTCAATATTTAAATATGAAATTATTTCAAATTTTAACGTTTTAATTAAAGGGTAGCTATTTAAATATGAAACTAAAACCGCCAGTAGGTGGCGACAAGTCACTGTGAGTTGAGGGAGTCATTCATTCAATCAATTTGTTCAAACGGCTGATTCATTCAGGAAAAGCAAGTGATTGTTCATTGAATTGTTAAAATGATTCGTTCAAAACAATTTCAGTCAAAAAATCATCGCTGTCTGTTGCATTGAGACTCTGCTACAGTTTCATTTTAAAATTCTCATCGGCGAAATAAAGGGAAAACAAACAATATTGACAATATTGTGTCTAAAAAGTAACACACTGTTAACTTATTCATTTAACTGTTGTATAAAATATATATCACATTTGCAATTAACAGTATTAAAAATGAAAAGGAAAAAAAACTGTGTCAGTGTCTCTTTCAAGTAGAAGTAGAACTTCCATATCTACTTTAAAGCAGATCTCCAATGTGTTTATGTTCTACACGAGGACCTCTGACCTCTGACCTCGATGGACTGACCAGAAAAAATGAAGCCTCAGAGCCACACCTACATAGTACATAATCTCCACGGACTAATGGTAGTTCAAACACGTTTATCAGCCGGAGCAAACTTTTCCGAACTCCCAAACTTTTCCGAACTGTTTCAAACTCCCGAAACGAACTTCGTTTTGGCCTGAATTTGTTCGAGATGACGTCACACCAGTTTGTCCTTCAGTATTGCTTAAGACTATCGGGGCCTTGAGGGTATGAGTACTTACAACGTGAGATTCTGTGAGAGGAAAACGCAAATGTTAGTTTTCTTTTTTATACCAACCTTGTAATCTAAAGTTAATGAACGCTCCATCGACATGTAGGTTCTGCGGCACAGTTTTAAGGATCCACTCTGGAGTGTGATTTGAATGTTAATGCATCAGATTATCACCCAGATGATGAAACACTTTCAGTGGATTACATTCCAACTGCCTAAAAACTGATGCGGCCACAAGAAAGGGCATCTCCAGACACCCCTGAGAATGGCAGGAAGTCAGTGTCACAGGGACACAAAAAAGGAGGTGCTTGTACTTTGTTCATCTTGATGTAACGTGGTAACATTGCTCTCTCAGTGTGATGGATGATACAAAGTGATCAAATATCCCTTTCTTGTGACTGCATGTGAGGGTGAGATGAATACTGATAAACGAGTGCTGTTTTCCTCTCTTTCCTTTAATCAGGGATCAGCTATGACTAAAATTTTCATAACACTCTGCTCTCTAAGCTTTGCTGCAATGCAGCACAGGAAAGAGACACATCTTGACCTGCGATTTGGGTATTGAACATGAAAAAACCTGGATGCACTTGACATTATTTGAAGATCAAAATACAGTATATGATGAAATAAAGATAAAATAATGAAGTATTAAATCTATCTATTCATCCATCCATTCATCATCTTTTAAAAATGTTTTCAAAGCTTTCAAACTCAGCGAACATTCAAAGTTGGTCTTGACAAACTTTGCTTTTCTTGTTAAAAATTACAGTCATATAAATGTGCTTCCTTACATTCAAATTAAATTAAAACGGAACTGAAAAGGAATTTGAAAAGAAAACAGCACGCAACCCAGAATGTTACAGTATGATTAAATAAGTACTATGTACTAATAAAGTGCAAACACTTTTAAAATCGAATTAAAAACTATAGTTAAAAAAACAATAATGCTAAAGAGTTCAATTGCAACTTTACAAAGAATAGTACCTGAACAAGCCAAAGGCAACAGTGGAAATGAAAACTCCCTGAGATGGAGATGAGGAAAAACCTTTGGGAAAAGCCCTTAGGAGACTGACTCGGGGAAGCCCACCACCTTAGGCTTTTAAAACACTTTTAAAACAAAGCATACACAAATTGTAATCTGAACAGATGTAATTCAGCCATATAGTATATTAATGAAAATACTGAGTAATTAGTGATCATAACTATTTAAATATGCAATGTGCAAAGAGGAAAGATGCAGTAATGCAGTGAATGACAGAGACGGGTTGAGGCTGCTGTTAATAATAGTAACATGTAAAGTAAATCTGCAGGTCTCATGAGGGTGGTATGGTGAATTAGTCTTGGTTCAGTAACTGTGGCTTTGCCTGTCTGGCCGATGGGAGCAAGAGGCACTAAAATGACAACAGCACTCTGCATTGATCCTAGGAGGGCGGCAGTCTCATATCCTGAGAATTCAAAAGCAACAGAAAGCCCTGGCCAATGACACTTCCGTAATCACATCACAAAGGTCACCTTGAGCTGATCAGGGCAGCTTTCAATGCATATACTATATGACCAGGGCTTCAACTTTTTAGCTTACCAGCCACTGTGGCTAGTGGTTTTCCAAAGTTAGCCGCTCAGCATTTTCACTGGCCACAATTTACATTGCATACCATGGGGGGAAACGCCCAAATAGATATTTTTTATATTATCTAATAATTTGGCAGTGGGTATATTAGGCTGCTGTCACTTTAAGACCTAACGCACAGATCCATATACTGTTACACGTGCGTTTTCTTTCTCAACTGTTTACGTTCATTTAAAACATAACTGACTGTGTTTACGTGAATACTCACCAAGACCGACATTTTGACGTTATTTTGTGTGTATTGGACTGTTTACACTTACCTAAAGGATTATTAGGAACACCATACTAATACTGTGTTTGACCCCCTTTCGCCTTCAGAACTGCCTTAATTCTACGTGGCATTGGTTCAACAAGGTGCTGAAAGCATTCTTTAGAAATGTTGGCCCATATTGATAGGATAGCATCTTGCAGTTGATGGAGATTTGTGGGATGCACATCCAGGGCACGAAGCTCCCGTTCCACCACATCCCAAAGATGCTCTATTGGGTTGAGATCTGGTGACTGTGGGGGCCATTTTAGTACAGTGAACTCATTGTCATGTTCAAGAAACCAATTTGAAATGATTCGAGCTTTGTGACATGGTGCATTATCCTGCTGGAAGTAGCCATCAGAGGATGGGTACATGGTGGTCATAAAGGGAAGGACATGGTCAGAAACAATGCTCAGGTAGGCCGTGGCATTTAAACGATGCCCAATTGGCACTAAGGGGCCTAAAGTGTGCCAAGAAAACATTCCCCACACCATTACACCACCACCACCAGCCTGCACAGTGGTAACAAGGCATGATGGATCCATGTTCTCATTCTGTTTACGCCAAATTCTGACTCTACCATCTGAATGTCTCAACAGAAATCGAGACTCATCAGACCAGGCAACATTTTTCCAGTCTTCAACTGTCCAATTTTGGTGAGCTTGTGCAAATTGTAGCCTCTTTTTCCTATTTGTAGTGGAGATGAGTGGTACCCGGTGGGGTCTTCTGCTGTTGTAGCCCATCCGCCTCAAGGTTGTGCGTGTTGTGGCTTCACAAATGCTTTGCTGCATACCTCGGTTGTAACGAGTGGTTATTTCAGTCAAAGTTGCTCTTCTATCAGCTTGAATCAGTCGGCCCATTCTCCTCTGACCTCTAGCATCAACAAGGCATTTTCGCCCACAGGACTGCCGCATACTGGATGCTTTTCCCTTTTCACACCATTCTTTGTAAACCCTAGAAATGGTTGTGCGTGAAAATCTGAAAAACTGAGCAGATTGTGAAATACTCAAACCGGCCCGTCTGGCACCAACAACCATGCCACGCTCAAAATTGCTTAAATCACCTTTCTTTCCCATTCTGACATTCAGTTTGGAGTTCAGGAGATTGTCTTGACCAGGACCACACCCCTAAATGCATTGAAGCAACTGCCATGTGATTGGTTGATTAGATAATTGCATTAATGACAAATTGAACAGGTGTTCCTAATAATCCTTTAGGTGAGTGTAAGTGCAATAAGCAGCGAAAAAGAACTAAATGTGGTACTGTGAGGCGGCTTTATGCGCTCACACTTTAGGTATGATCACAAAATCTGCGAGAATGAGTAAAATTATGCGCAATGCGTGAAATCCCAAGCCGAAATTCAAGCCCTGTAACACCAACAATATTCATCCGGAGCAAATGAAACGAGTGAGTAAGGGGAGGTGGGTTTGTGTGTCATCTGAGAGATGAGAGAGTGAGAAAGCACAGCTGGTATCATGTATCTATTCTAGGGAAAATTTGTATTGGAAGCATTTCAGATATTTCAGTATTGATATTCATTTTTTTTTAAAAAGCGATATTTTTGTTTATTATTTCAGATGCCTTTTTAAAAGAATACAATAAAAAAAATAAATAATAATAATATTACATAAATTCAACACGCCAAAGTGGCTAGTAGTGACTGTGTTACACGCCACTGCTGAAATAAACCAGCATTTGGCGGGTGTTAATGTCAAGCACTGATTATGACATTGGAAAACTGTCACTGATTAGACATTTCATTATCTAATTCATACAGACACAACTGAGCCTCTTTATCAGTTTATAATTAGCTCAAATTGGTACAAATCCTATGTACACAGTTCACAAAATCGACAGATTAAAAACAAAAAGCACTACAACATATTTATCAAATCCCACTCTGTAACTGCTTGTCTACTTAGCTGTTGGGGAAATGTTCAAGCGCAGACACTATCCCTTTGAGCCAGATTATATGAGCAAATGCTGTGTAATTCTGTTTACAGGATTAATATTGTGATGAATGCACAGGATGGGACCAGCTATCATTCAGACTATCCTCTGGGCCTCAATTATCCGAAAGTTTCATTGCCGTGATTTTAAAACTAATAATTTTATGGCAACTCCTGCTGGTTCCTTAATGGCAGTATGAATGATTATAACAGACTGATTGAATAAATAGATCAATAGAGCATCTTGTTTGTTGATTTGATTATTTAGAAGGTTCTTTAGGCCTCTATTCATTTTCTTTTTATCATTATAATATGTTTATCACCACGCCTGGATATCCCTTTGCTTGCATATTAGTTTGCACACCCAATCTAGGCTGCCAGTTACAACTGTAATTATTTATCATATTATCATTTATTTACACAGTAAACATCTATTAAAATGCATTTAGAAACATCTGGCTCTGGGACAGCATTACTTTCTCCAGTAGGTCCACTCATTTAAGCAAGCGGCGATCTCAGAGGGGAACGCTATCAGAACGCTGGCAAATAAAAAAGCAACATAAAAGCAAAAGCGCATGAAGGTTGTGCTGCATAATTCATGTGCCGCTCCTTTTAGAAATGGCAAATTCATCAGGACAATGACGTTTGACAGAGGAGCTGCTGTCTCTGTTCACCTTGCTCCGTTCAACATCATCTTCCATCCGAAAACAGCACAGCGCTATTAAAGATACACAGTGCACTGCAGACTGATGAGCCAGCAGGGTTTAGGCCACTTTGAGTCGCCTAAAAGCAGATTTGTCATGAGCACCTCACTTTACTGTACTGGTAAAAGTCTGGTAAAGTGTGTCAGGATGAAAACGGATCCACTAAATTCAGCCTGCCGAGTCCCTGCTTCTTGCCCGTCTCTGGTGCAACAAAAAACGGGAAAAGCATCATCAACACCAGCAGTTCTGACATTTGGGGAAGCTTTTTCTTGTACTGACATTGATTGTTTCAACTTGCTTTTGGGGCCTTTCCAAATACTTCATTCATGTACTGAAATCCTTCTCTCGTTCACTCAGTTACTATTCCCTATATACAGAAGTCCACATATGGACTTGAATGCAGTAACAAAATGGAGTGAACAAAAACAAAAGTTCCTTTTTTTTTTTTTTTTTTAAGAAAAATAATACTTTTATTGAGTTAGGATGTGTTAAATTGATTAAATAAAAGCTGAACTCTTTCTATTAATCAAATAATCCTGAAAAAATGCATCACAGTTTCTACAAAATTATCATGAAGCACACCTGATTTCAATGTTGATAATAATAATAAATGTTTCCTGAGCACCAAATCAGCTTAGTATGTTTTTCTGAAGGATCATGTGACACTGAAGACTGAAGTCATGATGCTGAAAATTCAGCTTTGCCATCACAGGAATAAATTATTTTAAAACATATTTATTTTTATAAAAAGATTACTGTACTGTATTTACTGTATTTCTGATCAAACAAATGCGCAAGAGACTTCTTTAAAAAAATATATTTTTTTTAAAACGTACAGAATCCAAACGTTTGAACGGCAGTGAATCTGGTAGTCAATGTTATGTTTAAATTCTGACAGCAGTGGTATCATAAACAGTTTCTTTAACATTAAAGGGTTAGTTCACCCCCCAAAAAGTATGTCATTAATTACTCACCCTCATGTCGTTCCAAACCCGTAAGACATTCGTTCATCTTCAGAACACAAATGAAGATATTTCTGATGAAATCTGAGACCTTTCTGTCCTTCCATTGACAGCTACGCAACTACCACTTTCAAGCCTGAGAAAGGTAGTAAAGACATCATGTGACTCCAGTGGTTTAACCTCAATTTTATGAAGAGTCGAGAGTGCTTTGCGCAAAAAACTAAACAATTTACCAAATTGTTCATCTCTAACGTGCATTCACGTAACAACGTCTGCTCTACACGAGCGCGTCGTGCTGCTCTAATGAAAAACATTTTCTGCGCAAACAAAGCACTTGCGTTGCATGGGTTACTTTTATGATGTCTTTACTACCTGTCTGGGGCTTGAAAGTGGTAGTTGCATAGGCTGTCAATGGAGGGACAAAATGCTCGTATTTGTGTTCCGAAGATGAACGAAAGTCTTACGGGTTTGGAATAACACGAGGGTGACTAATTAAAGACAGAACTTTCATTTTTGGGTGAACTAACCCTTTAATTGATTAAATGTCATCTTCAGGTGATAAATGCACATTTAAAGTGCCCATATTGTGTTTTTTTTTTGAATTTTCCCTTTCATGCAGTGTATAATATAGCTGTTTGTGAATGTAAACTTCCTGCTAAGTTGTAAAGTCAAAAGTGCACGATAAATAAAGTTACCCAAAAGAAAGAATCGACTCTGAACCGCCTATTCGAGTCGTTGGTATTTCGAATCCCACTGCGTGATGGTTCTGCGTCACTAGAAAAGGCATTTGCATAATGCCCGCCTATGTTGTACATTGTCTGGCCGCGAACAACTTGACCCGCCCTTAAACGTCATTTTACTGAAGACTGCTTCTCAAATCTCGGAGTTCAATGCGGGATTCACAAAACGCTTGCTCTTGAAAGATGGTTCAGTATCCTCAGAATCACAACCTGTAAGTCTGAATAATTATTGATGTATATATTTTTTACCGGGTGTTCAAAATACAAATTTTTGTGTTTTATATTGCGTAAGTTTCTGGCTAACTCACGTTATTACTGTCTTAATGAAGTTCTGCTAAGCAGCTGTGGGCCACTATTTACCTAAAGCTGTGTCTATAAATGCATATTGTCTGTTGTTCTCACTACTCTGAGTAAAGATAAAGAATGGAGCAAGATTTGTTTTGCAAACTTTAATGTTACATCAGTCATTCACGCTAGAGCTTGGCTAATGTATGCACTGTTTTTGATATAGTTCTTGATATGTTTTTGATATGTTCCCGAAATATACACATCGGTTTGTTGATGGACATACTCTTGTTAATGCTAATTGTGAGGAATTACAGTTGCAAGTTGTAACATCTCATAATGTACAAAATGAGTAGTGTATCACTGAGAAACGTCCTGCTGAAGTCATCCTTGCGATGGAGGTTCGGGTTGAATAACTAGTTCCTCCAATGTTTCTTCATCTGACTCGTGCTTGGATTGATACGGTAAAAATCAACGCCATCATTACTCTCTTTAGTTTACAGTGTGTGCAATCGCTGAGCTTTAGGAAGTCTCCGGATGGAGCTGAAGTTCACTTAATGGGTGTTTAGCTTCTGAAACACGCTGTACACGGTAGACCAATCACAACAGATCATTGAGAAATGTGGTGATGTGCAATGTATATTATGAAAAAAAGAAACTGGGTTTTTTTTTTCTGTTTTTTTTTTACCTTTGATCAGGTGCATGTAAACCTGTTGTAGGAGACCTCCAAAACAAAATTAGGAGCCTTTAAAATGGCATAATAGGGGCACTTTAAATCATTCATAATCTTTTTTATTTCCTTTGTACAATCTTACAAGTTTAAGAAAGTAACTACAATCAATTCATCGAGAAAGATAAAACACTTCACACTGAGTTAACTGATAAAATGCACGTAGACTGGTTGCACGCAAATCAAAGAGCATTATGAGTTCGTCTGAACCAGCGTGTGTTCACTTTATATAGTCTTTAGGAAACACTTTATAGTTGAGCAAAGAATGATTTCGGACATAGGACATTATACATAGCAAATTTGTATTTCTTCTCCTTGTCCTTCAGCCTTAGAAAGCACATTGCGCTACGAGTACCCAGGTAGGCATCGGAGCAAAGGAGAGCACTACAACTTGAAATAAATGAACAATCACTTTGAAGGACCTTGGAAAGAAAATAACACATTGCAACAGAATCAGATTAAAAAGAGCACATTTGCAAGGAAAAACAGAAGTGGTATCCCATCAGTGGGCTTTTCAGAGGGACACGGACCACCTGGGCTCCGCTCTTGTCTTTTCTATGTGTCCTCCATGGTTATTTTCTGTTCATTCTCCATCCGTCTTTCATCTTCCCTCCAGAGTACATGCTCTTTTCTCCTCTATGTTCACCAAATCCCACTCTCGCTGCTTTATTATTAAAGCCTATGGTCTACGACCCTAGTGACACCAGGAAAGACAATGAGCTATTCTACTCTGTCACCATAATCGGATGAACCAATAGAGAGGAAGAGAATCAATGGTCACCTCTGACCTGCTGCCGGTGGGTCTATGGACAAACAAATGCTGGTGACTTGATGAATGTAGGCCTTGTGTTGTGCTTCTTTAATCCTACATCTATGTTGTACATGATAAGTCCATATGTAGTACATTTACTGGACAAGTTTAACACTGCAGAAACTGAACAGGTTTCACATATGAAAGAGCCTACTAGGAGCATCAAAAAAAAACTCTGGTTATGAGATATTGTGAAAAATATGAACTCAAACTCACTGTGTTGGAAGGACAAGGGTGCTGGGCTGGACTTTGGGTCTTCTTTTGGCAGATGTTCCCATCTGATTGGCTGAGCGTTTGAGTGACTGTTGGTTTAGAAGACTGGAGGCCAGACCTGCATGGTACTGCAACTACAGAAGGAAAAAAATGTCTATGTATTAGGGCTGTCACTATTAACACATATTTGCTTAATCGTGATACAATTCCATTTATGTGACACACTCATAAACACATTACAATGATATATTTAGGTTGGTTGGGTTCTAAAAAAAACAAACTTCCAGTTTCAGTGGGGAATTTTGTTTGTTAACAGGGCAGACAACTGTGTTAGTCAAGTCATTTCTTAATTCCACATTAATTCATCGTTTTATGGCCAATGGATCAAATTTGATTCTCATAATAATGCTAACAAGCCTTGATTCGAAATTAACATTGTCCAGAGAACTTACTCTTCTGCGGCTTTACAAAGAACAGTTAAGCATGTAAAATGAAATCACAGACTAATTGGGCTTTTAAGAATTGTTTACTCAAAGCACAGTCCTAATGTTGTCAACAATCTGTTCTTCTGGGAGAAAGCACAGTTGCTTACATATAGTACTCCATCACGTTTTTCCTTGTGTTCCTCCTCATCTCCTGCCCACCTCATCCCCCTCGCCTCCTGTCTTACTATGTTGAACGTAACATGGTGACTGTAATATCTTTGGCTTTGATGTTGTAGTAAAGCAGAAGCCTGTATATAGCTTTTCCTGCTCATGTGATGAAACCACATGAAAGTTGTGGTTTCTACCCAGAATGCACTGTTGCACTCTGTCAGGAGAGATGTTAATGGGTGTGACAGAACTCTGGACACCACCTACCTGATGGACATCGTCCAGCATGCTTAACCAACAACCCTCAACATTGCAAGTAAATAACTCACATATGAGATTACATTTCAATCTAGGCCAGTAAATAATGCCTATTGTTAGCCACTGGCTAGAATTGATGTGCTACATGTAAAATATGTGGTTTCTTGTTTTTTTTTCCTTTTAAAATGACTGTATTCGTTCAGAATTATTGAGCCTTTAAGACCAAGCAAAAGCCACTGCCGGCTGGTTCCTTCGGTGGTGGGCAGGAATAAAGCAGCAATTTCGTTGGCTCGTTCTCACCAATTACCGTCCACGTTTTGATTTTAGTAAATGAGTTTGAGCGAACAGACAATGTAATCAATATTCATGAGCTTAACAACTTATCAGACTGTAGTGTTTTATATTATTATTAGTAGAAAAATTTGTATATTACTATTTTATTAGAATTATTGTTCTTTTTTTTTTTTTTTTACAGAAACACTGAATGACCAATAAAGTATAAAGCATCACTTCCAGTCCATAATGAACAATTTTGAATGCTTGATTGACTGCTGTTGATCTATATATACTGTCAAGTAAGCTAAAAAATGTACAAGTAGTCAATGGCGATTCTATTGCCAAGGTGTGCGTAGAAGGTTGACCAACATCTGGGCAGATCCATATTAGGAAAAGAAACAGAACTGGATAACTTCAATGCAAGTTAACTACTAAAAGGCTAACCTGATTGTAGATCAACTACTTTTAATAATGAGTAGCTTATAGCTTGACAAACCACACCTTTAAAGTGCATTCTCCAACACAACTGCTCTAGGCAGTCAGCTTGCTGGGAAAAATCTTAAGAAAATCAATAATCCGTGAGCAACACGCTGGTAGCGAGCTAGGCTGATCGTAACACAAGCAGTGACAAAAGCGATCTCATCAGGCTTCAGAATTCATCGGCATGCACACCCACACAAACTAGGCTCTTAAATTAGAGCTTGCATAGGCCCGTGCCTCATTAATTGCTATTAAAATATTCCTCCTATTGAGCTAATTAGCCATGTTCCGAGGCAGTATAGTGGCGTTCGCTGAGTGCGAAGCAGACGGTGCAGCACTCCCCCTGTTTAATTTGGCTGACCAAAGCAGCTGTGTTAACGGGGAATTATTTTAATTAACTGAATCTCCTTTTCGTAGCTAATGAGCCTACTTGGTAAGGGCCAGATCTTGTACGAGAGTAGCGTGTATGGAGGGAAGCTGGGCTCCAGCTGTATAAAAAGCCCTTGCTAATAAATAAAAAGCCTACATAACAAGGTAAGAAAAAAAAAAACACGCATAAAATGCTGTCAAGATGGCTCAGGCGCCTTTGAATGTCAAGTGGCTTGAGAGATTTGTTGCATTAAAAACATCCACAGCAATCACCACTGGTTTAAATATTGGCCCCCGGAATAATATTATATATATATATATATATATATATATATATATATATATATATATATGTGTGTGTGTGTGTGTGTGTGTGTGTGTGATTTTTTGTATATATATATATATATATATATATATATATATACACACATTGTATTCACACACATTTTTCCTGTATCTTAGTAAATAAACTGATTGTGGAAGTAATATCGGTTACAAATGTTGTTTCATATTAACGGTGAGTAAATACATAAATATCAAAATATATATTAAACTGTGTCAAAAAGCTGAAAAACATTAAGATATTGAAAAAATGTACGATTTTTTAACTATGCCAGCCAGTACTAAAGGCCTATGTATTTATGTCAATTACAGGAGAGCATGAAAGCAATCTTGCCCTCTAACATGTTTCATAACACAGAAACGCAAAGCAACATCTACAAGACAACCCCTAGAATTCACAAAGAGAGGACAGTAAAAAAAATAAAAAATAAAAACAGACAAAGGACAAAAGATGTGGAGGACTGTGGAGAATGAGTACGAGAGAGAGAGAGAGAGAGAGAGAGAACAAGAGAGAGAGAACAAGAGAGAGAGAGAGAGAGAGAGAGAGAGAGAGAGAACAAGAGATGCTGTCGGGCAGCTGAGAGTGTCATCTCATTGGGGCAGTTGAAGATTAAAGTGCAGGGTCAGAATCTGACTTGTGAGAGGATGCACAGGACAAGCACACACAATCAACGTCACCATCAAATGGAACAAAACAAGACAGCCTCTTTCACTGGAAGCGGACACAATCACAGAAGCACAGAAAAAAACATTGCATTGTTGTCTACTACATTAGAATGCCATAATCCAATCAAAGATGTTGCACACCCCATTTTAAACAAGACACTTTCGCAAACAGGGTCTGTAAAACCCACCACACTCAAATGCAATTCAAGAAAAACTTTGGAAACACTTTATAAAGCTGTGTTCACCCTTTAACCCTTTCATGCATAGTGGGCACTACACTGGACAGCTATTAAAAAAGCATTTTCTTGAATTTGCACGGGTTTTGATGGCATAGTTGCACATCAACCTCTTCAGTGGACCCTGGTGCATCATCCTATACATTGCATATTGCAATTATATTTTTTCCCCCTCCAAACCAATATGGCCAATGGTCAGTCAGAAATGCCAAATTGCTCTGGAATATCCACCCATTCCTTCCTAATCTGATTTTGTAATGCATGTTATTGTAATGCGTTTCTTTACTCGTAACATCAAAAAGTAATCTGATTATGTAATGCATGTTACTTGTAATACATTACTTGTAATACATTACTTTACTTGTAACATAAAAAAAAATCTAATTACATAATGCATGTTACTTGTAATGCGTTTCTTTACTCGTAACATCAAAAAGTAATCTGATTACGTAATGCACATTACTTGTAATTAATTACTTTACTTGTTAGATCAAAACGTAATCTGATTAGGTAATGCATGTTACTTGTAATACATTACTCGTAACATTAAAAAAAATCTGATTATGTAATGCATGTTACTTGTAATGCGTTTCTTTACTCGTAACATCAAAAAGTAATCTAATTATGTAATGCACATTACTTGTAATTAATTACTTGTTAGATCAAAAAGTAATCTGATTAGGTAATGCATGTTACTTGTAACACATTACTTTACTTGTAACATCTAAAAAGTAATCTGAATGCGTTATGCATGTTACTTGTAATGCGTTACCCCCAACACTGCTCATTTCAGATGAGATTGAAAAAAAATTTATCGCTAGGTTTTCTCAGAGGAGGGCTATGCTAGAAATGTGTCCATCTTGAACATAATCAGAATTATCAGCTAATAAGGGTAAATTGACATACTCTGATACACTGGAGGGAGCATCTGAGTGGTTTCCACAGTTGTACCTTGACAGGCTGTAGAAAATTCTGATGGAATCACGTCCTCATGTTCTGATATCAAAGATAAGCGAAGTGCAACTTGTATGAAGTTCAATTGCCTTTGCAATATTTCGCATTTATAATTTTTGTATATATTTTATAGTTTTCACATGATTTGATATAATTTTATTGATTAGTTTGTTAAATACACATACTTTATCTGTTTGATTATTGTATTATGTTTAATACAGTATTTCTTCAGTTTAAACGCATGCTGTCCACTCAAGTGGACATCTGAAAATCTCTTTGAAAAATGTGTAAAAAAAAAAAATAATAATTCAAATCTTGTTTTTCGTGCCCTAAGAGCGATAAAAACACATAGGAAAAAAATCCCGACTGAGGTTATCATAATTCATGCATGAAAGGGTTAATATAGATTGTAATGCATTTTATCTTTACATAATTAACTATAATCAGACATAAATATAAATCTAAAAATTTGCAAAGGTTTAGCATCGATTCAGAAGCTCAATGCAAGCAACCGATATTGATCATGTGCTTCAATATTTACTATTTAAACTTCCAGCAATGAATAAATAAATATTAATGTAATAACTCACAACAATAATTCATACAGTAGGTAAAGTATTGCGAATGAATTATGATGCATAATACGTTTCAAGTGCTGTCAAATTAATATAATCTTAGCTTTTTCTCAAATAGGATGTACAGTACCAGTCAAAAGTTTGGAAACATTACTATTTTTAATGTTTTTGAAAGAAGTCTCTTATGCTCATCAAGCCTGCAGTTTTATAAAAAAAAAAAAAAAAATAAATTAAAAAAAACAGTAATATTATGAAATATTATTACAATTTAAAATAATGGTTCTCTTTTTTAATATACTTTAAAATGTAATTTATTTTTGTGATGCAAAGCTGAATTTTCATCAGCAAGTACTCCAGTCTTTGGTGTCTTATGATCCTTCAGAAATCATTCTAATATGCTGATTTATGATCAATGTTGGAAACAGTTGTGCTGCTTAATATTTTTTTTATAACCTGAGATACTTTTTTCAGGATTATTTGATGAATAAAAAGTTAAAAAGAACTGTATTTATTTAGAATAGAAATCGTTTGTAACAATATACACTACCGTTCAAAAGTTTGGGAACAATAACTTTTTTTTTTTTAAAGAAATTAGTACTTTAATTCAACAAGGATGCGTTAAATTGATAAAAGGTAATGGTAACGATTTATATTGTTAGAAATGTTTTTATTTTGAATAAATGCTGTTTTTATGAATAAATGCTGTTAACGTTTTACTCATCAATGAATCCTGAAAAAAGTATTCCAAAAAAATATATTAAACAGCACAACTGTTTCCATCATTGATAATAACTGAGTATCAAATCATCATATTAGAATGATTTCTGAAGGATCATAAGACACCAAAGACTGGAGTACTTGCTGATGAAAATTCAGCTTTGCATCACAAAAATAAATTACATTTTAAAATATATTAAAAAAGAGAACCATTATTTTAAATTGTAATAATATTTCATAATATTACTGGGTTTTTTTTTTTTTTTTTTTAACTGCAGGCTTGATGAGCATAAGAGACTTCTTTCAAAAACATTAAAAATAGTAATGTTTCCAAACTTTTGACTGGTACTGTACATTCTAAAACACCTTTAATTCTAAAAAACTTCTTAAAGATTAAGATTATTCTTTTAATGAGGCCAGTGCATCCCCCTGCATCTTCCAGATCTGTGCAACGCTCCAACTGCTGCATCTCATTCCTGAAGCTTTTGCATTTAATACTATAAGCAGACTTAGAGGACTAGCGCTTATGCAGGGGAACTGCATTATTCCATACAACTAATTGCACACGCCCATCAAACCCAATATCTATTCAAAGAAGCTTCGCCGAGGAGGGAACAGCAAAATCATGTCACGAATATTAAGTACAAGTTGAAACAACTCTCTTTGATCATTTGCCGCTTGTTAGTCTACACCCGAAATGATGAAATGCCTGTTTGTATGAGTGCGTCTTTATCTAAAATCTCCCAAAATCTTTGCACAGCCTTGAGGGGAAAATAGCCTCAATTTGTTCAACTCAGTTCCGTTAGCTTTTGATAGGTAGACTACTGGGAGAAAGTGTTGAAATAGTAAAATAATAAAAATCACATTTTACTTATAGCAACAATATTTAATTTATGATCTGATTTTTAACAGCTATGGCCAGTTGTGAAGCCAAAAATTGTGTTGTTTCGAATCAGCTAGAGGGACGCAACCTAATGTTGCTGTTCCTTAAAAAAGTGTAGTCTCTTAGGACAAAAACACCTGTTGAATGCCATATTAGATATTTAGGGAGTGCATTAAATATCCAGTTTAGTTCACACTTATAGTTCAGTTCTCTTGGTTCTTTTGGTCCGGAGCAAAAAATACATTTAGTCATAGGTCACACTGTCATTTTTAACACCGAACCGAAAGACACAAACCAGAAACATTTTATGACATATATTTTGCAAAAGAACTTACCGAACATCCAAAACAATCCTGTGTGCTGGGCTAAATGTCCTCGTAATTTGTACATGTTTTTTTTGTTTTGTTTTTTACCAGCTGAGAGTTCACAAAGAGCCTATAAAATGTGTAAAAGGAGCCACACAAATGGGACCTGCTGCAAAGAAACTCGGTACCAAACTGTAATGGGCAACGTAGCTCCTAAGAGGAGAAGAACCAAGGATCCTTGAACATTCTGTCCTTTTTAGGGTCACATCATGTGATATCACATTTTTGACTCATTTAGATGCCTTTGGTCCATGTTGCGTTCATATTTCAGTCAACCCGCACCAGAGTTTGTTTGGAAGCAGACCGAGACCCCCTGAAAAGGTGAGTATCGATCCGCTTGTTTGGTGCGCACCAGGGTTTGGTTGCCAGTATTCACACTTATTCAAATGAAGTGCAATAACAGAGCAACTGCAGAGCAGTTATTTTTAATTTAACCAAACCTGCCAAGTGTGAAAACATCTTAAACTCCAGCAACAAGCAGTGCTGCATCTATTAAGAAACAGATTTTGTTAACTAGTAATTGGAATAAACTGATAAACTAACAGAATTAATAACTTAAGACAGAGCAGAATCTAAAAAAAGATTCATAAATGCTGTTCTAACTTTTATCCATATGCATAGTCAGTGATCTCATTGAGAATATTTATTCACAAGAGATAATTAAGATATTAATCCCCATGCAACGAGAGAGAAAAAAGACACCTTAAAATAGGGGAAGGTGGAATGGGGAAAAAGAGATTGACGGGCGGAGAGAGGAAGAGACAGCAATGCTGCAGTCAGGGGGTTAATTAATTTTTAAATATCAGCCAGGGATCACAAGGTCTAGGGTATTTTCTATATCCGGATCTCATAAATCAGGGTTATGGGTAACACAAATGAGATCAGACATATTCCATGCAGGAGGAAACCCATTTGGATTCAAACAAGTTTCTACAGGCAGTGATTGAATAAGGAGAGAGAGGCATTTGAAATCAAAACAGTTTTAAAAGTAACAGTTCATCAAAACATAAAATTATGTCTGCTGTTGTTTTTCTAGAGCTACCATAAAAGTAGTTCAAACGACTTCTGAAGTCATACGACAGCGCTATGTGAGGAAAACTTTAAGCTGATATTTAGTGATAATATTCCTAAACCGTTAACTACGCAAATCTATCACAAGTTATATGGACTACATTCATGATTCTAATATGGTGTTTTTGGAGATGTAATTACAGGTGTAGACACTATGAACAGTCAACGAAAAAAGCAAGAAAAAAAAGCAGCATGACTACCGTAAAAACATCAGATTACTAATTTTTGGGTGAACTATTTCTTTAAAAAGACACAGAGCCAAAGACACCTATATATATATATATATATATATATATATATATACAGTGTAATAAAGATTCTTAATTTTCTTGTAATTGCTTGGTGTATATGTGTGTGTGTGATGGAAAGACTTTCTTTTTCTTAAAAGAAAAAGTTTTAGTTTTGTTTGTTTTTTTGGAGTAAATGGACTGAATACATTAAACCCAAACAATCAGACTTTTATTGAACGGTAACTGGTCTGCAAGAAAGTTCCTTTAAGTTATACGAAATTATCTTGTATATAGTTTTATTAAAAAATTTTAAGAATTTTGTCTTAGTAATGTTAGTAATGTTCTTGTTTTATTGTTAATGGTCACTTTTCTTGTATAGGAAAAAAAAAAAAAAGAGCAAACCTGTAAATCCACTTTTCTCCAATTTATGTATTTATTCTTATTAAATTTGAAATGCTCGGAATGTTCAGAAAATGGAGTAAATGTTTCTAAATTCCCATCTTAAAAGGTTACAAACCAAGAACCAAGCAGCGACAGCAATAAGGTTAAACCCTACAAGGAAGTACCATTATCATCTAGGTTGAGGTTCATACAATTTAACCATCCATCAGAAAATTTACAGGACACAACAAATAGACATTGTCCCCACGGAATCCTAAACAAACGATTTGAATGAATATTCACTCACATGAATAGCAAGCTCTAAAAAAAAACCGAATCTATCAAAGGTTCCCTTGCTATTTTAATGAGGAATTAGCAGGCTGAGGCGAGCCGAGACCACTGTTCTTTCAAATTTACACTCCCTTGTCTTGAAACTAATAAGGAATCCAAGCTTGCTAAAGTTACCACATCAAACATTTTTCTCAGAGCAGTGCATTTTCAAAAGGTCGCTGCTTTTTTTTGGCCCCTGTTAGTTGTTTCTCGTTCTTTTCCACCCCTTTTCGTCCCTTTGCGCCACGCTGATCTTTAAGACTGACCAGGCTATTAGTCCTCCCTGGCACAGCAATTGGCAGACACATGCTCCATCATTAACTGCAGGGCTGAAACATGTTGTGATGGCAAGTCCGCTGCTCTCTGATCTTATTGAGGGCTCCGGGTTTGAGGTCTGCCATTTGTTTCCTCTGACAGCTTCGTTCAAGACATGATTAAAGCGCATAACCAGCCGCACGGTTTCAGGACATTGTACGATGTGAAAAGCCACGAGCCTCTGGAACATTCATGACATTCTTTTGATTAGTTTGAGGGCAAAAAAATAAAAATAAATAAATAAAACAGGAAAAAAATGAACGCACTGTGATGATATAAATATCCATAATTTAAACTCAGACACAAGGGACTGACTTGTGACTAGCAGTTGGACGCCCAGCCTAATGGCAACTACATTACTGAAATCATGATGCATTGAATGCATAAAGGTGGATATTGTAACTTAAAAATTGTATTAACCTACGTTAATTAATTTTCAATCATCGAAAATCTTTTCCTTTACCGTAGCTCTCAAAAAAATAAAAGGTGTCTTGACGCCGCTGATGCCAAACACTAATGGTTCTGTCAAATGTCACATGATCAATTGCTATACAAAGAATTTAATTTTGCATTAAGCATTAAAGGGATAGTTCATACAAAACTGAAAATTCTGTCAATTTACTCACCCTGACATTTTTACAAACCTGTATGACTGACTTTCTTCTGTATTTCAGTCCACACAACATTGTTCGAAACGACATGTACAGTCAAACCAAAATTTATTCAGACACCTTCAACATTTCTCACATTATCAGATTATTCGCTATAGTTTAGAAAATGGTAATAACATAGGACAAGAAATCAGAGGCTGAGGGCTTGGAGGCGGACTCGTCCATCACCCGAGCTGAAGTCACCGAGGTAGTCAAGAAACTCCTCGGTGGCAAGGCACCGGGGGTGGATGAGATCCGCCCTGAGTACCTCAAATCTCTGGATGTTGTGGGGCTGTCTTGGCTGACACGCCTCTGCAGCATCGCGTGGCGGTCGGGGACAGTGCCTCTGGGATGGCAGACCGGGGTGGTGGTCCTTCTTTTTAAGAAGGGGGACCGGAGGGTGTGCTCCAACTATAGGGGGATCACACTTCTCAGCCTCCCCGGGAAAGTCTATGCCAGGGTACTGGAGAGGAGAATCCGGCCGATAGTAGAACCTCGGATTCAGGAGGAATAGTGTGGTTTTCGTCCCGGTCGTGGAACACTGGACCAGCTCTATACCCTCTACAGGGTGCTGGAGGGTTCATGGGAGTTTGCCCAACCAATCCATATGTGCTTTGTGGATTTGGAGAAGGCATTCGACTGTGTCCCTCGCGGCATCTTGTGGAGGGTGCTCCGGGAGTATGGGGTTCGGGGTCCCTGTACGACCGGAGCAGGAGCTTGGTTCGCATTGCCGGCAGTAAGTCAGACTTGTTCCCGGTGCATGTTGGACTCCGGCAGGGCTGCCCTTTGTCGCCGGTTCTGTTCATAATTTTTATGGACAGAATTTCTAGGCGCAGCCAGAGGCCGGAGGGGGTCGGGTTTGGGGACCACACGATTTCATCTCTGCTCTTTGCGGATGATGTTGTCGTGTTGGCCTCATCAAACCAGGACCTCCAGCATGCACTGGGACGGTTTGCAGCCGATTGTGAAGCGGCTGGGATGAGAATCAGCACCTCCAAATCCGAGGCCATGGTTCTCAGTCGGAAAAGGGTGGTTTGCCCGCTTCAGGTTGGTGGAGAGTTCCTGCCTCAAGTGGAGAAGTTCAAGTATCTTGGGGTCTTGTTCACGAGTGAGGGAAGGATGGAACGGGAGATTGACAGACGGATCAGTGCAGCTTCTGCAGTAATGCGGTCGCTGTACCGGTCTGTCGTGGTGAAGAAGGAGATGAGCCGCAAGGCGAAGCTCTCGATTTACTGGTCAATCTACGTTCCTACCCTCACCTATGGTCATGAGCTGTGGGTCATGACCGAAAGGACAAGATCCCGGATACAAGCAGCCGAAATGAGCTTTCTCCGCAGGGTGGCTGGGCGATCCCTTAGAGATAGGGTGAGAATCTCGGTCACTCGGGAGGAGCTCAGAGTAGAGCCGCTGCTCCTCCACATCGAGAGGGGTCAGCTGAGGTGGCTCGGGCATCTTTTCCGGATGCCTCTTGGACGCCTTCCCGGGAAGGTGTTCCGGGCATGTCCCACCAGGAGGAGACCCCGGGGAAGACCTAGGACACGCTGGAGGGACTATGTCTCCCGGCTGGCCTGGGAACGCCTCGGTGTCCCCCCGGAAGAGCTGGAGGAAGTGTCTAGGGAGAGGGAAGTCTGGGCATCCCTGTTTAGACTGCTGCCCCCGCGACCCGGTCCCGGATAAGCAGAAGAAGATGGATGGATGGAAGAAATCAAGAGTTATCAAACTAGTTGATATTTCACTGGTTTTGGCCATGCTTCTGTTAGACTGTCTCATAAATGAATTAGGTTGAATTAGCTGTCAGCTGTTAAATTTAAGTACACAATTAGATAATACCAATTTAGGTCAACCAATTACCAAGCAATGCTTAATTTTGTTCAGTCTGTGTTGTAAAAAGGTCGCATTAGCAGTTAAAGAAAAAACACTTAACACAAAACATGATCAGGTCAAAGTGTCTGATTCATTTTTGGTCCCAAATTTTTATAAATTTTACAGGTAAGTCAAATCAAATCAAATCAAATCAAGTATATTTGTATAGCGCTTTTCACAATACAGATTGTATCAAAGCAGCTTCACAGTATTAAATTAAAATACAATAATTTAACAGCTGACAGCTAATTCAACCTAATTCATTTATGAGACAGTCCACTGTATGAAGAATTTTTGGGTATAATATGTCACAGTTTAATTTATTTTGCTATCCTCACTTACATAAATTAACTATTGTCCTGCACCCTTCTAGTAAAAAAATATAAAAAATGATATCTGGTGTCTGAATAATTTTTGGTTTGACTGTAGGTGAGTACATCACTACAGAATTATAATTTTTGACTGAAATACCCCTTTAAATTTTGAAATAATGGTGCGTTCGACTTCAATTACTTTTTACCTTCTTTTTTTTTTTGCTATGCGAAATCTGCATTGAGAATCATTTCACTCATGTTGGCATTAACCGAAATGATCGTATAGTTCCAGACCTAGTGGACATGATATAGCGGGAATGAAATAAAAAATAAAAATACATCTAGACTGTTCCCTTAGCGCTCCCTGAGCTGCCTTGACTATGAATATGATTTGGATTCCATTCCCTCCATGTTTTAGAATGAAGTCAAATGTGGAATTTCTTCGAGATCTGCTTGAATGAAGGGATTGCTTATGTAAAGGGTCATTATAAAGTCTATGTCCAAAGAAGGGAGATTTTCTATTATACATAAGCAAATTACAATCTTAGCAATTTCACACTAGTGGGGCTAATTTCTGCTCCTTAATCTTTTGATCTCATTAGTTCGTCCATTTGTACAAGACCGTCGGTTAAGTAGAAGAATATCAGAGCGCTGCTGGCTAAGTGACCTTGTGAAAGTCAACGAAGTCTGTGTCTCATTTTACTCACAGAGTTTCCATCAATGACAGACATATGCACTCGTGATGCATGGTCACAAGTTATACAGACAATTAAAGGGAAACATGTTTAGCCCTTGGTTACTAGCTGTCACTCATCATAACTTATAGCCTGATGTGTTTGGCTCCAGAAATCTCAAGGTCTCCTCCTTCCTGAGGCTTTGGCTTCATTAAATGGGAAATACATTTGCATATTGTTATATTGTTATTCTTAAGAATAAGCATTTTACTTTATTTAATATAGGCCTACACACATACATATACACATACACACACACACACACACATATATATACATATATATATATATATATATATATACCCAAGTTTTAACCCCAGAGACACAAAAACAAACTCTTAGCAAATTTCTGCAAAAACTCTGAATTGTCCCATAATTCATGTGCTCCTGGCAGCCCCCGGGTCTGCTGGCACTAGGGGAGCACTAGTATTTAAAGCTGACAGAATAACAGCTTGATGTCTTAACTGTGCACTGGTACAGGGATAAGCAGGTGCTTAAACGTCTCTGTGCACCCTGACATCTCTGTTGTACTGACAGAACACAAGCGCATGTGTTAAATACAATGTTGTCTGACATTAAACAGACGTTCGGGCTTCCAACTGACAATGAAACAGACACTTGTCAGGAAAAGCCATGGTAAACACAAACAATAAGACTTTTGCAAAGAGATAAGCAGCAATACTGATGCTGTCCAATATTGCTTGACAAAAGCTGGTCAAGTGATCTCAGAAAAAGTATTGGACCGTTTCATTATTTATTGGACCATTACAATAAGGTTCCATGCGATAACATTAGTTAACTACATTAGTTAAAGTACCCCATTATGCCGTTTTAAAGGTTCCTAATTTTGTTTTGGAAGTCAAAAAACACTTTCATTTTCTCATAATATACATTGCACATCACCTAATTTCTCTGAAATTCTGGAAAAAAAAAGTCTGAAACCGGTTTGTTCAAATATTCAGTCTCTCTAAACCTCTCCTTTCCGATTTATGTAGATTTTTTTTCATTTGCATCGTTCTTGCATTCCATGTAAAAGTCCAATGGCGAGTATCTGTAATTATAATATACATTTATTGGACCTAGGTAACAATGAGGAGTTGCATTTTTATTCATTTTTACGTAACAAATGTATTGCTCATTGTAAGTTAATGTTAGTTAACGTACACTAATGGGACCTTATTGTAAATGTAATGTAATGAGTTATCATTTTTAGTTAAAACATTTACCTGCTTTATTTTGTACTTAATGTTTTCTAATGTAAAATGCTTCTCAATTAAAAGAAAAAACTCCAAAGCCTCAGGAAGGAGTGGACCTTGAGATTTCTGAGACAAAACACACCAGGACATAATGAAGGTGAGTGACAGCTAGTAGCCAAAGGCGAAACATGTTTTCCTTTAATTAACTGTTCATCTATTCACTCTCAAATCCAACCGGATCACCTTAACAGTTCTTGAAAAGAACCCACTAAAAAATACAATTAGCAATATTACAAGATGGTCTTCTTTGGCAAAAGTACAACTGTGAAACACACACACACACAAATCTGCACCATAATTTACTACAACACAAATGCTTTGGGATCATTTGTTTCTTAAAGGAGTAGGTCCAATTTAATAAACAAAAAGAAAAAATGTGTTCTGCCACAAACAGTCATGATTTAGTTTTATTTCACCATTTTCAATTACAAATGAATGAAAAATATGTTGATTCTTCACGATATGACCCCTTTAATGTTCCATAATGATCACACAAAATTAAAAAACATCAAATCCTAAATACCAGACTGAGATACCCACACAAAGGAGACAATGGCCAAAAACAGCCTTACTAAAAGCACCAAGTGCATTAATCCTGGGGTCATTTGCATGGCAGAAACGTTCGCATCGACCGTATTTACAGTGGGGCGGGGGTGGTTCTGTCTGGACAGACAGCGTGGAAGCATCAATACTTCTGCAGAAAGGCTTGGTTTGGCCCCACGCCCATGTTCACCCGCACACCGTCCTGCCCAGACACACCTAATCCTGCTGTAACGCTCCCAGCCTCAGAGTGTGGGAAAACAGCTGGCCTACCACCCAGAGAGGGCAGAGCAACCTCATGAACCACCCACATGTAGCACTGGCTTATACTAATGAGACCAGTACAACACAGACATTTAGAAAAGGTTTTCAAACTGGAAAAACTGCAGAAAAAAAAAGTCAACATGAAACCAAATCTGATCCTGTCTACTTTCTTAAAAGAAGCTGGCTTGGTTGTTGATTGCTTTCAAAACCATTAGGTAAAATAGGTAATTTCTGCACCACTAATGGCACCAAATGGAACTACAAAAAAAGGGAAGAATAAAAAAAAAAAAAAATAAAAAAAATAAATCAAACAAGTCACAGCCAGTGTTGTTTCAGTATAATTCAGATACTAAAGTACAGTTTTTATTTTGTTAAGTAGTTTACTTAAATTACCAGTAGTAATTTTGTTGCGTTTTTGACATTTATAGTTCATCATTTTTATTTCAGTTTTAGTGCATCAAGTTAAACTAAATGAAAATGAGAAAAGTACAGCCTTGGCAATTAGTGCTGAAATAAAACAATTTTTAAATATTTTATTTTATTTAAGTTAACGTTTTTATTATTTCAAGCAACAAACATGTTTGTTTTTATGGTTATAGTTTTAGTAAACTAGAATAACTATAATAACACTGATCAGGATCAATACTCCTTTTTGAAAAAGCTAGATGATGATGTAAACTAAATAGGAATAAACAATTAAATATACAATATCTTTAGGCCTATTAGTTTGATACCAATTAATACTAACTAACTAACTAACTAAATAAATAAATAAATAAATGCTGATAATCAATAGGGGGCCATTACATTGTGCATCCCTAGAAATAAAAGTGTTTGTATCACAAAGTCTTAATGTTGAGGCTTACAAGAAAATCAACACAGTGACAAAGTAGGAATGCACAACCACTATATTAGAAAAAAGGAATAAATAAAGCACTTCTGGGCAAGAAGAGACATTCAATTCCCATTTGACCAAAAAAAAAAAAATATATATATATATATGTGTATATTTGAATGATTTTCAAAAAATAAAGACACCAACCAGTGATGTTTCAAGAGCTTTTCTATGCAATAGCAACTTTGAAAAGATTTGCTTTTGTTTGGGAAGAAGACCTCCGTCCGTACACCTACTATTCTGCACACCGTGTGGAGAGAGCAACTGATGAGTAGCTGCTATTGATTGAGTACTTTAACCCCAGTCACATTTATATTTATATATAAATAAACCTGCGACACATTCACCAATTCATGAACAAAAGCCTCAACAGGTTCTCAAGGTACTGCAGAACAGTCTTCACCCTTTAATGACCTATTATTTAAACCCCTCAAAATTAAGAATCCAACCATAGCTTTGTGCCATGTTTCCAAAAAAACAAATAAACAGTGTGTTTCCTATTCAATTCCTCATCTATCATATTGCTACCTGCATCACCTAAAGGCAAAGCATCAAAGAACTCAAGAACAGAGCGCAGACATCCTGTGAAATTGCATTTACAGTAAGAATAGCAAATCTTGTTCAATAACACTTAGGACAGAAGACCTACTCAAGATCAAAAGAAGTCAAAGCACTCAGCTGTAATGGATATTGAGCAAATGTTGGTTCTGCTGTGAGAACACCCACATCTATTGAATCTCAAGTGTGTGCTCTTCTGGCAAGACGTGGTGTACGTTTTATTGAGACGATTCGCTTGAGGACCTTGATCTAAAGAGAACATAATTTTCCAGCCTTTTCAGGATAGGAACAAAAGAAGATTTTAGGCAAGAAGTAACAACTCTATTTTCTGTCAAATTAAGCAGACGGACTTCGGACTCTTTTTTACATTTGGAACTACTCGCGTTGCATTAAGCAAATCACAGCTACAAGCTATAATGCGTCTCATTGATGCGCTGTGAATTAGATCATCAAACTGTAGACCTGCTTCCTCTTGATTATAGTATTATTAGACGCAAGATGATATTCAATTCCACGTCTCAGCCGAGTCTGACACCCATGATGATGTAAAAGCCTTGCATTCATGTTCGTTGGGAATTCATTACCAGATGTGAAGCAACTTTTTAAAACTACATGAAGACAAAACCAATGTATCTTCCACAAGTACTAAGCCAAAATGAGAGAGGGCTCTGACCAGAGCCTCCAGTTTACAGTAAATACAAGGGTTCATATAATTTTTCCTATATGATATTACATACGGCTACAACACCACTGAGCAGAACCTAAAGAAACTGCACCTTTGTTTGCATACAGTACTAAGGTATAGGCTATATCTTTTGGTAGAAGGACCTTTATTTTTTGTAGGGATGCACTGATATGAAAAATTTGGCCGATACCGATAACCGATAATCCTTTATATAAACATTTATCCTTTTGTGCCAAACTGGCAGTTTCAGAATATTAAGAGCATTGATGTGCCTACTCTTGCTGATGAACTTACCATCTTCTCCAGTAAATCTGATTTCTCTACGGTTGATGAACTGGTTATATACTACAATGATGGACTGAACATGATTTTAGATGAATTTGCACCTGTGAAAACCCGAACTGTTTCATTTGTACATTCAGCTCCTTGGTTTACACCTGAACTGCGTGAACTTAAAACTAAAGGCCGTAGGTTAGAGCGGTTGTACGTCAGGTCTGGCCTTACTGTTCATAAAGAAATGTATGCTGAACATATTCAAAATTATAAAAATGCACTGTCCAAGGCTAAATCTGATTACTACTCCAACATAATTGGAGTTAGCAATGGGAACTCCAGGTCCCTTTTCTTGGTGGTAAACAATATTCTGCAACCACCTGATTCTTTGCCATCTGATATGTATTCCACTGACTTATGTGATCAAGAACATCTACAGTCACCACTGGTGTTCCCCAGGGTTCTATCTTGGGCCCGCTTCTTTTTATTATTTATATGCTCCCTCTTGACTTTTAAAACGCGTCTTAAGACATATCTTTTTATACAAGCTTTTTTATAACATGTTGTATTGAGTCTTTAATGCACTTTATCTGTATGCGGCTTGTTTGTTGTGTATTGTCTTATGCAGTGACCTGTATTTTGCTTGTGAGGTGACCTTGGGTGTTGTGAAAGGCATTATTGTTATTATTATTATTATTATTATAAGAAAGCGATAACTGATAAATTGGACGATCAAACTAAATCCAATTTTTTATATAATTTTTGAGAGCCTGATTACAAAAACAAAAGTCTCACCATTAAAAGCCATGTTGTCATTATAATTTTATGTGTGCTGCACATGTTGCACTTAACTGTATATTCCTTTTTGAAGGGATTCCAATCATATTTAAAGCAATTCAATCCCATCATGGCGAAGAGCACATCTGAAATGTCTCAGCTGAAGGAAATAATCCATTATTTATCGGCTTTAATATATTGGCCAAATTTTCTTATTGGGCCGATAATAATAACATTAAAAATGAACATATATCGGCCGATACCGATATTGTGGCCGATATATCGTGCATCCCTAATTTTTTGCCTCGTATGAAAAACCTTTAAAGTACGGGGCTCCTAAAGGGACATGGTAAAGGAAAAAAATATGAGATGGAAGAAAAATTATTTGTCAGTGCTTTTGCATTCTCTCGCAAATGTTTTGCTTTACGCCGAGGAACTTTGCATTCGCTCACAAAGAGCTCAAAAGGGTTTTGCGAGTGAACGCAAAGTTTCTCTGTGGATTTGAGAGAATGCAAAAGCATTGACTTGTTATTTTTCCACCGCCATGACCCTTTAGGGGCTCCGTATTAAAGCCATCCCTTTAGCCATGATTACATTCACATTATAAAACAGCTTCTTGTACAGGTTGCATATAAAGACAATAATGCTAGGTGAATGAGCAAAATGCTGACAACTTACTTTATTGGACCATTTGTAAGCCTGGAGCAGCTGGCTGTACAGAGGGGTTTTGTCCTGTACGGGGTCTAAACTGAGCAGTCCACTGTTGTGTAATGGGTGACTCTCTGACGGCCTGCCAACCAAAGTGCTGAGGCGCTCCAATTCACTGCAGAAGCAACAGTCATACTGGTTGATATTTTACACTTGCACATACACAAATAAACCAATGTCACACTCCACTCATGTATACTTTGTATGTGTGCATGTATGTATACATCTATATGTGTGTGCATATACAATATGTGTGTGTGTGTGTGTGTGTGTGTGTGTGTACATGCATACAGAGAGAGAGAGAGAGAGAGAGGTATGTATTTCTAAATTATGACACCTTTTTAATTATTGTTCCTAAAGCCTAGCTGTTTTGACTTCAGGAACCATAATTAAAAAGATGTCACAGTAACCATAAAAACCCAAACAATTACTACAATAATTGTTACAACAGCAAAATAATAATGGAAACATTATGGAATGGAAGACTAGAATATTCTGGTTGCTTGCTTTTCATGCTGACAGCAATGGACTGGGGTGGTACCACTAAGTTACCATGGTTTATTACAATAACAACAGCATTTACTGTGTTAATACCATTACAAGGGCTAGTGAACAGGGTTAGTGAATTCTGTCAGACAACTCACTTTAAATCGCGATTCACTGACTGTAAATTATCTTGGAATTCCGTTATAAAGACTTTCTCCCGCCCTTCAAGGGTCTCCTTATTCTTCATCCCATCTTTAAGAGAATCGAACACCCTGGTTACACTCGATCGAAGAGCCTGGATGGCATTAATCGCTTGAGAAAAAGCTTCTAAATTCACTCCAACATTCATAACGTCCGCCATCACTCCTCCGTCTGAGTGAGAACGCTGGCGCTCGAGTGACGTCACTGCTGCTGAAAGGGATGATAGGATTTGTAGTTTCTTTGATTTACAGGATCTTAATTTCGCAAAGTAGCTGGAAAAAATATATATTTAAAAAAAAAACATAAATTTAAAATAAACTAATATCTCGGCTTATAAGTAAAAACATCATTATTTCTGTTCATTTCTTCAGTTTACTCTTTTTATCATGCCGTGCATGGACCGCTCCATCAGATGACACAAACAGCCTTAAACCATTTTTAAAGCACTAAAGACCTCTTAAGTAAGGTTAAGGTTAAACTACCTGCAATCATGTTGCCCATTCTGGTGTGTTCGTAAACTATTTATTTATGAATTTATTGTTTGTTTGTTTGTACTTGTAGGCTAATGTTTATTGTCAGGGTTTAAAATAGTATTTAATTATTTAGTATAATTGCAAAAAATAATATTGCTTTAAATATAACAGCTCATATAACATACTGAGATTGATGTTCAACATTTTCTGAGGATTAAACACCTCTTTTCACAGACTATTTATTAAAGTAATAAAATAAAATATTATTTCATTTTGTTTTCGCCAAAATGCCATAGTTAAGAAAGTTATTGTATTATGAAACTTTCAGAATCTTTATTTAGGCCTATTTATTTATTTATCACGGCTGCCCTCAACTAAAGATTTCTAAAGACTAATCGCACGTTTATTAGCATAATAAGCCATTAAATCATAGTAACAAGCTTTAATCGCCTGTATATTACATAGTCTAATCAGCGCTCAAACGCACTCATAAAGCTTGCCACAGTGCACCAGCAGTCGTAAAAAAACCGAAGGAGACTGTCTAAACATTATAATAATTTATTGATAATGTTTTCTGTGTTTTTGGCTGCAGAGATTAAGTCACAAATATGCTGACTCGTCATCTCAGTATTAGGCTAGTGGACACGCCTTGCTGCCTATGTGCATGTTTCATATGGATTACATATCTGAGAATATTTATTTTCCATTTGAATTGGTTCATTTAAGTAGATATTTCAAGCTTTCCATAGATGTATTTCTCATGTCTGTGAGTTTCGGTTCGTTTTGTGATGTGACTGAGACCAAGACGACAGAAAGCGCAACCTGCTTGTTTTCATTATTTTACAATAATGAAACTGAAATGAACTGTAAAGACCCTTTACAGTTTGCATTACTCTTATCTGTATGACTAAAAATGTATTTTAAGTATTTTAAGTTAAATGCAAGTGATGGCGCCGGCGCCTGTCATGCAGCGCATGTTTCTAAAACTTGCGAGTGGACTTGTAAAGTTGTTACTACTTGCATGTTTTAAGTGATAAGCCATAGCCTATTTGAGGCCGATGAATGATAGGCGAATGTTTGGATTTCCTGCATTAACGATCTGCCCATCACAGACTTCGTCACTTCCTGTGGAGGTTTGTTTTGTTTTTTTTTTGCGACTAACCAACTAATGACATGTTGGTCGACCAAACCTCTTCTAGTCGACTAAAAGTTAGTGACTATTAGGGGGGAGCCCTATTATTTATTTATTTATTTATTTATTTATTTATTTATATATTTATTCATACAGACAGATACATGCATACATACATTCATTCAAGTTACCACAGTTTTACTGCATTATTATACCTATTACAATTTAACCGAAGCTATGGTATATTCTGTAAGGCTTCTGTCTGTCTGTATGACTTGTGAGGAGGAGATGTGGAATCCTCAGCCTCTGATCTGTCCCTTTAAGCGGGGCGGACTGCCTCATCTGCTGCTGGGACGGTTCAGCTCTTCAAGCCCGTAGATAAACTTCTGTTCCACACTAGTTAGGCTAGACAAGGCAGGCAGTTTGCAGTGGCCAAAAGTATATGCATCGAGGTTTGCAAAAGACTAATGAAAGTCAGATATTGCGATGCGCAAATAGATAGGCTAGCTAGAGTAGATTAGGCAGGGTGAATGGAGCAGGAGAATGGGAATGGGAGGTGTAGTAGCTACTCTGAAGTCTGTCCTTGAGCGCACAGGACATATACATCAATGAAGGCAGGGACAGGAAGACAAACTTTAAATGCTCGTTTTCAGGCAATACATGATTCGCTTTGGAGCAGTCTGGATGTAGGGCATCTATCTAGAATGCTTTCCAACAAACTACGCGTCAGCCGAAGAAAGCACGAAGGGGAAAGCGTTTGCTGTGATCTACGGAGAGGAGTAACGTGTGAATGTGTTTCTCATCCATCTCAAGTGATATAGCAGGGAACTGACTGAGAGAGAGAGAGTTTATACAGAAGAAATTCATCTGGGTACAGTAATGGTGCTGATATCTGGAGCCAGGGTAAGTTCATTCAAGTGTGTCACTTATTTAGTCTTAAATATTTTGGCAATTGAACATGCTGAATCTTTTAAAAGCGCTCAGATTATGGTCAGCTTTTCAGATGCTCTTTGATGAATTCAAGTAACTAACTTTAGCTCAAGAAAAATAGTTATTGTCTATTGTAAATCACTGATATTTTTAAGTGCTTTTAACTAAACTTGTTTGCTCAGTTTTCTGAAAAAAAGACAAGATATTTATTTCTTCAGTTTACATTCATAATTTCCTTGATTTATACGTATTATTTCTAGATAAATACAATACATTTGTTTAATATTCGCGCGCATTTCATGTCACGTCAAAATAGAATTGATTAATTCGCATCATTTTGCACCATGTCCTGTTCAGATGACCTACTTAAATTATTAAAAAAGATTCCAATTGCAATGTCGAAGTGTAAAAGTCAAGAAAAGATGGGCACATGGAGTGGCAGATTCTCGAAGCACAGCTTTGAAAGTTCTGCTACGGTATAAAAATAATTAATAAATAATTTTGGGGTGGAAAAACTGGTATAGCTGTGGTTGCCTGCATTTTATCGTAAAAATAGTGACGATGTTTTAGTCGTAATGGTGTCAGTTTACTTTACATTTCCTGACTGAATATGCCATTAAATCATATAATGTCAATATACCAACCTAGATGGTTTATTAAAATCGGTTTGTTTCTGAAAAATGTTCTGATAAACATAAAATAAGACCATGATGACTTTAAATTAATCATAACCAACATCTCAATCAACTGTGACCAGTATAATAAGACAAAACACCATCAGGTACCAAAATAAACCTTTAGTAATGTAACATTTAATTTAAAAAACAAAACAAGGCATTTAATACATTTTTGTTATAAAAAATATTATCTATATTAGATAAAATATAATATTAAAATATACATACTGCTTTGTAAAATATTCCTTTTCTCCATAAACTGAAATGCAAATGCATGCATTGTATTTTAAAATATTTTACTGCATAAATAACAGTTTTTTTTTAAAGTGTAGCATATGTTTTTTTAATATATTTTTTTTCCTATTTCCTAGGCAAACCATCAGAAATGAAACAGCTAATCTCATCACACTTGAATCTCAGATTGGACTCAGACACCAGACATCTTCTGACTGCACACAAACCACTAAATGCTTTTTATGTCTCTGAATTGAAGTGACATCCACCCCTGAACAGGAAGTCAGTTGCCACATATAGAAACTGAAGTTTGAATTTTGAGAATGTCACAACAGATCTGATTATTACACATTTTACAAATTCACACACAGTTTTCTACGGAGGACCAGACATTGCCCTTTTGCAAGAGACCGCCACCATGATGGATTTTGGAAATTTCTCAATCTAAATAATTTCCATGCTGATACTCCTTGCCTTTCTTTCATGCCCATGGACCCATCCAGTGCCATGCTCTCACAGGCGCTCCTGCTCTTACAGTGCATTATCCTGACTCTCGGCCAGTACGATATCTGTAAGTCGCTGGTCAGCACAGACGATGGACCAACATGGGAATATTACGCTTGCCAGCCCAAACCCATGCCCATGAAGCAGTACATGCAGATTCGAGTGGAGCCTCCCGATATCACATGTGGGAACCCACCGGAAAGGTTCTGCACTCTGGTGAGTTTGGACTGGATCACTTTTGGCTCTGCCGCTTTGTCAGTTACATCTGTTCTACTGGAACAGCTTGTGTTTGCATGCAAATATAGTTTCCAATCATGTTTATTTATGATAGTCTAAGTTTGATGCAATTTCGGTGTAACTTTAGAAGTTTAATAGCAAAGAAAGTCACTTTTTAAATCGAAAGAACATATATCCTAGCATATACATAATATAGTACATGCCTGTGTAATAATGTTATTATTGTGATTAACTGCCAATGCATATTGAGGATATGGGTTTGCTTATCAAAACCTGTTAAAGGGATATTTACTCACCCTTATGTCATTCCAAACCTGTGAAGACAATAAGAAGGTTTTCTAAAGAATATTGAAAACAAAAACAGCATTGGTTCCCATTGACTTCCTTTTTTTTTTTTTTTACCATACAATGGAAATGAATAGGAACCGAAATAGTGGTCACCAACTTTCTTCAAAATATCTTCTTTTGTGTTCAGCAGAAGAAAGTAAGTCATACAGGTTTGGAAGGACATTAGGGTGAGTAAATGGGTGGACTGTTGCTTTAAGAAGGCAAGTAGTCAGACATAAAAATAGTTTGGCTCTGTTTATTTTTGGAAAGAAAGGATAAAAGAAAGTAAAAAAACAAGTAACCAGTAACCCTGATATGTCTTCACACAGATTATACAGTAATCTGCAACATGTGGCCATGAACAATGTTTTTGTTCAGAGACTCAACAAAGCCCGAGTGGATGTGTAAATGTGCCTACACAGCTGTTCTTCAGTGTAGTCTCAGTGTAGCACGAGACAGCAGCCACCGCAGGATTATCTGTGTAAATCAACTCAGGTTTAGCACCGAGCGTGTGGGCGCAAACAATCTGCGTCTTACCAGGGCACATCTGGTGACCGATCGACATTCTGGGTTACTCTGCGACATACTTGAGAAGAGAGATTAGGGCAGTCACAACCATGAAAATATTATTCATTTACAATCAGTGTTTTGAGGGGTGAATTGAAGGCCCTCTGTCAGGTTGGTAAAGTATGAGTGTAGCCAAAGTTAATCTCCATCAGAGATGCTTTGGGAATTTAGCCAGACGCTTGATTGCACAATAATCGGATAGAGGATTTGTCCAGCTGGACTGACACTACGCATGGGGCCCGGAGACGGAGAGCTGCTTCTGACGGGGTGCTAATTCACACATTTAGAGTGTGTGGATAAAAGACAGGATGCCATTGAGAGAGAGAGAGAGAGAGAGTGAGAGTGAGAGGGGATGAGAATGACATCATTCTCTCACCATATACCGTTCGGCTCACACAGTGACAACGGGTGGGTAGCTAGACTGTGAAGAGAGTAATTCAGTAGCCAAATCGATTTTTAAAGAATCAAATTTATTACAAAGGCATAGTGATTCACAAGTCTTTTATTTGTGGTGATGGATTTAGTTGTCAAAAGTAAAATGTAGGAGAAACAGATCAAACTCAGGTGTTCAAACTCAGTTTAAAAAGAAACATAATTGTTTTAAAGGATTAGTTCACCCCAAAATGAAAATTTCCTAATAATTTACTCACCCCAATGCCATCCAAGATATCCATGTCTTTCTTTCCTCAGTGGGAGAGAAATTATGTTTTTTTATTTTTCTTCTAACAATGGACTTCGTTGGTTACCATCGTTTTTAAGTCCAAATCAATGCAGTTTCAAAAGTCTTTGAAGTGTTTAAACGGGCTGTACGCGATCACAGCTGAAGAAGAGGTTGTTATCTAGCGAAATGATAGGTCATTTTCAAAAAAATATATAATTTATAGACTTTTTACCTTCAATAGTTCGGATTGAGCTGATCAACAAACGGACAGGGAAATACGTCATCACGTTGAAAGGTCACGCCGGCGCCGGCAGAAGTCCCGTCCCACTGTTTACAATGCGTATGTAGGAGGATAGTTCAAATAGTATTGTTTGCTATTATATAGTAATAATATTCAGTGAATATGAATATGAATAGTATATGAATAACATTCTGATGAATATGAATAGTAGTTCAAATAGTATTGCCGGCGTGACCTTTCAACGTGATGACGTAGTTCCCTGTCCGTTTGTTGATCAGCTCAAGTTTGCGGTTCTGCAACCTGCAATAAGGCTGTAAAACATGCCAGGGTTTCTCACCGGCTTGCCGGGGTGCTGGGGTCTTTCCAGCTGGAGAGATACCTGTGAGCAACCCTTGACCTTCAGACTGGGTGGGGTTTTCTCTGTAGTTTAATCATATAGCAAAGTCTAAATTACTAAAATTAAAAGAATTCCTCAAAAATTGAATTTTTTTAAATTTGTGGTTAAATATTCACTTAGATATTTAAAATGCCAGAAAATAAATAACTATCTACCATGGGATAATCTCAAAACATTGAAACACATGATGATGCCAGTGATTCCCAGAAAAATAAAAATGTGAAAATATGAAAGCACATTATATTATTATAATAGCATTATACTTGAGCACCAAATCATTAGAATGATTTCTGAAGGATTATGTGACATTGAAGACTGGAGTAATGATGCTGAATATTCAGCTTTGCATCACAGGAATGTAATTGCATTCTTAAATATTTCAAAATAGAAAACTAATAAATTGTAAGTTTTTACTGTATTTTTGAACAAATAAATGCAGCCTTGGTGAGCACATAATTATGACATTTCTTTTTATTACAAGTCTTACTGACCCCAAATTTTTGAATGTTAGTGTTAAGTGAATTAATGAATACACACACACACACACACACATATTTGGACATAAATAAACCTTCAGAACAGATGTAATCTACACCAGATATTCCCAAAAAACACATTTGGCCACAATTCCTGTAAGTTTCCCATTTTTAATACATTGCACCACATAAAACTTTCTGTCCTCATCTACTATTCATACAATAACCCGACACAAGGGCGTATATTTCACGCATACTGATTACGGAATATTTTTCCATGTCGACCTGAGACGGCTTACTGAGCAGAAGAAACTAGAGATGAGTTTTAGGAGAAGAGTGTAGTCATGTCCTTCCCTGTCAGCACTTTCTTCTCAGATCGATAAAAGCTGACTGTTCATCCACTGATCAGCCTGCTCTGCATTCAGATGTTGAGCGAGAGAGAGGGAGGGAGGGCTGAGGGGCCAGGCACTTTTAAACTGAGGAGACCTTCTGGCATTCACAAGATCAAACTTGCTCCATGTGAGAATAACTCCAGTGCCTGCAGTCACAGTGTGTTTTAAAGCAGCAGTGTTAAAGAGAAATGATCCACACTTGTTTACCGTTACAACTCCAGGGATTCAATGTAGTGTGCTACTGTAATGCCAGATCTATCTATCTATCTATCTATCTATCTATCTATCTATCTATCTATCTATCTATCTATCTATCTATCTATCTATCTATCTATCTATCTATCTGTCTGTCTGTCTGTCTGTCTGTCTGTCTGTCTGTCTGTCTGTCTGTCTGTCTGTCTGTCTGTCTGTCTGTCTGTCTGTGTATTTATTTATTTTCCTTTTTTATATAGGCCTACCTGACTTCTTGTATATTTTAGTTCATGTTATTATATAATATTATAAGCTATAATTTTTCCATGTAGCCTATATATAAAAATACACAAACAAATAAAACATTTTATAATTAGTTTCATTAGATTTGTTTAATTTCTGTATAGGCTACAATGATAATATATATATATATATATATATATATATATATATAGCATACAAGTCAGTAGTTTTATATAACAAGAAAAAAAATATTTAAAAACAGTTTCAGACTAGATTAAACGAAAATAAAATTAATAGAATATTAATCATAGCACATAATATTATATAATAGCATGTAATACAATATACAAGATGTCAGGTAGATTTATGTAAAAAAGATTCTATTTTAAAAAAACAAAAGTCATACCATATTAAGCCAAAAGAGATTATTTTACACAATAGCATGAAAGAAAATATACAGGATGTCATATATAGAGTCAAATAAAATATGTGGGGAGGCCTATATAATTTTTTTTTTTGTGCCAAAATATATAAAATATATCAAAATATATCATGAATTCTGGAGAGTTCATTTCTTTTACGGCAGAATTCTAGAGACGCAGATTCCTAGTTTGTTTATTTGAAATTGACAAGGCATACAAAACATATATTTGATATAGTGAGTCTGGCACTCTGTTAAGCCAGTTGAAACTGTTTACAATCAGCGTTCTTTTTTTCCCTTCACATTGAAAGCGAGTTAATTGATCCACGTAAGCCCTCTAGATTTGGCAACTTCACTTTCTTTGGAGATGCTTTCCGGCTCATTAAAGATTTAGAGGAAATTTCAGTCACTCAGTGCCCACAGGAGATGCCGTTGCATTTTTACTCAGCGCCTTGCTTTTTTTCTTTCCTTCTCTTGCATGATGTTAGCTACTGCTGGAAGCTCTCATTGTATATAGCGCTAGAGAGTATAAAGGATGGGGAGGGAGGAAAGATCTCAGCTTAGCTAAGCAGAAAGATGACCCATTGCTGCATACAGTAGACATCTGAACATACACTGTGATGGTGTGATTTATGTTTTCGTTCATGCTTGTTTAAAGCCTCCATTGTGTATCATCCGATTCCTCACACATATTATTTGAATGAAACTACTCTCTTCAGTCGTACAGCCATATGAGGAATAATCCTATTGGCCTGTTTTAGAAACACATTAACAGCCAAGACTAAATATAGCAGGTAGAGTAACTGCACAGTCTCGCAATGCACCATGGGAAAACAGAAACATTCGGTCCAGATTTTTTCTCTAACCACATCTAGAAAACATCACAGTTAGACAACGAGTTGTCTGTTTGTCACAGAAAAATCCTGTAGCTGGTTAGTTTTTGTCATTTCTCATGAATTTTCCATGAATCCAAAGCGCATCCTCCCCCATCCTGTACTCCCAAAGCGGACTGAGTTTGTCCCCATGTGTCCACAAGCAATAATCCCCCATCTGCCTGTTTTCATGCCACCTCAGGTCTTGGGGATTCTTCAAATCACCATGTAGTAATTTGCATTCCTCTATTTCATCGTTCAATTGTTTCAAAAACAGCATGCATATTTTTGTATTGGTTTAAAAAAAAAAAACCCAGGTTGACTGCATAAATAAAAACATAATTTCGCCAAATTAAAATACATTGCTCTCAGGGTGTGTTCACACTTTGGTTGGTTTGGTTAGATTAAAACGAACTCTGGCGCGATTGCTCTGTTAGTGCAGTTCATTAGAATAAGTGTGAACGCTGCCATCCCAACTCTGGTTCGCACCAAACAAGCGTACCGAGACACACGTTTTCTGGGGGTTTCGGGCCGCTTCCAAATGAGCTCTGGTGCCGTTCTACACAGGATGTGATGGACAAACCAAGCATAAGATCTAAAATGCATTTGAGAGGCACTCCAAATCCATTAAACTTCAGAAACATTACTAAGTTGACAATATAAGCTAAAAATGGTTTGATAATATATTTGCATATTAAAGCCCTGTTCTGGCACTCTCTGGGACAGTTGAAACTCTTGCGCAAGTCACTTTCTGGCTGGTATAATTAGGCGACTGTATCCCTCTGAAGCTGTTCAGCGCCAGCTGTTATATGACTGGACGTCCGGAGGGAGCTGCCTTCATTGTAATTAACTCACGGCGCAGAAAAAAAGAGGGCCACCTCTCCAGGAACAAGACTAACGGTCCAGTCACCACCACGAGCGTAGTATCTGCTCTTCACAGCTTGTTAACTGTGGTCAGAACATTTCATACTATCACAAAGTGAGTGCTCTTATGAACTTTGTAACATTTTCCCCATTTTTGTTAACAAAATCTCCTGATTCATACTGTTTATTTTAAGAACACACATCCATCTTTCTTTTTCGGTCCACCCCTATAAACAGATCCTCAGTGCAAAGTAGGTTCTCCTAGGCATTTATTAAACGTGTAATACAACTGGACTCATACAGACCGGTCAGGATTTCCCATTTAATGGTGTGCGATGCAAAATGAGAAGGTCGAACTCGGCTTAAGTTAAGGCTAATGTTATCAGATTCTATGACAATTCTTCTTCTTTTTCTTAGTAAATTGTGTAATTGTCCTGATGATACAGAAATGACTCACTTCACTTTAAGTAATCACAGCAATCATTAGTCATTGTCTCTAAGTTATTCTGTACATTCTTCAGTGAGATTAGCCAACACAACCACACATGTAGAGTGAGACCACCGGAGGAAGGCCAAACCATTGCATTGTCTGTTTACTGACACAGTTTCTTGCTGCTGCCAAGCAGTGGGCAAACATTCCTCTAAGAGCCTCGCTGCTCTTTAGCTGTGACGTGATTCCTGCGAGGATAGCTGGAGGTTTAGTCTACGAACCACCTGGCGCAACAGTTGGACTGGATTTGTATGATACAGAGAAAGACGGCAGGATTGAGTCAGCAAGGTGAGCTAGGCTAAGGTGCTCCCTGGTTATGGATCAAAGTGCTAAGGTACTCCAGATGGTTGGGACAGGTAGTCTGAATTATTTCTTAATGGAAGCTAATGGTCCATGAAGATGCTTGGCCCGAGAAACGTTCAAGTGTGCCGGCTGTAAAACAATAACTATCCCTGGACATCGATCTGTCGGTTTTAGAGGCTGCAGTGTGTGCTGAGACTTTTAACTCCTCAAATGTTTGCTGTGTGGGATGGTTGTTGCTTACTTACAAGGGAATTAAGGGTTCAAGCGTGACCAGATGGCAATCTGTGGTTTAATCCGTACACCTGGTGTGTCACTAGGGCAAAGGTTCAAACCCTGAAATTACAGTAGCGATGGGAAGTCAGGTCACATTTATTTATAGAACACTTTATACAATACAGATTGTTTCAAAGCAGCTTTACAGTGTAAACGGGAAAATTATTTAATGATGCAAACCGAGTTCATTTTGGCTGTACAGCAGCTCTAAATGAAAACAGTGTCATTGTTCAGCTGAAGTCAGTTCAGTCATCAATTCATCAATTATTCAATTCGTTCATTTCATCTGGGAACTTGGAAAGAGGTGTTTAAATACAGAGAAGTTGATCTTATATACATAATTTTCATATGATGAGCTATAAAACATGCAAAACCCCTTTTTAAAAATTGATGATTATATATTTTAGTGCATACATAATATATATTTATATACACATGGTGTAGTGACCACTTAGGTCAATAAGATGTTTAAAAAAAAAAAAGAAGTCTCATGTTTACCAAAGCTGCAATTATTTGATCAAAAATACAGTGTAAACAGTAATTTTGTGAAATATTATAACAATTTAAAATAACTTTTCTATTTTAATATCATTTAAAATGCAATTTATTCCTGTGATGCAAATCTGAATTTATGAATCATCTAAATCATTACTCCAGTCTTCAGTGCCACATGATCCTTCAGAAATTATTCTGATAGACTGATTTGCTACTCAAGAATCCTCTTTTATTATTATCAATGTTGAAAACAGTTTTTTTTATGTGCATTTATGTGGAAACTGTGATTTTTCTTTAGGGAACTTTTTGGTGGTAGTTTATAGCTATAAAACATGCAACAAATCATATATATATTATAGTATTGTATATTTTAATCTGTAATATTAGTTTATTTTTTATTATTATTTAGTTATCCTTCCTTAATTTTGCACCACTCTTTATTTGATATTTTATTTATCTTTGTCTGTAGGAAAACCCATACCTGTGTAGTGATGAATGCGATGCCTCCACTAAAGAACTCGCCCATCCTCCAGAGCTGATGAAAGATCGTGAGCGAACTGGACTCATCACGTACTGGCAGACTGTAACATGGGGTCGATATCCCGAGCCTCTTCTGGCCAACATATCCTTATCCTGGAACAAAAGCCTTGAGTTAACAGATGACATCCAGATAACCTTTGAGTACGGGCGGCCCACAATAATGGTGCTGGACAAGTCCCTGAACAATGGGCGAACCTGGCAGCCTTACCAGTACTACGCTGATGACTGCTTCGAGACCTTCGGGATGTCTCCAAAGAAAGTGCAGGATCTGTCAGCAACTAACGTGACCAGAGTCATTTGTACTGAGCAATACTCTCGTTGGGTCGGTTCCAAGAATGAAAAGAACGTGCAGTTTGAGGTCCGGGAACGCTTTGCCATATTTGCTGGGACAAAATTGCAAAACATGGACAACTTATACACACGGATGGAGAGTATGAAAGGCCTCCGAGACTTTTTCACCTTCACCAACCTGAGGCTTCGGCTGCTGAGACCAGCTCTCGGAGGAACATACGTACAGAGAGACAACCTGCTCAAGTACTTTTACGCCATCTCCAATATCGACATACCAGCAAGGTAATGATGCACAACACTATGTTTGTCTTACTTATGGATAGTTGTTGCTTTTTTAAATGGTTTCATCGCTCATTTTTTTAAGGCTTTTTTTGTCTTTTTTTTTTTTAGAAAAAGTAGAGATATGACAGTAAATTATGGGAGAAGAGAGAGAGAGAATGGTATAAGAGCACAACACAGGTGAAAATAATATTTTAAAAGTTGAATTTTGTTTTATCATAGTTCAAAGAAATACATTGGACATAATATAATTAAACAGGACCTATTATGCTTTTTTACATTTTCAACTTTCTTTAATGTGTAATGTTGCTGTTCGAACATGAAAAATGTCTGCAAAGTTACAAATCATAAAGTCACTCGAAAGGGAGCTATTTTCTATATCAGTAAGCACTGTTTATGAACTCCCTGAAACACCCCAATTGTAGTCTTTTTTTCCGGGAACGTACGTCACAATATTCCTCATTTAAATAATCCAAAGCATACGCAAAATAATGGGAGCGAGGCCTGGTTGAGTTGCGTTTCTAGTGTGTTGAAACTCATGGTTATGGTAAGGGGTATGACATTTCTGAAACATGTTTGAAGCGGTTGACCAATCACAACACACTGGTCCAGCTGACCAATCAGAGCACATTGCGCTTTTCAGAAGACGGGGCTTTACATGCCGCTTTTCCACTGCATGGTACGGCTCGCTTTGTCTCGGTCTGCTTTTCCAAACCGAGTTCCACTAGTACCGCTTCAAAGAGGGTGGCATTATAGACTGATATATAGTTGCGCCACCTACTGCCGTGACATCATCCACTCCTCGGCTACCAACGAGAGGAACGTCTGCACCTCGTCTACTGACCACGATTCAGCCATTTCTTTTTTCAAGTTGCGTGTGACGGTCGTTTAAAGCAAGTCCTTTAAAAAAGTTGTGTAAACAAATTATACTAAGGTGGCTGTTGCTGCAAGCGGGTTTGGTGTCTTGTTTCGCGAATCCAATGACGCTGGTAGTGACGATTCTCTCTGACCAATCAGTGAGCTGCAGTGCTGTTTACACATCACATTTTCACACCTCAACCGAGATGGTACTATTTAAGCGAGCCGTACCATGCAGTGGAAAAGCGCCAATAGAAACAGGAACTAAACAGAGCATCATTGACAGACTGGGAAGAGTGGTGCTGCAACAATGTAAAATATGTGAAAAATAATGTGTCTTAGTATATTTTAAATTAGTATATTACTTAGTATATAATCTTAGCATATAGTTGTTCTATGCGTTGAAGTGATCAGCTATGATAAAAATGTCCAGCAGCAAAGGGGGATCAATGCACGGCCCAAACCTCCGGTAATGCAAACCCTCAATCAATACTTATTCTGGTATGTCAGAGAGGAAATTGTTTTAACGGTGACAGGGAATGGGATGACTTAAGTAGACAAATGGACATGCAGAACGCAGCCTATCAGAGGGCTGACTGATGTTTCAGTGTTTCATAATGAGAGGACCGCCGGAGTGGAAATGTTAAGCTAATACCCTGCGGAAAATCGTCCTGGGTTATTTTATTCATTCCACAACATTGGGATGCGTTTCAGCAGCATTTGAATAATAAAAATGGCAAGGCCTCCCTGATGGCCTGCCCTGTGAGTACTCGTCTAAACGGAGTCCACGGGGTTGGTGGGTGTTGGGCACAATAATCAGATCAGACTCTACGACCAGTTACACTTCCTGCGTCACGGCCCATTTCCTCAGCCATCAAGCATTCGCTAATAATCAGTGCTGATTACACTAAATAGCCTATAATAACATGGGCCAAGAATCCTTAATTGAGGAAGATGAAGTGTTACTTGTTTAAAGCAATTAAAGTACGCTGTTAATTTCCCTATTTACCTCTTTATTTTGTGGCTTGTTTGCCAGGAGACGTTACGTGCGCTCTGATAATGATGTTTGCCTTTTCATCCGAAGTGCCAGTGATACTACTAACTCAAATTTCTGCAGAAGGCATCTAAAAATAGCCTGACTGAACAATGAAAACATATTCCTCAGTTGTTTTTTTCCCTGCTGCTTTGATGACATTCGTGAAAAATCATCTTGATCAGCCCCTTTCCCGCTAAAAAGAAATGTTTAGGAGGCATCGTGCTGTACAGCGCGCCACGTGTCTGTGAACATAATGAGACACAACCATTCTCCCTGTGAAGCTCATCTTGCAGGATTCATTTTTTTGCCCAACACTAAAATGTGAAAAGATAAGACTTGCGTTTTATCCTCACCTTCTCCTCCCTTCTCCAGCTTGCTGCAATCTGACGTGAGATACAAGACAGTAGAAAGAGTTCACAAATAGGCGTCCCAGTAGATGGACCGGATTTGGAAACGGTTAGAAAGCGGGAGGGTGGGCTTGTGTTCCATCAGACAAATATCCCAAAGACATTGCTTGAACCTTAATTAAACATGGTAAGGGAGGAAATAAATAAATAAACACCATTCCCAGGGTTCATGTTAATTTATGCAAAGACTTGAGTTGATCAGATGCATCTCCTGTTCCCGTTCCCCCTTCCCTTTCATCCCTGAATCCTCCCGTGAAACCGTTCTGAAAATCCAGTGTACCAAGATGCTGCAACCTGCATATCAAAGATACGCCATAGATGGCTGGTGTATTTGGCGTGAGGGATTTTTGAGAAATAATGCTGTTTTGTTAATATACAGAGAACCTGATAGGGCATTTCGAAAGATCAAGGTCGAACGGAAATAAAACGGGTCGGTGTAAACCTATCAGAACTCACATCTCAGAGATGTCCTTGGGCCTACATTGGCAAAGAGACAGAGGCTATGGAGGGAAGGTGAGATGGAGGAAGCTCCGGAGGTGCCACGAGGACAACATCAGGATCATTCTGCCTTTATCACCCGTGTGTGGGCAGAAATTCTATCATGAAAGCACCACCATGAATAGGTGTTTTTTAGAGAATCTAGAATCCCTCAGAGATTGATTCACACCCACACTTGGATTGTGCCGTTGTGCTTTTGTATTAAATGTAAAGTGATTGTGTTTTCAACCATTTAATCACCAGGCCAGACAACACCGAGACATAGTGATATATGTAAAGAAAGTTGAAAAGTACATATACCCGTCAAAAGTTTGTACACACCTACTTGTTCTGTATTATTACTAGTGTTGGGGAAGATACTGACACTTCAGCTTCCCAACCTACTGACAAAAAGTAGCATTTAAACTACTTTTTAAGTAGTTAGTTCACCCAGAAATGAAAATTATGTCATTAATTACTCAACCTCATGTCGTTCCAAACCCGTCAGACTTTCTTTCATCTTCGGAAAACAAATGAAAATATTTTTACGGAAAGAGCTTTCTGTCCCTCCATTGACAACCTATGCAACTACCAATTTGACGCAACAAAATGCTGATAATGGTAAACGGAAGCTCAAGCATGTTCGCTTGACATGCGAGAATCATTGAGGTTCATTCTCGTGTTACGCAGCACAATTAAGCGTCCTCAAGAACCAATGAAGTGTATTTTCCCGCATCAAAGTAAGTACGGTTGAGCTCCTGTTTATGTTTGCTGATCAATGTTTATACAGTATGCGAATAAAAGCCTAAATTCAATCTGTTCATCATATAGTGATCGAGTCTCTTCAGAAAATTTGGATTAAACCGCTCAATTCATGTGGATTAGTTTTACGATCTCTTTATGAACTTTTTTAAGCGTCAAAGTGGTAGTTGAGTAGCTGTCAATGGAGGGACAGAAATTGTTCAGATTTCATTAAAAATATCTTCATTTGTGTTCCAATGATGAATGAAAGTCTTGCAGGTTTGGAACAACATGAGGGTGAGTAAATAATGGCAGAGTTTTCATTTTTGGGTAAACCCTTTAAGGTATTTATACAACCATATACACACCATATGTGTGTGTGAGTATAATGAGGGTCTCATTATATCACATAAAATATGGATTTTTGTGCAGCAACTCAAATTAATCAGTGAATTGGTTTTGGACCAGTTCATTTTCATGAACAATCAATCAATTCACTCAAATGAAAAAAAGCAAAAAAGATAAGATAGACAGTTTAGTTGGGTGTGTTTGATTATTGCTCCAGTTTGTACAAATATACACTACTTTTGAAAAGTTTGGGGTCAGTAATAAATTTATAATTTTATTCAGCAGATTTGCATTAAAAGACTTTTACATTGTTACAAACGATTTAAAATAAATGGTATTTCAAATAAATGCTGTTCTTTTGAACAAATATTTAACAATATTATTGTTTTTACTGTATTTTTGATTTTGGTGAGCTTAAGAGACTTCTTTCAAAAACCAAACATATGACCCTCAACTTTTGAACGGTAATGTATATGAGTAAAAACAGTATATGAATAGTATATGAAACTGTAAAAAAAAATTGCATACTAGAATGTGTAGTATGGTAGCATGCTAATCCAAACACAGCCATTTGCACTGACGCTTCAGGTTGTGATATGCAACGTTCATCTGTGTTGGTTGATATTTAGAAGTCAAGGTCCCGTGGCAGGGGGGTCTGATGGGTAAAGTCAGCTTTGGCCTCATGATCATGGACAGAAAGATTGGCAAGATGTGTCTGAGATCTGGGCAGGATCATTTATTCAGTCTGACCCTCATTCACCTCCTTCATCGGTCCCATTAGGAAAATGTCAGTCTGCCAGAAAGGTGTCCTCCAAAGGAAGTGAAAACTCTGGACATCAGATGGCATCTCTTGATTCTTTATGCAATTTTGTGCTGTTTGAGAGGCACATGAGCCCTGCATCTAAGGTTTAAGACTGGCAGAGAGGGTGTGAGAGACATTGGCAGGTCTTGTCAAAAGAGAACATTGGCAATTTGGAGCGGGACAGTTTGGGAAGATCAGACAACACCAGTCAGGTGCTGTCAGGCCCTTCTTTCTTTTCACTGAAACATTTGTTTCTAAGGTCAAAATGCACCGTGAGATCATATAAAAACAGTGAACAACACTGAAATACTGTCTGACCCTGATGAATTTCCTTATTACTCCAGACTGATTCATGCTAGTTAGTGCTGGTTTGGCATTGGTACCAGCAAACACTTACAAAAAAGTACTATGGTGGTCCTGGAGTACCATGTTAAGACAGAGTAGATGAATTTCAGTATTATGGCATTTATAAAAGTACCGTTTTAGTAAATTTCTTTGTACGGTGTTACACATAATATTGAAATTAATGTTATTTACATCTTACTCCAAAGTTATTACAAAAATCCCTTACAAAAATGTATTTATGGTTTTATTATAGTAAAAGTGTACTAACCATGCTTTATTGGCAGATTGATTACCATTTTGTATAACCACAGTTTTACCACAAATACCATGGGTAAACTATGGTTAGTGTAGCAAAACCATGGTTCATTTGTGGTTAACATGGTTTAACTATAATAACAATGTTTTTTTGGTTTTATTCGTAGTAAAATCATAGTTAATTTTCATAAGGAATGCTATGGTACTACTATGGTATACGCTAAAAAATAAACATGCTAATACCATGGTTCATGTTTGAAAAACATGGTAGTACTAAGGTATATTTTTGTACAGTATCTTCTACAGTACAGTAATGTCATCGGGTGGTAATACCCTGTTAGTTTGAAATATACCATGGAACTATTATGATAAATGTCCAAAAAACACTATTACTATGTGGATGTCCGACAAACATGTTAATACTATGGTATGTGTCATTGTATTTGCCAGGTGCATCCAAAAATACCATGGTACTACAGCGGTAAATCTCCAAAACAACCATGGTAGTACCATGTATATTTGAAAGTATCATAATATTACCATGTATCATCATCACTTTACTATGGGACTACCACAGTACATTTTTAGCCATGCTGTTAACAGCAACAACTAGTTGGTGAGGTTTATCAACCAGTGTGGTCCTGCTGGTTAGCTAGTTAAAAATGTCTCATGTGGACCCCAACATCCCAGCCAAATTAGCTTTTTAAAATTTTTCGGATTTTAATTTGACCCTGTTTTTGCTTTAGGGTGTCTTTTTTTCATCATAACCCCTTAGATAATAACTTGTGGGGGAATTTCCCTCTGCTCCTTCACACAAAGCAATCCCTTTATGTAAGAATTGAGGAACATCTCTGAGCGCGTGCTGCGTACGTGACGTGAGTTTATGAATGATTCTTTGCAGGCTGCTCAACTGAGGCTCAAATGCATTGTGGTTGCTTTGGTTCTTTGGAAAAACAAACCAGTGTGAAAAACCCAAAGGCTGATGCTAAGCTCACAACACTAGCAAAAGTGGATTAGCTGAGCACTTTGCAATGTTAGGATAATCCGAATCAGAGCTCTTCTCTACTGTACACCCTACAGAAACATCCCCACATCCCTTTACGGTGGTCAGAATCGAAATCACATAGACAGTCACACGCCTATCTTATCGGCATTAGCTTTTGTGATATGTTACTTTGTTCAGCTGGGATCTGTCAATATACAGACGTGCTGACAGTTGCTTAGTGTCTACAGTGCACTGTGCCGTGAATGACCTGACAGGCCATCGTTTGCCCATCGTCGACATCCCTGCTGAAAACACCAGCACATGTTGTGTTCTGGATGCTGGTGTAGATATTCCCATCTAGCTTCTTAAAATCAACTTGAATAGTCATTCTCAAACCATTTTACTTATATAATGTAATATATTATATAATGTAAGTGAAAATGCAAAACAGGACTTGATTTCATCCACAGGGAACTGATTGGATTGTGTTACATACCGCAATGGAGCCAGACCAAGTTAAATAGCTGTTTGGTTATTGGTTAGCATTGTCCAACAGCCTGTACTGCCTACTGTGAGTGACATCAGCAGAAATGGAGAGTCCTGCCAGGAGACAAGAAAATTACATAGAAAAATGTTTATTACAAATTTTGCACAGGTATAACTTATAAATATTTAATGTGATTAATAACACAACACAGTAACCTGTAGTATACCAAGTTAGTATACTCATTATATGATACTCATGTTATTTCAGAAGCTTAAATTTTGCGAACATGGACACTTTTACACTACTTTTCAAAAGTTTGGGGTCGTTAAGATTTTTGAATGTTTTTGAAAGAAGTCTCTCTTGCTCACCATGGTGGCATTTATTTGATCAAAAATACAGTAAAAACATAGTGAAATATGATTAAAATTTAAAATAACTGTTTTTTATTTAAATACTCTTTAAAATGTTTTTTATTCCTGTAATGGCAAAGCTGAATTTTCAGCATCATTACTTCAGTATTCAGTGTCACATGATCCTTCAGAAATCATTCTAATATGCTGACTTGCTGCTCAAGAATCATTTCTTATTATCAATGTTGCAAACAGTTGTCCTGCGTAATATATTTGTGTAACCCGTGAACCCCCCCCCCCCCCCCAAAAAAAGAAAGAACAGCATTTATATAAAATACAAACATTTTGTAACATTATAAATGTCTTTACTGTTACTTTTGATTAAATGAATGAATGTGTCCTTGCTGAATTAAACTATTAAATTATAAAACAACAAAAAAAGTCTTACTGACCCCTACATTTTCAAACTGTACTGTATGTTTGACACATTTAAATTAAATATTTGGTGATAGTTTAGACTGTTACATTCACATGTTTTTACTATTTACATTGACTTAAAATATACCAATTCATTCAGAGGTGACTGGACTAAAATGAATGAGACATGACAAAATATGTACTACCTTTCAAGTAAATTTTTTGTCAAAAGAAAAAAATATGACAAAAACAACAGCAAAAAATCTGTAAAAAATGAACGCTTGAAAGTCTCTGAGGGCAGTCATGCAAGTAGTTTTTTTGGGCAACAGAGCTGTGTCAACAGATCAATGAAGCCCCCCTCTCAAAGTCAGTCGGACACATCTGAAGAGGCAAGCACGAGCTAAGTTTCCTTTGGACAGAGCCTTGAGCGAGCTCCATGCTTCAGCGTGTGCTACGTTTGAACTGAATCTATAGTGCTGCGTTTTCATGCACGTTTGGTTTAATCTCACATTCTCTTTTTTCATCTTGTTTAGTGTGCATCTCTTACCATACTGAGCCAATAGTCCCACAGCAAAAAAAATAAATAAATAAATAAATCTGCAAGGTTTGAAGTATAGAGAGAATATGCAATCTTTGGATTCCTTCTATAGAATTACATTTAGTAAACAATTTTTTTTGATACATTTTCTGATAGTGTTCTGGGTGGTTGCTAAGGTACGCTATGTGGTAGAGCTGCACAATTCTGGATTTTTTGGTTTCAAACAGAGATCATTATTCTCCCATGATTCTGAACAGACACAAAATATCATGTCATTTACTAGAAGTTCTGACGAAATGTTAATTGCTGCAGTCTATTTAAAATGTTTAATTATTCTAAATGAACTGACTGATTCAATGATCACTTGTTTCATTACTGGATGAATCAGCGTTTTTGAATGAATTTCTTGAATGAATGATTCAATGACAAATATATTTTTATGCATAATTGATGAATTCAACTAGAATTGCCTGTGACAGATTGATACAGTCAGTGTCTTTTGTGAGTGGAGCTGTTACTCTGTGTTAAATCCTGTAGTAGGACAGTCATTAACAAAAAGCCACATTTGTGTGGCGTTGTCCAGGTTTTACACTGGATAAATTAATGAAGCAGTAGTGACACGTAACCTGACAAGTATCTTCATTCACCAACTTGCAACACAGATCGCCTTGCTAAAACACATATGTGGGAGATGCGGAATGGATAAAAATAACAAAAAAAATAAAAGAGGACTTGAGTAAGCCCATTAATGGCATGTTTGAGTCATGCTCTTAACGAACTATGTTTTTTTTCCTCTTTCCATATTGTGAATAATAAATGTGTATCATTTTAATTTGCTTGTTACGCAATGGAGCCTTACTTATTGTAATAATTATTTGACGTAGCCTACTTTTACACTCAGAATTATTCCTTGGCATCTTCACGTACTAAACTGCATTTTTTTATTTATTGTTTGTGTGCTGGAGGTATGCATTTACGTCGTGTGCAGATTGATGATTGAACATTTAAGCTAGCTGGTGAGAGAAAATGGCACTATCAAAGAGTCTAAAGAGGAAAGTTGACAGCGAAAATAGGGCATACAAAGAAGAATGGAAAGACAACTATGCATTCATCTTACCTAGTTTTGTGAGTGCAAAGCTGGTGTGTCTTATCTGCAACGAAGCGATCTACAGACTCTTTTGAATGTCTTTCAGAACTTTTCAAATTAAAAGCTCTCAATTCATCTCAAAATAAAACATTGCTGCAAAAACATTCTCATACTTTTATTTTGAAGGCAAAATCACTAAAGATGAAGTGATTGTGAGTAACTGTTGCTGTAATGACAGATCTATTTCAGAACCAGCCGCTATCAAAATAATCTGGCTGCGGGCGCGTGCCAGATATTATTGCTGACCACTGCAATAGCGGTTACTAACACCGTTTCTACACTGGACACAACAGCTTGAAGCTGTCTACACTGGACACTACAAAGCGAATGTTACAAATCCATTTATTCTTCATGTGAAAAGTAACGAGAGCGTTTGAAGTACATCAGAAATAGAATTTGTCATCTTGTGCCGCATCCAGTTCCAGTGTAGACAGCATCACTGATTATAATGAGTTCTATCTGCTTTTGCACGTCGCATCTGCAAGGCGAAATGATAAATCTGATTCCCTATCAGTTGCTCATGTTCGACTTAACGCCGGCGTAATAACGTAATTGGGATCACTATAAGCGGGCGCACGCACACATTGTCTTTCACTTCGGAGCCGAGAGGTTGTTACTTCATAGTGCTGCAAGAAGAGACTCTGCAAGGTTGGAAATTCTAACTCTGTCCAGCATTGGTGTGATGGTGCGATCAGCGGTGGCCGCGAGCTTACAGCTCTCAACTGCTGTTTTTACGGCTTCTACACTGTGTGTGTGTCATTATCGGTGGGCGTTCCTTGAGTTTATACTCATTATAGCCGCGGCTACCCCTGGGTGCCTCAGTGTGGGAAGAGTTTTTATTTTCTCTTTTTTGTTTTCAACTAAAATAGCAACACAAGCGTGACCCTGCGTCCTTTTCAGGATGTCATTCCGCTTCGGCCACAATAGTTGCCTCTCGTGTTTGGGCATTCAGCTCGCTGAGACAGCTTTTGTGAATAGTTCATGTTCCCATTGCGGGAATATGACTATGGCTGCGTTAAGATCAAGACTCGCTTACCTCAAGGGAGGTGCAGTCCCCTCGCCTATGCCCCGATCTAGTGTCTATTCTGGACCCCTCACGCCTTTCAAACGCGGCCGCCACTGAAGCTTCCAAAAGAGCATGCTTGTCCTTCTCATGAACAACCAGTCGTGTCTTTTGGGGCTCCTCCTGATGATCAGATGTCGGTCGCAGCATCAGAGGGGGAGCTTCAGTCCTCTGGAGATGAGGATTCGGCTGCGTTACCTCCTTCAGGGAGTGTAGCGTTGCCCGAGTCCGATCCAGAATGGTAGATGCTTTCCCGGGCCGAACCTTCTCGTTTGGATGATTGGTTTCTCGGGGCGGGCCGTGCTGGTTCTCAGAGCACCGCCCGGTGCCTTTCTTCCCGGAGGTGCATGAGGAGCTCACTAGGTCGTGGACTGCACTGTATAGTTCCAGAAGCCGTCCTAGTGGCTCCTCCCTCCTCATCACCATCGATGGCGGAGCAGCTAAGGGGTATGTGGATCTCCCGCCAGTGGAGTGTGCCGTTGCGATGCAGCTGTGTCCAGTGTCTGCTTCCTCTTGGCGGGGGAATCCACGCCTCCTGTCAAGGCGTGTAAGTTTTCGTCCGGTCTCACGGTGAAGGCTTACAGAGCCTGTGGACAGGCTGCTTCCGCCCTGCATGCCATGGCGCTCTTGCAGGTCCACCAGGCCCAGGCGCTCATGGACATGCACAAGGGTGGTTCTGACCCAGAGCTCCTCCGGGAGCACCCCCAGAGGGTACCGCAGACCCTCTGTCTGCTCGTCGCCGAGTTCGACCTTCTGCAGCGTCCTCCACTCCCGCGAAGCCTCAGCAGCAGCAAATCACCTAGGCCTCAGCGTGGTGCAAACCGCAGGAAGTCGACCCCGCCCGTCCAGGCTGCTGCCAAATCAGGAGGCAAGCGAAGGTGCAAACGACTCTGAGACGGGCAACCCAGAGGTGGATCAGACTGCTCTTCAGGAGATGGTGAACGCGCCAATCCTTCCCCCGGTGGAGGGCTGGGCGGAGAATCTTTTGTTTCCTTTTGTTTTTGTTCCCACAATTTCAAAAAAGCAGTTTCTGAAACCTGAAGGCCACAGCGGGCCCCTACGCAAATATGCGTTTCCCCCAGTGAGCCTTCTTGCAGGGTGCCAGGGAGGACGAGGAGCAGGTCTTGCTCGTTGCGCCGTATTGGCCCAACCGGACCTGGTTCCCGGAACTAGTGCTCCTCACGACAGTCCCTCCCTGGCCCATTCCTCTGAGAGAGAGGACCTGCTCTTTGTTCAACGCCAACGTTCATTGGCTTGTTCTGTAGACACTCGAAGTTGATAGAGCTCCCTGAAGTGATCCCAATTACGTTGTCACTTCAACGTTACGTCTCCCGTTCCCTCCTTCAGGGAACGAGGGTTACATTAGTAACAGAGACGTTACTTAGAAAAGCTATAGCACAACTCAACTAGTCACATGGAGTATGTACACAGTAAACAAATTCAGTATATTAATGGTAAAAAGTGTAAAAATGGTACGGTACAACCTGTTAATTGGTTAACGGAAAGTATACTTTTATACACTATATACGGCAAAAAAAGGGTATTTCTAAAAGGGTATTTCATATCATTTTACAGTGAAATATTTTTACAATTGCAGTTGTTGGAAGTAAAAAAGAACAAGTCATCTTATAATTTACAGAGAAATTTTTTAAATTGACACCCATTTCATTTAGTTTTTCATTGAAATGACTGTATTTTGTACATTAGGGTTTTATGTTATATCTTGTGTTGTTAAATTAATGTTTATTGCATTATTTTAGTGTCATGTGTTACCATGATGGTGCTTTGTATTTGTGTGTATGACACTGTACACCTTCTATACACTAGTACTTACCTCAGCTTGTGGAAAAGCTACTTGTGATGAGCTTTGATTCTAAATGTGGCTTTCTCATTACCACCTGTGTTTTTTGGTGCTTGTCACTGTATTATAAAGGTACAAACCAGATTTTGCACTTTAAAATTGTTATATTAACATCATATCTGTATGTTTTCCTTTTTTACCATTTTTTTCCATTGTACACAAGTTTAATATTTAGCGTTAGGGATTTGTTAAAATTCTTAAACCCTAACAGCAATCAAGAATAGTGAATTCAGCCAGCACAAGAGAGGAATCATTTCACAGGCAAATTTCAAATGCCCATTATTTATATCTTCAGTTCCATTTAAACATCATAGGTGTATTTGATCATGATTTTCACCACACTGCGTTGCGTGGGCGCATGTGTGATCTGCAATTTTTGCTTTTGTCTGCAGTTGCTTTCGTGTGATGTAATACTTGCCCTACTTTTAGGTGAAGATTATGCTAGCAATACGTCGGTACAGTTAGAAGCAGAGCGGAGAATGTATTATAAATGCTCAGGTCTTGGCAGAGCTGCTCTTACAGTATTCCCACAGGAGCTCCGCGAGTTTGCTTCTAAAAAGCCGAACACCATCAGCGCTGACCATCAAAGATGAGTCCTTGGCCTGAGTTACTCTTCTGCTAAGGTTACATTAGCAAAGCGGCCAGGGGCGCAAACTCAGGCTTGCTTCCTCTCTTCCTGCATGCTCACTGCTGTAACATATGCAAAGATATATTATTAAACACACCGAGTAAGAGTGAAAAAAAAAAATACTGTGGGTTATTGGCAGTGCAAAATTCAGATGGCATGGTCTCCTAAGCCCCTGCAGTCTTTTTGGCTACGTTCACACTGCGAGCCTTAGTGCAATTCAGATTTATTGCTCAGATCAGATTTTTTTGTATACCTGTTCACTTTGTTGTTTTAAATTTGGCCAATATCAGATTCCAGTGTGAACAGATCATGGTTCAGAAGTGATCCGCATGTGCAAAAGAACAATAAAAAGATGTCACGCAGCACAGAGGAAATTAAAGTAAGTGATTAAGTCTTTATTTATAGTGTGATCTTCCGTGGAAGCCAGTAAATTTATGCACACGCAATTTAAACAAAGAGGAAGACACAAAAAAGAGAGCAGAATTTTTAAACATTTATGATATGAGCCCTCGTGTTTTGCTTGTATATAGAGCTGTCACTGTAATACTTATGAGCTCTGACACATCACTGTCCTTCACTAACTATCTTTCACAACTGTCTTGATAACGTCGGGTATGTAAAAGTGACTCCCATGAGCACAGACTTATGACAAATGTTGATCTAGAGTGACATTAAAGTCGCATGAATTCCGATTTCACTGTTCAAACTGAGTTCTCATTGCAAAACATCTCCTGAATCGGATTTAGAACCACATATGGAAGTGGCCCAAATCGGAAGAAAAAATTGGGCCACATTTACCTGCAGTCTGAACGTAGCTTTGTTAGCTGCACTCACACTCGTTTAGGCATCTTAAACACAGTTACTATTTTTTTAAAAAAACTTTAAAAAAAAAAACAGATGTAAAGACATAGCAATTTATTAATGTTGAGTATTACACTGAATTAGCTCTTAACCTGAAGTGTGTAATTCTTTCTCCTGAACCAGCTGCACTACAGAACTTTGGCCACTCTATTGCCATCTGTGATTGGAACATAAAATTGCAAGTTACTTACAGAGTTGTCCATTTTACTTTGGCACTGACATCGCTCTGTATGTTTGAGCATCCAAACAGATTGACACAGGAAGGCTCAACCATTTGAGTGAGTTTGGGGCGGGAGTATTGGTTGTCCAGCTAATGGGATGTTCAATAAACCTGTTTTTGAAAACATCATTGAAGTAATATCTGCAGCCATAAACTATAAAAATGTACACAAATGTCTTTTAAATTAAATGAGCACGATGTTAAACGTGCGACGTAACAGAAATAGCAAAAGTTACTTTCTTCTTTAATGTGACGTACATCTGAGTGAAATGGATTATCAAAAAAGTTGGATGGGGACTTGGTTCTATCTATTGGTTTTTGATTGGATGGAAGCGGACGAGCTTGCAGACGACTGTAAGAAAGGGGCGGGGTTTAAACGGTCTAAATGATTGGAGAAGTCCTGCACAACTCACCAGAGAGAAGTCTGTTGTTTCACGGAAGATGGAGTTATGATGTTTAATTCAAACTTACTTACCAAAAAAAAAAAAATGCATGGATGAATCGTTCAGAAAAAGATCAATAACATGCATTTAGAAAATAGATAAATGCTGCCTTCATGTGCTATCAGAATATTTGTATTTGGACATTATTGCCCTCTCAAGTCATATTTACTGGGAAACTGATACCCGAGTTAGGCGTGCCATAAATATCAATCATAGGGGAGAGGAGAACAATTGCTGCTGTGACTTTATTAGTTTTTTCCACAACAGCTACATCGCCTCGTCTTGTAGTGCATATTTTTATGAACAACCAAATTTATACACAGCGAAAATAGCATGTATTCGACCAAAATTCCAGTATCGTCAGCACAGACTATCTAGATAGCACAGTGAATGTTAATATTGTTATCAACGAATGGGATGCTACGTTTTATTCAAAATTAAATAGCTTCAATACAGTTTGGCTTTAATAAGATTTCCCAAAGAAATAGGCAAAAATAAACCTGGTTTCCGCCATGTTTTCTATTCTCTACGTCAAAAAAGCACTTGAACGCGACGAGCTTGTAATCACAACTTTAGAAGAGGGAAGTAGGAAATTTCTGATAGCACTTGAAGAAAGCATGAATGCCAACTTTAATTGCAGAAAGCCACAGTCTGTAATGAGCCTCATTTACATAGAACGGTGGTGTGTTTGAACTGAAAAGAATGACAATGACTATTTTTTTATTGAGAAAAAAGTGAGATTACATAACAAAAAGCAAAAAACAAAACAAAAAAACATAGACAAACAAAGATACACACACACACACACACACACACACACACACACACACACACACACACACATATATATTCATACACATACATCCATATAAAGTGTAAAAGTTGTTCCACAGCCTTTCAATACATGTAGGAGAATATATAAAAATCAAAATATATTTTATAATATAATAATATTATCAAAATAATCATATTAATAATGATAATAATAACAACAGTGATGTTAATATATACAGTATATATATATATATATATATACATACACACACAAATTCCTTATAATTATATACAAATTACTTAAAGAATGACAATGACTTAACTGAAATCTCTATTTTAAATATTAAGTGAATTTTTTATATTTTTTGCTATTCTGTTACTTGGCGCGAGTACTGCAGCAATTACTCACTCCACCTTTAAACAATTTTGGATCCTACAATGTATGTTACTGAGTTTTCTACAATCCCAGGTGGTGAGAAGTTTGAAATTTGATAAAAGTACAAAGTGCAATTTCATGGCTAAGGCAAGACTTGTGAAATGAAAATACAATATGTTGATGCATTTTGCATCAAAGCTATATAAGAAAGCTTTGAAATAAGTTTGATATTTGAAGATTTTTTTTTTCACCCAAACTATTGACATCTATATCTGACAATCAAAAGGCACCTTCAAAGCCAGCATTCAAACGTACTGAATGTGAGAGCTGGATCAAGCCAGAGTCATCCAATAACCCAACCCAAAGAATCAACCAACATTCATTTTCATTCTAGTTTGCGGCCGAATACTTGTCTGTTTACATATGCATTGATCTGGCTAACCCATCCACCAGAGTCTGTTTTCATCCATCTTTCCGCACAGGAGTGGGTATTATATGACTAATGATGCACTCTCGTGGCTGTGTATGATTAAATTAACCCATGCCTTTTACCCTGAGCCCAGCCATCACTTTTTATGATGGATGAAAATCGAAAACCCCCTCAGAAGCCCCCCCCCCCCCACCCCCACCCCCCCCCACCCCACCTCACGACATTCAGAATACGTCTAATGCAATTAGCCATTAACAGAGCCAGAACAAAACTGCACTTTTTGAGCTTTTGAAATTTCCTGCATAAATGTCCCTCAAATTTTACTCCCACAAGAAAAAATCTGCAATTGGGAAAGTCAGTCAATTAAAATCAATGTGATCACAATCTAACACTATTTTCATTTAATAACATGAAATAAAAGGCTTAAAATAATAGGCTTAAACTTATTGGGTTTGGCAATTAAAAGTGCAAGTGATCTCAACTCATCTCAATAGCACAAATATATTTCTCTAACTATATCCAAGTGAATGGGAAACGCAAACATGAAACTCAATGCAAATGTGCAAAGACTGATTAATACACAACCTTCCTCACATTTGGACTTGCTCTAACATGTGTAAAGTTGTTTTTACTGCTGGTCTGCAGTCCTCCAACTGGTGTTTCACATGTAGTTGATGCTTCAAACATGTTTTGACCAGTTCCAAAGGTTTTGATTAGTTAATTTCAAAGAAAAGAAAGAAACGGTTATAATGTTCAAACATGCAGTAATGGCAGGAATTAATTTAACATGTTAACTTTGACAGCCCTAACTAAAATGCATTCATGTTTACTCTGAAATACATAATAATACACATTCACAAACAATGTCACAATCAGCTTGTCTAATTATGTTGTATATCTTGTTAGACTCCAAGCACGAACATGACATGAAAGTGTGCTTCCAGTGTCTCTTTGACAAAAGGTTCATAGTGTAATGCTCAGGTATTTACCTCATTAAGACAAAGATGAAACAACGTCTTCAAACGACTGATTGTTATGTCTGTAAAGGGGAAAGAATACAAATGACTCTGTGACCTTACATTAAAAGCGTTTTTCCCTTTTTTTCCCCTAATATGTTCAGTTTAATAGACAGAAATTAAAATTCCCAAAATGGTTTAAATGTTTTCAAATATTTTGTACACTGAATTTCTTGCACATTTTACTGTCAATTTGACAGGATTTCCCTACAGTGTAAGATACTACGTTTGCGCAAATTTTTTTAAAAGGTTATCAGGGAGGCAGAAAGCACAAGCAAAGGGAAAGAGGGAACAACAGAAAACTGTCCTCCCTCAGTTTGTCATTCGCAAGGGGATCTTTGAAATTCTATTAGGGTCGTTCAGCCTCCCTGAAAGCAAGCACCGCGGGCGTAAATATCTCCGCTGCCCAGATCCCCACCCTAGGGGCGCTGAATAAAAGGGGGTGTCCCAGGAAGGCAAACAGAATTTTTCATCAGAACGCCATCGCTCATCAAAATTTCATCCGGCCGTTCTGTATGGGGACTGTATCTAGTGCAACGCCATCACAGCGGGACGTTCCTGTTCAGTCGAATGGCCCAATCCCTCCTGCACCAAAACATGTGCTTCATTAAATGCTTTTCTTTACCCACACATTACATCATAAACACCATGACCTGCGGAAGAGCGAATTCTGATGACTCTAATTTTAACATTCACACATCCATAGTGAAAAGATGTTTCTAAAAGTTCTAAAATCCAGAGCTGACATGCACACTTTACACTGAATCCACCTTCTGTAAACTAAACATTGTGTTTTTAACTTGAAGTACGTGTGTTTTTAACTTTTCCGCCATTGACGGAAATGTCCGGCTTTCCGTGTTTTCACTGTTATACGGTAGGGGGCGCTATTACGAATCTTCTGAAAGAGTACAGAATCTTCTGATCAAAAAAAAAAAAAAACATGTCAAGAAGCAGAAACAAGCGATAGTATATGTAAGCAGATGCATATGTAAAATAACGTGATCATCAACATTAAACAGCATATAAATCAAAACTGCCAAATGTTACTGAATGAGATGTCGACCCAGGACGAGCTTTAGGACCGTGAGGCTTTGGTGGTGTAGATGTAAGCGATCTATGCCATCTATGTTTTAATCATTGATCCAGGTCTTTGACAAGAAACGCGATTTTGCTCAAAATGTTTCTTTTTTTTAAGAAACTTGCCCACATTAGACCTAATTGAGTGTTGATAAAAAAAGAATACATGAAGCTATACATGTTTTTTTTTTGTTGTTGTTTTTTAAAGCAGAAGGTCTATTCTTTCTTTTGATATATTGCATGTTCAGATATTCATACAACAAAATATTCTGGGGGCCACAAAACTTTTGTGAAAATGATCAGAAATGCTGGCGCTGGCTGACAACTTTTTTTCAAAAAAGCTGTCAGGGAAAGAGTTAAATACAACATCATATCAGGTTGCAAAATGCAAATGGCCATATTATAAATACAAATGTAAAAAAAATACTTGAAAATCATTTTTTATTTTAGTGCTGTCACTAACAAAGGTTGATCTCCACAGAAATGCAATTTTATGAAAGGACAGATCGCACAGAATTAGTTTTGAAATACCGAGCAGCTTGAAGACAACTGTGTGCCCATCTCACTGTATTCAGCATCATGAGGATGCCTAAAGGATAGAGCTCTGTGGACAGTGACGCAGCAGGCGATGGAGTCACATTCTGGCAATAATTGGCCCCATCGCGATGTTTCTGTGGGGGGGAGAAATTAATTATGAAGGGACCTCCCTTATTCTTTCTCTCCTTCAACTTTTTTTGATGTTCACAGGACCACTCTCTGTCTCTGTCTCTCTCCGTCTTCTTTCCTCACCGTCTCCGTGCCGTTAATCTGTGTCTTCCACGTGAGAGGCGGTTGTGCATGCTTTGGGCTTCCGCCCTTTCGAGCGGGAGTGCAAAAGAAGCCCTTTTCTGTATCCTGTGTGAATAATTTACAGGAGCTGCCGGTGCCAAAGCTTTCAAGGTCGTCTGCGAATCAGTAGCTGTGGTACAGGAAGGGCCTTTCGCCTCATGGGGAGCGCTCTCTCTCCCATGTCTCTCCAACCTTTTAACTGCAAATCCTCTACGTGGAGGATGGGGAACGGGGCTGTAGAGGAGAGGTCTCTGGCCTGCCGCCTCCCTTCAGTGATACTATTGTATGGGCAGCTCTCTCAGGCATTGGGAGGAAACAGCGGGGCATTTTTCATTAGCCGCTCCCTTGGCACAGGTTAGGAAAAAAATAAAAAGGCAAAGAAAAATAAAAGACGACATTCAGAAACGAACTCCCCGTGACTGCCTTTTAACCCACGGATCCGCTATTGTGGGGCTGACCTTTTTTTTTTTTTTGCTGCTATACTTCAAAAATGTGGGAAGGGGCTGGAGAGCTGATAATAAGGAATATGAAAACAGGCGTCTTTGCGAGGCGAGGAAGTTTTGTGAGAGGCGCACCAGCGGACGAGTCTGAATCGGGCATCGTTAGAGGAGGGCACAGCTTTCAGGGTCCTGTGGAAGGATTAGGCTGAGGAAGAGAAAAGAGCATTTGAAGCCAATTACTCACATCGGTCTATAGTGAGCGATTCTTATAAATCAATATCCGCTGCCTGAACACCGTGTAAACTGAGTTGAATCTTATTTTTGGAGAGCTGTCATGTTCAATTTGTACCTCTCATCCATAAAGGATGGGGGAAAAAAAAAACATTGCTAATATAAGGTGTATGAGGCTCAAGACGTTGAGCTTGTTAACAAAGCGGGTCATTTTCTCAAACACCCCAAGTTCATGGGCCGGACAGCCTATTTGGAGATGCTCACACATTACCGTTCACTAATGGCCACTCTTTCTCCACATTCTCTTCCAGCGCTGTTCCTCAGTCATCTTCAAAATGGAGGTAATAAGTCAGTCGGGTACTAGTGATAATGACCAATCTAGGCCAGCCCGAGGTGATTCTCCGGGCACCGATTGTCCTCGTCTTTCCTCCATCCGTTTTTGTTTGCGTAAGTGCCTCATGATGAGCCTGGCAGTGCTTCTGTGCAAATGAGAATAAATAGTCAGGGTGTCTCGTGAGAGAGGACTGTGGGAAAAATCAATCAAGCTCCCATTAACAGCAGCTTCCAGCTGCTTCAGAGCAACGGACTCCAGCGGCAGCCTTTTATCTGTCTATCTGTGTTTGTTTAGTGCCACTGCTATGTATTCATCAGTGCGCCGTGCTCCCGTTATTTGCACCAGTCTTTGACGCTTTTTAACAAATCTTGAAAGAAATCTAGCCGCCGCATCCCATAAAGGCATAAATGCTCATAATGATATTCTATAAATGTTCCTAGACTAAACGACACCCTGGGGAGAATTGCGTCACACTTGTCTTTAGTTGTGCAGATTTATCCAAAACCTCATTACCTAAGCAATGGCAGGTTTAAACTCACGTCAAAAGGGGGCTCCAGGCAGAGAATTACATTCAGTAGAATTCATGTGATAGGAATATATATATATCAATATATATTAATATTAATATATATATTCTAACTCCCATAGGAATGAATGGGGAATTTGGTATAATGGGGAACATTTCTTTTTACATGTTTTTTTCTTTTTAACTAACAAAAAACACTGGCATAAACCATAACACACACAGTCATTAAGGAATGAGACCATAGAACATACCCAATGCAGAACACATGTACTGGGGCAATGAGGAGCATAATGGGGCAATGTTTTTCCCCCAATATTCAGACAACACTCAGATCTGAAGTGGTAAGATTTGAACATATTTACAATGCAGGACAAAAAAAATATTATCAAAATGAAATTATATAAGCTTTTTGGACAAAAAAATTAATAAGTGTAATTTTAATGCTTTCGGGTCATTTTGACCCGTGAGGGAAGGATTTGTGAGAGTCTGAAGGTTACGATCTATTAATCTGTTGACCGTAAACCTTTGGGAAACCTCTTTGGAAACAATCACTATGGTTGTAATTCCATTTGTCACCATAAGCTGTGCAGAAATTGCACTTTCATAGGGGGATGGATGGTGAACCAACTGCAGGATAAAGTTATGAAGTCTAGGTGAATGTGTCCCCTTCTATCTTATTTTCTGTCAAATCATTTAAAAAAGATTTCCTTCTGTAAAACCTTCAAGTTGCATATGCTATATACACTGTTCATACCTCACACAAAACACCCTAGGCAAATATTTTTGGCATTATTGTTCAAAATGATCAAGTATTCAAGTCAGAATGATAATTAAGCGACACAAGGAGACGTATGTAACGTGTAAGCAGGGATGAGGGAGAGAGGTAATCCAGATGCAAGCACAAGTTTTAATAGACAAAATAATCCAGGAACCAAGGTAAAATCCACAAAGAGGATTCTTTTATCAGCAAGACATCCAACCTGAATAATAAATAAAAATCCAATGACTTGAAAATCCAATGAATCCAGTGACAAAAAACTTTAAGTTAGGATAAAGATACAGTAAAGATACAGTTCTACCAGAAAGACTCGGGAGATAAAATGATATAACAAGTGTAAATTTATTAATAGCTCAGCAAGCATAATTTTATAAAGTCTTTGGCGTAGGCCCCGTCCTTAGCAAGCAATGCGAGGGTAACGGAATCTGCAAATCCCGCCTGAAGATGAAGGCAGGGGCGCAGCCGACCCCCTGGAGGTAAAGGAAGGGACCATCCTGGTGGTGGTGGGGAGGATGGAGGGAAAGGACCATCTTGGAGGTGGTTGGGGAGGATGGAGGTAATTGGCGCCGTCAGCCATCATCATCTATGTTTATATTTGTGTGTGTGTGATGCAGACTACAAGTCAGCTATTCCCTTCTTTCCAATTACATTAGGGTGGGAAACTGAACCTAGATCAGCAATTATCCCAGAACTGCAACTGAAATTCCCTAATTATTTGATGTTTACACATCTACATTGAAGGTGAAGGCTACATTTTCCCAGGCCTTTCCAACACAACTTGCAGCTCACAAGTCTGAAGCTTTGAGAAGAATCCACAACAGCTGACTAGTTAGTACTGGTGCTCTCCTTTAGCTCCTCTGTTTTTCCGGAGCATTAAGGGCCATATGTTTATCACACACTCCTGATTCTCCAGTCACAGATGGCCAGATAGGGGTTTGATCCTATCCCAACAGCAGAGCCTGGCAGCAAGCGTGCCCATGAGATCTGTTCCTGTCCCGAGCAGTGGGGTCCCAGCCCTGCGGTGTCTGGATATAGCTGCCCTGGATCGACACAGATTCACCCCAGAAAAAGATGCCGTTACTTCGCCTGCCTACCGAGACCCAGGAAGCCTCCTGCTGTTTTCCTGAAACCTGCAGAGAGGTTGCTTGGTTTGCTGCATTCTGCACTAAAAAATGCACACGGGCCGGTTCATCCACCCTATAATGCCAGCGTTTTAATAAGAGCAAAATGGCCTTGCCCTCTCTGTCCTTAACAGCATCACAAATTATTTCTTCTGTCCTTGGTTTTTAATCACAAGACTTTCCTGTCTACGTGGCTTTTTTTTTTTGGGTGATATGTCAATAATTTAGAATATTCATGATGATGAGGAATGCATACCAATCTGCAAGCTAGTGTCCGTATCGCTTGCAGTTTTCACACTCACTATCCATGCACATTTACAAAACGCCAGCAGGCATTTATTCAGCTGTCAAACCAGACAGATTTCTTTTTAGGGTTGTTTTTGCCAAGGCCTTGAATCACTTCAAGCGCTGTTTTTTTTTTTTTTTCGCGGCATGTTAGATTCCCGCAGCTGCCCTGTATTAGTCGCTGGTGCGACTAATCTGGCTTCGTTTGAGATGCAAGTCCTGATTTAACACATGTTTTAAGTGTGCTGAATGCACCTTCATTGGGTGTTGCTTTGATTAAGAACACTTTCATTCATATGTTAAGTCTCTTAAAACACTTTTCATTTACCTTATATTAGTCTGAAAATGTCTGACAGTATGTATAAATATTGATCACTTCCATCATTTATGCAGTTTTTTTACATCATGAACATTTCCATCACATTTCATATTGGTGGAAATTACATTTTTTAAATGTCTGACTCCTTTGTCTTGCTAGTGCTAATTTTATAACTAACATTTGATGTAAACAAAAATACATATATGAAAAAATACAAATACACACAATTATATTTTCACACTTTTGCATAATTTGACAAGATTAGACCTCGATTGGAAATGATAAAAAAATGTATTGACACATCACACTTTCTCTGAAGCTGCAAACTTTATATATATATATATATATATATATATATAAAACAATTAATTGCAATTTGGTTGTGGTTAAAATTATGTAACAGCTGAGGGTTGTAACTGTACTAAAAAAATGATTTAAATAATTTTCAGTAGTGACATTTTTTATGATTGAATCAATCTCTTAATTTTTCAAATGCAATATTTTTATGATGGAATTTCTGGGTCTGGCAAGAGTAAAACTAAATCTACAGTATAAAGGAATTTGAAAAATAGCGGTTAAAAGTTTGGTGTATGCGGTATGATTTGTAAATATTTTTCAAAGAATCCTCTTACACTCAGCAAGGCTGCATTTATTTGATCAATGATACAGTAAAACAGTAATATTGTGAAATATTTATTCAAAATAACTATTTTCTATTTTATTATATTTTAAAATGTAATTTATTCCTGTGATCAAAGCTTCTCAGCATCATTATCCCAGTCTTCAGTATCATTGAATAACAGTATTAATTAACAAAATAATAATAATAATAATAATAAATTATTACTGACCCCACACTTTTGAATAGTAGTGCACATGATGAGACAGTAAAAACTTTCCAAGACAGTTTAAATGTGATTTTCATTAAAAAAAAAAAAAAGAAAAAAAAAAGTGCCCATAGATGGATCAACACCCAAATATGCAACCCAAGCAAAATAAACACATGGAGCAAGACGCTCTTGAGAAAACATCTATATCTGCTCGCGGTGCTCTACATTATTCAATGATTCATTCTCATCCGTTTCTCATCGCTCCTCACAGGGTGAGTCCTAATTTCAATCTGTACATAAGAGGATTGTAAAGCCCTCACACTGGATTTGGTCAGAAATTGATATGAGACCCTGCCGTGCTTTAATTGATTAACGTTCGTCTGAGATCATGCGCTGTCTCACAAAAGTAGAGAGGTCTCCCTTAAGGCGAGGATCTCCGAAACGAAGTGGTCCGCCGCTGATTAATTTGTCATGATAAGAGCTTTATAGGCACTTGGTCTTGGAGAAACAGCCAAATGAATGAGTGCGTGATTGACACTGGGTTTTAATTACGACTTAAAGGCCTCAAGAGGGTGGTAGAAGTCTAACTGTTTCCTCAGGCTTTCGAAGGAAGACCTAATTAAAGTATGAAATTAAGTAAAATCACACATGTTTGAGATGTAGTAAACAAGAGGGTGTGGAAACAGACAGGTTGGAAACAGATATATATATATTTTTAAAGTTACAATTACATAATAAGATATGCACTAAGATGCGGTGCACTGTGTTTAATTAAGATTACGTATACAGTTTCATTTTCATGCTTAAATGTGGGGAAAAAAACATTAAAACATGCAAACAAGAAATAGCTTTACAGCAATCTAGCAAGGCACAAGACAGCATTTTATTCCGGAGTTTCGTATGTTGGGATAGCATCACTTTTTTCATGGGAAACTTCAGAGGGCGAGGTATGACCTCATTATACGGCAATAGAAGGTTTGGTTATGGGGTGTCCGCATGGAAATATATAGGTCAGCTTCATAAATATTTAATGCAAATGGATTGCTGTTCGCTCTAGTGAGCATGAAAAAAAAATCCGAAGCATTGGGATTTACACACTCATTTGATTAGAGAGATTGTAATTGCAAAAGTCGTCATTTCCATACTAACCTGCTTTCCTCCCCAGACCTTTAATCTCAACTATCCTTAAACTCGGCTGTCAGATAGCCAGAGCATTCCTCATAAACTCAAAGGAGGGAAGCGACATTTTGTGGAGCACTGCAGATTTTTCTTATAAAGCAACCGATAAGGAGAGACAAGGCAAGGCCATCTCAATATCCCCCATTTATTCTCATTACTAGCGATAATCATTACTCACTCTCTCTCTCTCTCTCTCTTTTGTTCGTTCCATCTTTCTCGAGGTATTCCCTTCCCCCCAGTAGATGCTGCTATATTTGGAGTAGAGCAGACGGAAGCTGTTTACCGTCTCCACAGATCCCAGAGTTTTATCTCCAACATCAGAGACAAAAAGAATCAAACTCGCCCGCATCTACAACAAACACAAACAGCCTCTATAGTGCTTACAAACAGAAGAGTTGATAATGATGAAACATCAAGCAAATCGTCTAGCAAAGTAGACTTTAATATTACACTAATATCTAGAAGAGTGGACAGAAGTTTTCAGGACCACACACACCATAAAAAATGACTTGTTTCACTTGTTTTCCAGTAAAGGTATCTAAAAATCCTTAAAAAGCAACACTACATAACTCTAGTTTTCATAGATTGTATCTTGTTTTACTACACCAGTGTTATTTTAGTATTATGTATATACTATTAAATCGTTTTCATTTAAATTATGGTAATTAGTATTTTTAATGTCTATTTAGCATTAGTTTTAGTTTGAGTATTTTTTTTAATTTTTTTTTACAGTTTATAGTTACAATAACAACACTGCACTGCCAGATTTGAACTTTAGACTAAAAACAAAACATGCCAGTGCATTATGACAAATCCAGACATATTTACTTGAGAAGCAAATTACTTAAGATATTTAAGTCTTATTTTCTGAAAAATTGCTATATATATATATATATATATATATATATATATATATATATATATATATATCTGCCAATGGGGTAAGAAAAATAAACAATTCAAATTGAGAACAATTATATATTTATATTTCTTACCTCCTTGGCAGACATTTTCCCTTGTTTAGAGTAAAGTCACTTAATTTTGAAACAATTTTCAGAAAACAAGACTTGTTATCTTATGTAATTTTTCTTCTCAAGTAATGTATATTGATTTGTTGAGAATGTTACATTTGTACTGGAAAACAAAACAAAAAAAAATAGAGGAAGAAAATATTTTTTTGTTGTGTACAGCAACCTGCTGAACTCCAGCAATAAGATCACTGGCTTAAATCTGAGATTTTGTCCAAACCGGCCGTGATAAGCAACAAAACCAGCAGGCCTGAACCAGCGGTGTACTGGATAGCCCCGCCCACAGTGAAATCTCATTGGCCCAAAACTCCACATCAGCCATGATCTAAAGATCTGTAGAATCCACAATATTCCCTACAGGTACTGTTTTTAGCCGTGCGCCATGGTGTCTGGCTCCACTAATTAGCCTTAGCTGATTTCTTGAGCCAAGTAGGTGAGCTAATGAGCTATACCTCGGGTGACCCTAACTAATAAATGGTGGGAATCGTCCTCGGCGGTGCAGCTTTCGCCCTTGCCTGTGGCTGCGATGTAACAAGCGTGCTAATTGTCCGCTGTTCCCTGTTTTCACAGGTGTAAGTGTAACCTCCACGCTGGTCAGTGCTCCCTCCGTGACGGGGCCCTTCAGTGCGACTGCGAGCACAACACCACTGGACAAGACTGTTCGGCCTGTGAGAGAGGTTTCAAAGCCAAGTCCTGGAAGCCCGGCTCATACCTGCCCACACCCAACGGCTCCCCGAACATTTGTAAGAATTATGCACCTGCTGTATTCAGACACGCGCACACACCTGAGAAGAACATATGATTTACGTACACTGTAGAAAACTGGGGCATCTTCACTTGCTAAGGAAAGCAGAATAGCACAAAGCTTTCAAAGTAACTTCGCAATAAAAAGAAGATAGGCATATTGAATAGTAGAAATGTACAGTTCATGGCTACTGTACGCTCAACTGCCTGAAAAAGCGAGGCGGGCTTCTGTATTTTTTAATCTTAGATGTGTTCCAGAGTGGTAGAGAAATAATAAACCCACAAGAGTGTTTTCGAAAATAAAGGAGTAAAACTCTCTCATTTGTTTTATCTTCCTCTCTTTGTGTTTGCAGGCGAGGCGTCGGGAACATCTGGCAGTAAGTGGCATGCTAACGGAATACGCTGACTGTCGTTTTCATGTTTTCGCCCCTGCTACCATCACTCTTTTGGCCTCTTTATTTCATGTCGTCAACAAGACGTCGGTTATAATCCGTTCCTTAACTGTCACTGTGAACTCTGATGGCGTGATGCATTTTTCCACAGTTTTCTACTTCATAAATGTTTCATGTGATGTAAGACGCAAAGCATTCTAATGCTGGCTTGTGATGTATGAGGGTGCGCTCAAGGTTATGGGAGATTTCAGTGCAGTTCTGCCCATTTGTGGTGGTTTAATGCTGTTTTGTTGGAAATCTGAGGTGATGACTGATCTCATGAGGAATACAGAGTCAGATTCTTCTTAGGGTGAAGTGTTTTCCGTTTTTAGTGATCCTAGTGACGCAGATATCACTAACTTTTGGTAAAATGTTTCAAATGATTTAGACTCGGATGAGATGAACATTTTACTCATATCAGCTGCATAAAAGCTGTTTTACTATACCATAATGAGATCACATGACCAGCTGAATACTACTCACTTCATCGCTGTAAACCTTTTTTCTGACCCTTTCAGTTGTGGAATTATTTAATAAGAATGTTGGGTAAATAGGGTATATGACAATGTTGTCAGAAACCAAAAACTACGCTTTTACTCAAATCTTCAACATCGCAAGTTGGTCCAAGTCCAAGACCTGGAAAAAAAAAAAAGACTTTGTGCCATTTTGCCAGAAGACAAGACCTATGAATTTTTTTTTTTAATTACCATTTGCCAGAAAATGTTGGTCTCGACAGGCTGTAATGTTGTTTTTTATCCTCAGCGCCAACACTAGCAGTTACGCTTGACCCAGCCACTGTACCAATGTCTATAACTCCATCCATAACACCACCCACAGACTCAACACCAACCAGCACAGAGTCAGTCCAACCAATCACAGAACCCCAGACTCCGGCTCCATCCACGTCTGTAGACACGTTTACAGGTTCGAGCTTTTCTAAAGTCAATAGAGTAGTGTAGTTTGTCTTGTGATGCTCTGTAGATTAAAATAGGTTGGTCTTGTAGTAGTAGAACAGAGTTCAGTAGAAGAGACCTTTAGGTAAACTAGAAGATGATTATTTACAAGATAACAGAACTGCATAAAAGTACCATACCATATGGGTAGTTGACAAATAAACATGAAGTAGTTTTATTCAGTAAGGATGCACTAAACTGATCAAAAGTGAGTAAATGTTACAAAATATTTCCAATATATAAAAAGAATCCTAAAAAGTTTACAAAAATATTAAGCTGCACAGCTGTTTTCAACACTGATAATCAGAAATGTTTCCTGAGCAGCAAATCAGCATATTAGAATGATTTCTGAAGGATCATCTGAAGACTGGAGTAATGATGCTGAAAATTCAGCTTTGCCAGCATAAAAAAAAATTAAATAGAAAAAAGTTTTTGAATAAATTTATTTTTTGTTTCGTTTCCAACCAAATAATGAAAATATAAGAGAAATTACATGCTATGTCAACTGCCCATATACCACAAGTACTGGCATGTTGTATTATTATCATTTGAAACCATAACTGTACTGTGGTACCATCACAGTGCTTCTTCCCAACCTCTGGCCAATGAATAACAGTCACTGGAGTGAGAGCAATTTATCTCAGTGTGTGTCGGGCCGTGGACTCTCACACTCCCTCAGGGTCCCGCTGCCTGTCATCAAACACACATGCAGAAGACACATTAATACATTATTTCACTCAAAGTAATATGTTGAAATATCTCCATAATTCAATATTATTAGGGCCTGTCAGAATGGCCTGATTTTGAAGTTTGTGATGTCCTTTTTTTAATCATTGCCAAGCTGAAAATATTTAATAACCTTCACTGGAAATAACTGGGATTGTTTGGAATGGGGCGAAATAATCTTCCACATGCAGCATGCAATGCACATTTTGCGAGGTCTGGCAACATTTGTCCGCAAAAAGCAATGTTTTGTGTATGTTTAATGATGTGTGAGAGAGGATTTTCTCCCGAGATTTAGGTGTGATGTCCCTTTAGACATAGTGATGTGTTTGCTGTTACAGGACGAATTTGTTCTGTACTAAAAGTTTCATGGTCACTCCTAATATTTTTAGACCCTGGAAAGAATTTGTGGTTTCATTTTATCATCCATAACCAATTCATTCATTCTGCTGAATGATGGAGCAATCTGACATTGACCAAGGACTCTTGCAGGACATTACCGAAATCTGAATAGTCAGATTATGAAACTTGAGTAAGATATTTATTTTGCATGAAAGACATCTGGATTAAAGTTAGCCTCAGCCTCAAACACACCCATGGACAATCTATATACCTACATAACATAACTACAGAGCCCCTAAAGGGACATGATAAGGGGGGAAAAAATATGAAATGGGAGGAACATTTATTTGTCAATGCTTTCGCATTCTCTCACAAATGTTTTGCATTCCCCCGAGAAATTGCATTTATTCACAAAGAACACAAAAGTGGACGGAAAGTTTCTCTGGGGAATTCAAAACATTTGCAAGAGAATGCAAAAGCATTAACATATAATTTTAATTCCCATCTCATATTTTTTTTATCACCATGTCCCTTTAGGGTCTCTTTAAATATTTGAAAGATATTGTTTGAGGCAGACAGTTATTACTGGGCTCCCATGCATATGGTAAACCATTTTACAAAAAAACATTAGCTCTAATGTGTATCCTAGCATTTTTAGTGCAATCTATTAAATAAATGTTAAAAATTTGTATCCAGTAAATAATAAATAATTAATTGGAAAATTCATATTCTACCAAATACCTAAAAAAATACCAAATATCTATCTGTATAATACACTTTGTATGTCTGTGAAATAATCAGAATGTATTACTTTACACTTCATTGCTTCATTGAATGCCAGCCCATTATTGTGGCATGTACTGTATCATTGATTTCAGATTTACCCACCCATAAACATAAATATTAAAAAACGAAATGGGTTTGGTCACTTTACAAGATGATCAGATGGCAGTTATTGGCCAGAACGAGTTACGATGTGGAAGCAAATCTTGGTTCAAATCTAGTTGTTCAAGTAGGACTGCAGCAGCCGTGACCTCTGTGACCCAGTCATGTTGAAATGGGAAGGTTATCAGCATATGCGCTTCAGGGCCAAATCAAGACATCATTACCAAAATGATCTCCAAACAGTCCTGGGATTGAACCCTACTGCTATCCAGTATCATTTTTTATTTTATTTTTATTGAATTGTACTGTGTGAAAGGATGAGGAATAAAATATGATTGGCACGGTTTATTCCATTCCTCTTTCCTGGATAGAGTGTTTGGAAACTGTGATAGAAAGCTCTCACTGTCCTAAAGGAGAAGACAGAGCAGAAAACAGAGTGCAAGAGAGAGAGAGAGAGAATGCAATAGAGAAAGACAGAGAGCAGGAATTTGGAGGAAATGGATGATGAATGTTTATTAATCTTGTGGGCCTCCCATCACACTAAAAATAACCCTCATGCATTTATCCAGCAAGGGCAATGTTATTGCACATCTTCTTGCCCAAGTGTCTGAGGCAGTGCATGGGGAGAAGCATCTCGAAGATTTAGTGAGCAACTGTATGTAATAAAGCTGAAATTATTCATAATTACTGCAAGGAACTGGCTCTGTTCCAAAACCAAGTGAACTTCCTTGCTGTCTACAGCCTACATAGGCGCCTGTCTTCTAAGACAGCATGTTAACTGAAATGGAAGCTCATAAGTGATCTAAATAGGCTTTGACTTAATGGGTCATATATACAAACGGCGTTCAAGTAGATAGGAGCTGGACTTGTATGCTTGTTAACTAGAAAAGAGTTGCCAGAGGAAGTTTCTAAATAGTGAACTGACTTTTGTTAAAGAAACTCTAACAAGCATAACAATACATAGCATATTTTACTATTGAGTAATAGATAAATAAACATTTTTAAATGTAACTTTTTTTTGCATTAAATAAATGATATTTATAATCAACATTTCTCACACATTTTTTACACCATCTTGGATAAATTGTCACAATGCATTTTGGCATTGCTTCCTTTGACACACTGCCTTAGAATCTGGCCAAAAGAGATTTCTTAGAAGGCAGCACAATCATGCTGCTTACGTTTTGGAACAGCAGGAGCGCACGCTTGCTGCCTTAAATACTCAGCTTACTAGATTTTGGAAGAGAGCCATTAATTCACAAGATTGCAAGTCTGTTTTTTTTTTTTTTCCTTCTTTCATCTCTCTCAAACAAACACTATTTCTTTGTCTCTCTCTGTGGTCAGAGAAGGAGAGCGGTCTGAAGTAGATCTGGCCACTCTCTGCCTGCCCTGCTCTTTTGGTTCTGGTCCGGTTCGGTGGCAGATGGCAGGTGGGGGTGAACGCGAGAAATCTGCCCGTGCTCCAGCTCTCACGTTAACCCCCCGTGGCCATATGCCTGCCCTCCTGTTACCCGTTCCCTGTTCATTGGCCCTGAACGGAGCTCCTCGCTCTCTCACACACAGACACGCATGCAGTCTTTGTCCAGAAAGCATGACTGTACTGCGAGAGGCTGATTCCATTAGTAGCCTGTTAAAAGGCACTGGATGATAATACCTCTCTGGATGCCTCTACTGATCATTCTGTGTGAATGGACATGCTTGACACGGCATCATAAAATCGTCATCGTAAATGATGTTGAATAAACAGTCAATCTAGCGCATTTACAACAGTGTAGACCAATAATAGAAAATAGCACAGATGGAACACAAGAACATTCATAGACTCCTAAAACACTCTTTGTCTATTCAATGATTGATCAAAAGTAATACTAAAGACATTTAAGGGTTCACACCAAGAACGATAACTAAAAAGACAGCTATAATATATATCAGCATCCACAGCAACAGACAATAAAGCTGGGGATTGTGATTTGCTGTTAATATTTTTCATGTCGTTCATCAGGTGGAATTTTTTTTTTAAAACTGATTATAACAATATTGTTCCTTTGTGCTGTTATCGTTATAATTATGGTGTGGACTTTATCTCTATCATTAAACGTATGCCCTTTGGTGTGAAGTGGCCTTTATAATGTAAACACTTTTTAAAAAATCCTGTACTTTTGAACTTTCTTTATTAATCAAAGAATCCTGAAAATATGTATGACGGTTTCCAGAAAAATATTAAGCAGCACAAATGTTTTCAACATGAAGAAATGCTCCTTGAGCAGCAAATAAGCATATTAGAATGAGTTCTGAAGTTAAAATGACACTGAAGACTGGAGTAATGATGCTGAAAATTCAGCATTGACATCACAGGAATACATTACACTTTAAAATGTATTAAAATAGAAAACTATTATTTTATATTGTAATAATATATATTGTAACAATATTAGAGTTTTTACTGTATTTTTGATCAAATAAATGTAGCCTGCGTGAGCTTAAGAGTCTTCTATCAATTTATTATATATATTTTTTTAAATCTTAATGACCCCTAACTTTTGAACAGTATAGTGTATATACTGTAAATTGTCTCTGTTATGATCTTCCAATCTCTTTGTTTGTGAAATGAACTGAACATAACTGAAAATAACTGAAAACTGGTGTGACATAATGAATAAGCAACAACATGTAAAAGTGGTCGGTCATACAGGTATGTTAAAGGGACAGTTCACCCAAAAATAAAAATCATTCACTCACCCTCATGATGTTCCAAAACCTGTATGACTGTGTGACTTGCTCGCTGGTTCTGACGTCAACACCATGACTTTCCATAATTATCCTGATAGAAGGAAGTTTTGCATTACATAGTGAGAGTATTATAGAGAACAAATTACATCAAAGTCTTTTATTCCAAAAGAGAAAGGAAAATCCTATTTTCCATAATATGTTCACTTTATATAAAACAGTTTGTATAATTTCGAAAATGCAACACCGATCTCATAGAACATGAAACCCTGTGTGAATCTCTCACTGAATTATTACCCAGAGACTGAGACATAAATTATTTTCATCCACGCCACTCAGACGCAACACTAAATAAAACATCTATCAGTAATATGGCCCATTTTTCATTTGCAAACCATATAAATACAATAAACCCACGGAATTAGGGAACAGTGTCTTCAGCCATGCTTTAATTATGAAAACACTGGGGAGGGACGCAACCTTAATAAAACATCAGCATGCCTGAGAGCAGGAAGTATCGGCCTGCTGCGGTGCTCGCTGTGGGCTGCCCACGCTGAATCCCAAAGCTCCCATCAGCACCGGCACAGTGTGAGCTGACATGGTCATTCCTCTTCCAGAGGGAAGACACCTGCTCCTATTGAGACAGACAGACAGACAGACGACAGCAAACAGACTAACATGCATGAGACGCCGAATGCCACGTTCCATGTTTGATGTACAGTACTGTGAATACTGGCATAGACAGAGATGATTAGCATTATGCTGGCATTGAGGAGCGCGTGTTACTTTACTTAAAGGGGTCATATAATGGTGCATGCACTTTTACAAGTTGATTGTACTGAAATGTGTGTTGGCAGTGCCTGTACACAACCATCATATAATGATAAAAATCCATCCAGTGTTTTTTTTTAATCTCCTTATATGTTTTCCCGTCTCAAATCGAGCCGTCTGACCGTGTGACGTCACACGGTCGCACGCCCCTCCAACGATTGTTAATTGACAGCAGCGTTTCAACACCGCATTGTTGATACGCTGGAGCAGAATGGCGTCTAAGCGATTGTGGTGTTCTGTTCTTGGGTGCAATAAGGAACACAGCAGTCATTTTGATGTTCCTAAATCCGAACCGCTGAAGACGCAGTGGCTGAGTTTTGTTTTCGAAAGGAATATTCCCCACGATCAACGTCAATGCTTTCATGTTTGCGCGAATCATTTCTCACCAGACTGCTTTAGAAACGAGGGTCAGTATAAAACTGGACATAAACATACATTACAACAAATTCTTAGGTGTCCTTCAACTACTGCTAGAAACATTCCTGCCGTGACCTCATGTCAGTGCTTCAGCCCTGACAGTTGTACCTAACACTGCATAGATAACGTTACGCATCACTGACAAGCCTACATTTACCGAAAAAAAGTTTTTCATGACCTTTAGCTGTAACATCAGTCTGTCAATGAACTAACGTATACATCAGTAAACACATAGTGTTCGTATCTCACTACTCTATCCTGCCAGTACATACAAAGATAGATCAAAGTGACATTACGTTAACCAACCATTCAGAAACGTCCTGTTCGAGCCTTAATTCTCGAACTTCTTTGGGGCCGCCATCTTGTTCTGGGTCCGACTCCGGTTCAAATTGATTCGGTTGCACAGATGTGTCCTCAGAGACTCCCGCTGCCATTCTTTCTCCAAAATGTTGTCAAGGCAACACTCCACCTGTGGTTGTGTCAAAACACCCCACAAATCAGAGGGGCGGGGTGAGCAAAGCTCATTATCATTTAAAGACACATGCACTTAAATGGCGTGCTGAAAACAGAGCTGTTTTTGACCAGGTAAAATTAGTGTTTTCTTACAATACTAATGAGAATTTTTAATTAAAGTATATTACAAACTTTTCATTTAGACCCTAAAGAATCATATTAACTTGTACAAAAATGGCATTATATGACCCCTTTAAGATTCAACCAAAACCTATCACACGAGTTCATGCACAAGTTGGTACAGTATGTGCACATATTCAACATTAAAACACATTAAAATATTTTTAATAATAAAAATAGTTTAATTAAAAAATGATCTATTACCGTAATTGCAATATTATATATATATATATTATAAAAACAATACTACATGTTTTTTTAGTTTTTTTTTTTACATTTACAGAATGAAACAATGCAAATAAGCATGCACAATCAAATATCTAATAATGACAGATACAAATAAATCAGTGAATAAAAATGTATGTGTACACTGACCATGATGGAGACACCAAAGTATTGTTGAAAGTACCTTGAAGTACCATGTAATACTATGGTATATAAAATGGCATTCAAACAGTATCATGGTATATGCACCTGAAACCAACACTGCATAAAGATATAGTATCATTGCAGTATATGGACATGACAGAGTGTATATGATCGACTGATGTCATGGGTAAATCCATACATCATCAAAAGCGTGTGAGTCCCTCTCTAGTGCTTGTCCCTTTTAGTGCTGTGGGCTGCAGTAAAGTGCCTTTAGCGGTGTCCTTTATTTGTGGTCAGCGAATAGCTGAGATCAGGCTGATTTAGACTCTGATGGGCAATATTGTCGTGGTATTTGATCCCTGTACTGGCAATCTCATCCTTCTGTCTGCTGACTAGACACGGCCACCTCCAGTGACACATCGACTTCTCCTCCTGCTCTAACAGTCGGCTCAGTGATCCCTGAATCCCTCACCAATACACCAGGTGACACAAGCAGAGACTACATTAGCATATTTGAGCAGTTTCTGCTGGTGTATCGATACTGTCTCGATTTATGAAGCCTTGTTTAATAGACGTGCTCTTAGCGCCCTGTTTTGCATGAAAGTCCACATGAAATGCCATTCGTAATCCATTTTAGTTCACAATATGATGCGATTCTCAAGGTAACAGTATGTTCAAATGCAGGAGAAAATGTGGGGTAAAAGTCGGGAATTAATTGGATTGTGAAAACTGGACCAGACAAACGTATGAATTACTTACAATAAGATCTGTATCTTGTATTGGGAAAGGAAATATGGTTTGATTTTCATTTCATGTTGACTTTAAAGTTCCTTTTCGTTGCTGTTTAGTAGTAGATTAACCATAGTGTGTCTTTAAGATCAAGCATTGCTTAGCTGTGGTGTTTTATGGTGTGTTCACACTTGTATTGTCTTGGTTCTCTTGGTTCTTTTGGTCCTGACCAAAAAAGAAAATGATACATTGCCTGGTTCGCTTAGTGTTCACACTGTCATTTTTAAGACTTAACCTAAAGATAAAAAACAAAAAAAACAGCTTTTATGGCGTATATTTTGCAACGGAACTTACCGAACATCCAAAACAACACTGTGTGTTGGGCTAAATGCACTCGTTGTATGTGCATACATATGATGGTATTTTTACCAGCTGAAAACTTGTGAATTCAATTCAATTCAATTCACATTTATTTGTATAGCACATTTCACAATACACATCGTTTCAAAGCAGCTTTACAGAAAACACATGAGTCCACATAATTTTAGAGTGATCTGTTATCAGAGGTGACTGTCTTAGTTATGTATTTCAGAAATGTACATATACAAATCACAGTTAGCTAAAAATATATTCATTTAAACAATGTAATAATTTAAGGCAGAAACAATGAGCTTCTTAAAGTAATGAATACTTGTTTGTGAACAAATTATTATGACAGAAAATTGTAGCATTGGTGCATGCTGATTCAGAAGAGTGTGAAGAGTTTATAAAATGTGCAAAGGAGGCAAAACAGCAAAAAGATGCAAACGAAGATCTGCTGCGAGGAGATGGCGGTTCTGTATTGGGCAACGTTGCTCCTATAGACCTTATTCAGAGCAGCGCCATGACAGATATGAAAGTGAGGCTGTGAGGGATAGACTTGCCGTGTTTCCAATGGCATCCGCTGCAAAAAGCTGTATAAAGCTCCTAGATTGCTTAACATTTTCCACAGCTTATATTGTCGGGAGTTTTTTGTTAACTGAAATTTCTTGGAAAGATATTTTTCCAGTGTTTCATGAGCAGAACAATCCAAAAACACATTAAATAACAGTGCAGCCCATTGAAGAGATGCATGTCTGTCCCTCACAGCCTCGCTTTCATTCCCATTAAAAATCAAAGATGGCACTGCTGTGAATAAGGTCTATGACAAGAAAAAACAGGTATGCTTGGGAATTCTGTCCTTTTTAGGGTGGCATCACGTCCTCATTTAGGTTCGTTTAGATGTCTTTGGTCTGTTGCGTACATATTTCAGTCGAACCGCACCAGAGTTCGCTTGGAAGCGGACTGAGACCAACTCTTCAGGGGTCTCGGTCCTTTTGTTTGGTGTGCACCAGAGTTGGGATGGCAGCATTCACACATATTTAAATGAAGCGTACTAACAGAGCAACTGCACCAGAGTTCATTTTAATTGAACCAAACCTGCCAAGTGTGAACACACCCAGATTTAGCTTTGTGGTTGAATTTATACTAGTCATTAAAAAATGTATAATAATGTATGAAATAAAATGAGTAATAGCATCTAAAAACAATTATCATTGTCATCATCAAACTAATTTATTAAAATTGAAAAAAAGCTCGGAACTAAAAACTGAGCCATTAAACTTTAGGATATTTAGAAAATTATACAACCAAAGCTAGATGTACACTACATCACCCACTTGTATTTTTTATAGGCTTTGTATTCTTTTGCATAAGTACAAGTATGTTTTCCAAAGCTAAAATTAAAAATAGAGGTGTTAACAGTAGGAGGTATCTGGCCCTCTTTACTTACTCTCCCGGCTCTCAACTCAACACTGTAATTCTACTGTCCCAAGTGCTGCTTGTGACAAGCTTTCTGCCCACAATGCCAGCTGCTACCATCTCGAGCCAGACAGACACCTCGTCTTTAACTACGATGCCATCTCTGTCTAGTCCAACACTCACAGTCGTACCCACGGCATCTGACCAGCCAGGTAAGTGAAAGTCCAGTAAATGTCACAATCACAATTTGTTGACAAGTTTGCACAAGACAATAATACACAAAGAACCTTTTTTCTTTAAATGTCATCCAGTATTAAAGTTTTGATTTTTAAAGAGTAAATCCATCAGAACTCTGTTCGCAAAGATATTTTAACCTTGATATGAGCCATAATATATGCAAGCGTGTGTCTATCTATTTACATGTAGGTGAGACATTCTTCATTTATTCTGTCTCACTTGTGTTACTAATTAAGATGTGAAATATTCAGCAGGGAACATGTTTAAAGCCATACTTTGAGTCTTGTTCTTTTGCCCTCCTGGTTGTGAGAATGCATACATTACAGTTATTCTATTAGAAGACGCTTTGAATCTTTACACGCTATCAAAGAGCCTAGAATACTCAATACCTAAAAAGGATGATTTAGTAATTTATATGAGCCTCATATTTCTTTTTTTAAAAGTTACATTTTTTTTGTGAAAAGTAAAAAACAAAAACAAAACAAAAAACATTTCAATGTTTATATGCTCATTTATTGCATTTAAAGCAGTGCGTTCTGCTTACCAAGGAGGTCGATTTTCCATTTGGACGTGCTAAACACCAGGTGTTCAGTTTTGGTGACTGTGAAACATTTGTGACATTTTTTTGCTTTCTTTGTGTAATCAAAACAAAATGCCACCACCTCACCTATCCCAAAATTCCTGCCTCACGCACCAGGTGTGTGTAGCGTCCGCCTTTCGAACCTAATGGCGCTGAAGCTGTAACTAAAAATGAAAATGGCAAGCCCAGCCTCGGGAGATAAATCATTCAATACTCTGTTATTGTGAAACACAATCACTTTCGAGAGCACATGATGTGGCGTTCGGGGCTCAGCTGAAGGCCAGAGCTCAATTCTTTCAGATCTATTTTTGAATAGCGATTGAATGAGCAGCTGCTAAATATTTCATAAGAGAAAAGCGACCAGGTCATGGTAAGGAAGACCAAAAAGGGGCCAATTTATTGAACTTACAGAGAAAGAGATAGATACATGAAACCATAACAGGAAAGTGCAACGAGTCCTGTCCTTGAAGAGTTGGACAGAGGCACGAGCAGGGGGAAGTGATTCTATCAGGGCTTGTGTATCTCGTTTCTGCTGAACTGGAAATGACGAAAGGTTGAATCGCTACAATAACATCCATTATGTACAGTATGTAAGCCCAAAGGGCAGTAATGGCATCCGTAGGCATCTTTACTGCTTTTGACAGAACAGTTTAGATATCTGACTCTTTATGCTTATACACAATTACAGTTTCCGCAGCACCAGATGTGATACCCGATGCGGCCACCACTGCAACCGACACCCTCACTGCAACAACTGGCTTTGTTACAAGAAATCCACTATCTGTTCTTCCCGAGGTCACTGATGTATTTGCTTCATCCTCTGATGGCATTGCAACAACACTTTATATGGTCACCCAAGCAATATCTTCTGCAACCGTGGCAACTTTTGAAACAACATCTTCAGCATCATCTAGCACCATTCAACTGCCAACCTCTCTTGCACCTGTTTCTGATGTTTCTTCAGTGGACACGCGTGAAGTGGTTACAGCAAATACTGTGGTAAACTTGGTTAAAAGTACTGTTGTGCCCTCAACTGATGCAGCAATAAAGCCAGGCATTGATTTGATTGTCCCAACATCTGATGTTCCTGTAACTTCTGCATCTGGTGTTGATGCTCCTGCCACTGATGGTATTGCTCCATCTCTTGATATGGTTGTAACAGTTATAACAGTTGCAGAAACAGTCACCACCAACATACTCCCACCTACAATTGCCACACCTCTTCTGACAAGTGTCCCTCTGCAAGCTCCAGTTCTTGATGCTACTCCTCAACCTGATGCTGAGTACAGTAAACCTCCATCCAAAGATGCAAAGAACAGTGAAGTTCCTCTCATTGAGACCAAGGAGGAAAAAACAGCAACAAATTTGGAAAAGAAAGATAAAGATGCTCCTGCCAGTAAACCTTCATCTGAAGTAGGAGAAAACAGTGAAATTCCTCTTGCTGAGACCAATGAGGAAAAAACAGCAACAAACATGGGAAAGAAAGATAAAGATGCTTCTGACAGTAAACCTCCATCTGAAGTAGGAGAAAACAGTGAGGTTCCCCTCATTGAGACCAAGGAGGAAAAAACAGCAACAAATTTGGAGAAGAAAGATAAAGATGCTCCTGCCAGTAAACCTTCATCTGAAGTAGGAGAAAACAGTAAAGTTCCTCTTGCTGAGACCAAGGAGGAGAAAACAGCAACAAACCTAGAGAAGAAAGATAAAGATGCAGAAGCCCCAGGTACCCACAGCAATTCTGACATCTCAAGTATATTTCCTGCTAAAGTGCAAATTACACGATACACTTTTAAATGCACAATCTGCACAATCTGAAGTCTGTGTTACACAACCCAAATTGCCTTCAGAACAGTTAGCCAAAGGCCTAACCCTCTGAAGGGAATAATAAATGAAAATTCTGTCATCATTTACTCACCCTCATCTTGTTCAAAACTTGTACTTACTTTCTTCTGTGAAACACAATAGGTGATGTTAGGCAAAATGACAGCCTCACTCACAATTCTCTTTCATTATATGAAAAAAAGAAGATTTTTTTTTGCCGAATATTCAATAAAAAAAAGAAAGAAATCCTTTTCCACAGAAGAAAGGAAGTCATATGAGTTCTAGAGGATGAGTAAATGATGATAGAATTGTCATTTCGGGTGAACTACTGTATCCCTTAAAAGACTTTTTAAACAAAATAGTTTTATATATCTAAAGTAATAAATAATGACAGTATTTGTTTTGTCGATACTGATCCTGACATAAAGCGTTCAGGCAGGCTGTATTCAACTTTTCTATTTGGCATCAAATATGCGTTCTGTCAAACTTATTTTGAACTTTTGTGGTTTCTGAAACATTCAAAAAGTTTAGCATACACTACCATTCAAAAGTTTGGGGTTGGTAAGAAATTTTTATGTTTTTAAAAAGAAATCTCTAAAGCTCACAAAGGCTGTGTTTTTTTTTTTTTAAATACAGTAATAACAGTAATATTTTGAAATTACATGTATTATTACAATTTAAAATGACTGTTTTCTAGTTTACTATATTTTAAAATGTATTTAATTCCTGTGAAGGCAAACAGTTGTGCTGCTTAATATTTTTGTGAAAATCTGTGATGCTTTATTTCAGGATTCTTTGAACTTTGAACAGGATCCTAAACTTTTGTAAAAGTATCTTCAGTGTGACCAATTTAATGCATACCTGCTGAGAAAATAACTTTAAAAAAAGAAAAGAAAAAGATCTTACTGACCCCAAACTTTTTTTTAAATGTTCTTTTAAAGACACCCCACATCCACACACACCAACCTTATGTCTGAAACAAAATCTTTAAATATTAAAATACTATGTCTTCATAAAACAAATCATGTATGGTTATCAGATTTAAACAATGAATAAAATGAACTGGAAAATAATGATATGTGATGAGTTCTTCTTCAAATACTCATGATTTCTCTGGTGTAAACCGCATCTGCAGACTTTAAGAGGAACAACGAGGCTGGAGAAACTGAAAAAAGCAGGGAAGACAAAGAGAAAAAGAAAGAGAAGGAGAAAAAGAAAGAAAAAGATTTTGAAAAAGAGTATGAGAAAAAAGGTATGCAGCATTTGTAGTTGAGTGTGTGTATTTTGTGTAGCTTGACTATAGAAATGAAACAAACAGATACTGCACTCATCTGACACAGCATTTAACTATTTAAATGACTGCGGTCTGAAAATGCATTTCTGCTTGACTGCATGGTACCTACACTGGTGCTGTGGATGAGATGGAGTATCTGTTAGTGAAGAACATTTACAGCTTGTAGTGTATCGATTGTTTTAGCAGCCATTAGATCCACAGAAAGAAACTGTAGTTCTCTAGTTTTAGGCTTTGTTTTGTGTACATCATCCGTTTTCTTAAATAACAGTAGCATCATTTCAGTGTCTCTGGTTTCACATTTTCGGCTCTTAAGTTACGGTGAACCGTTCCACATTTCTTGAGTGATTTGTGCAAATAGTGCAGCAGTGTTAGCCAACAAATATCCAACAAAGAGCTTAATGTTGCTTCTATTCCAAAGTTGTTGCAAGGATTTTGATCCCCGGAGGGCCAAAAACGCAGTTGTCAAGGATAGCGTACATCAGATTTCAAGGTAAGGCGATGCTTTAAATCAAGACAGCAGAAAGACGTTATTTTCAGGGTTTCAATGACATTTTATGTGAATCATCTATTTATATGCATTAGCGCTCCTGTAGGCAATGCTTATCAAAGGATGATTCACTTTTGATTTCTGTTTTCTAGAATGTGGACAGACACTAATATGGAAACTGTGGAAAAATTGCTGCCTAAATGTTATTCATTTCCTCTCTTCCATGTCGCTCTTTCTTGTCTCTCTCCTTTCTTTGTGCTCACATGTTTCGTTTTTTGCTTTGTCTCATAAGGTAAGCCGCTCATGATGTATTGTGTTTGCTGGAAAACAGAAAGTTCTCCCCCAGGCTGTATAATCAAAAGCGTCCTCTTCTAGAAACTAGCAACTTTGCATTTTGTGTTAGTGTTAGACAGCTGTCTGCTGAAGATGCAAGATCGTTTGTGAAACATCGCTCCATCCCTTCACCAATCTGGGGAGTAATTGAGCATTTATATTTAATTAGCTGCTCTTGCCCCCCATCCCACTGCTTGGCTGACTGTGACACAGCAGGACCCCACGTCGCCAGCATCTTTAAAACATCATATCAATTATTCAAAGCCCCAAGTGTTTAAACAGAAAAGAATCGAAAAAAGAACAGCTTCTCAAACACTAGCTCATTATCAATGTTTATCAGTGTCATTCTAATGTCTGCTTAAACTATGTTAATTAAGCCCTACAGGTGGATTTATTTACTCAGACTAAAAACTATAACTTCCTACTATTTAGTCAGTCTGTTTGGATATGTCTAAACTACTGTTATGTAAAAACACCCCAAAAATCTTTAAAATGCAATCTACTGAGAAACAAATTCAGCACAACTTTTATTTTATTTTACTATATTTCTGAATATTGAGCCTCACCAAAAAGGTAATAGGTGACTATTAGTGAAACAGTTAAACTAGGCACTACTGTAGTTACAGTTAATAGACTCACAGAGAAACTATTTACTACTTAACTTTAAATTACATGATGAAACTGGAAAGGTGTCACAATATATTTTAAAATACTTATAAATTAATGTAAATCAAATAGTTTAGAATAAACAAATAATTACAGTTGTACATAAAATATCAATGCATAAACAGAAATTAAATAGTAAAAATGAGGCTATAAGGAAAGCAGTCTAAAGAGTACTGCCCATTTTTGATCCACAGCTGACCCTTCGCTAAGCTCTGCCCACCTAAGTGGTTTACTGTTGCTGACTCGGACAAGCTTTACAGTACGTCTCATAGGAATGATCTGGAGATTGCCATGAACAGTTTAATTTTAAGTATAATCAGTTCACAAAATGGAAAAAAATGATGTTATTCTTAGGTGGGCTGGAGTGAATTATGGCACAGCAAAACATTTTTATTTGCAGATTTAAGAAGTTGTTAAATTACACAGTAACATGATGAAAAGCTGAAAAGAGTGAATCAGAATCAAAAGCTTGTAACAGTCAAATAAAAAGAGAAAAGCCTTATTTAGGAGTGATTACAAGTGATACGATTAGCATAAGTGAACCCATAAGTGAATCCTAACGTTTTTCCAATGTAGCCAATACTTGTGAAACTGTCAACTCTTTATAGTATATCAGAATGTCAATTAATAGCCTTCAAGCAAATGCAACATACATGTTTGTTTGGGAATTAGAGTGGCACAGTTTAGTCAGCCCGTACTTTTGTAAATATCTGTTAAACTGTGTTCTGTTCACAACTATCCAAGAACATCTTCCATAGACTTACATTATAAGAGAGCAATAGCTTCTCTGAGGAACAGTTGTTAGGTTAGGATTAGTCTGTAATGTTTTAAGTAGGGCTTTGTGAAGGGTCAACTGGTTAATAGGGCTTTAATCTAATTCACATTATTTTTGAGGTTGCGTTAAATAAGTGGCAGTGTCACCAGCTAGCTGAACAGATCTAGTTTATAGTCTCCTCAGCATCTACACGTCACTCATTCCCATGCCCTCTCATCCATGAGTTTCTGGTGTCCTTTTCCCTTCCTCTCCCTCGTTCCCTGATCCACGGACTAACACCTATCTACTCTTTCTCCATTAGACTGCGAGTGCAATGGTCACTCAAATCGCTGCAGTTACATTGATTTCATCAACATTGTGACTTGTGTGAGCTGCAAACACAACACTAGAGGGCAGAACTGTCAGCACTGCCGCCTCGGATACTTCCGGAATGCTTCCGCCGAGCTGGACGATGAGAATGTTTGCATAGGTCAGTCAGATATCACTCCACGCCAACCCGTCTCACTGTTCCCCTGATGCACTAACACCATGCTGCGCAGAAATTGTCCTTTCTGGCCAAATGATATTATGGAAAGGTTGAGAAATCTTTCCTTATGCCCATACGGGCCCACATTTGGTCTGCCACCACCTTGCCATACATGTGACAATTTCTGATCAACTGAAGTCTAATGGAAGGATAAATTTAAATATAGTAATATCATGCAGACCACCCCTCTCATTCATCTTACAGCCTTTACTATGGACACACAAGAAATCTTTTCCCAGACTCCTGTCTTCATTTTACTAGGAAACTAAACAACTTGCATTTTTCAGCTTAGAACTAGATCCATATCTGTAGACTTATGCTTAAGAATTTTTTTGTTTTTATGCTTCCGTGCATAATCTGTCTTAAAAGTCAACATGAGATGCCATTTGCAACCCATTTGACTTCAGTAATGCAACATTTCCCAGTAAAACTGGATATTTAACAAGAAAAAAAAAATCTAGGATGGGAATTGATTGGATTTTGAAAAGTGGACGTTACATGGTAAAACTGAAAAGAGTGATTTGTGATGTCAGATGAGAAGTAAATGCATTTCACAGGCGTCAAAAAGTGCGTTTTGACAAAGGATTATGAACAGTTTTTCATTCAATGTGAGACAAGGAATGTATATTAAAAAGTAAATAGGATGAACTTTATGTTGACTTTAAATAGGAGGCAGGAGGAATACAATCAGAAATCCTAAGATTAATAATTTTTCTTTTTGTTTTTTTGATTAAAACTGTTCCAAGAGTGGCTCAAGCAATCTGTCAGAACACTCTGATAATGATACAGTGACCTCTACTGGAAAAACACAGACACATAAATCACAGTGCTATGACTGACAGGTGCCCAGAGGGACAAATTATACACGTGTGAATACATAGAGCAAACCCTGCTTACATGACCGATGAACAACCACTGATCACATAAAACTGACATCACAACTAGCAAACATAAGTACATTTCTCCTGCAAAACACATGAATATATGCCTTCAGGCTGTGCTATATTTCCTTTAGGCTAAATGTTGTAACTTCTGAAACACTGTACACTGAGAAATATTATATATAAAAAAGGTACCATTTTCTCAATGTGAATAAATGAGCTATTTATGACCATTTTACACATATTTTGGTGACCCTTAGGAGTTATTAAACAGGCTTTTTTTTTTCTGCTGTGCTTTTAATACTTACATATAAACACTCTCATGTGAAATGAGATGTGGCACTCTCCAGCACTTTTACTTAAAAAGCAGTAGGTTTGCTGCCGTGTCCAATATATTTTTACTGCCCTATCAGGAACATTGTCAAAAATAGTTTCTAACTATCCTTCTGAAGAATATGCAGTAATGTTAGTAAGTATAAAACAAGCCATTTGTGAGTTCTGAAAGTTACAGTATGTTTTCATAGTTCAATGAAATCTGAAAAAGAAAGAATAACTTTCAACTAAACCATAGCCTTCCTTTTCAGGGTTTCAGCACAAATAATCTACAATTGGTGAATAATGAAAATATTTTCTATACACAGAGTGTAACTGTAATCAGCTGGGCTCCTTACACGCCCGTTGCAATGACACCGGCTTCTGCCAGTGTCGCGAGGGCACCATGGGCCAGAAGTGTGAGGACTGCCTCCCTGGATATACCTGGAAGAATGGCTGCGTGCGTAAGTCACACTTCTTGTACTGTCACTACACAAAGGCATTAAACAGGCTTAGTCATGAAAGACACGTTCTGTGATGGATGATACCACTCATACAACAAATAAAGTGTTGTGAACGAACAACATATGGGTGTCATTTCAGTTATACATATGAGCAACATTGTTGTTCCTCACAGAGGTCTTTGCTGTTGTACTACCAATAACAGCTTGCTGGTTGCAGCAGTTGTGGATAAGGATAATAGATACTTGTGGGTGGGGTGACAGTGGCTAAAGCAGTGAGACTGGGCAGGAAAGTCGCTGGTTCGAGCCTTGCAAGGAATTGGCTGTGACCCCTATAATACACAGCATAATGAAACACTATCAGCACAGGACTAGAAAACAGCCCAAAATCAACACCACTAACAATGAAATTACTCTTTACAAATATACTATACTTGTCTGTGAGACCTCCTGGTTCTTCAGGCACCCTGGAAAACAGCCGTTTTAGATTTACACTTTATACAAATTGATCTGAAAATGACCAAAAAGTGTACAGTATATGGGATTGAAACACCCAGTCTCCAAGACTTCTAGAGATTTGTAGATTTCGATCAGTATTGCTGGATCAGGATTTGACACAAATTATGATCATTCAGATTCCAGTCATCATTACTATCTCTGCTCTATAAGACTTGCTTTGCATTAAGGTGTTACGCAAACGCTGAAATCACAAATGACGAATGTACAGAACAAACACGGTGACAAATAATCCCGTGGACCATTCAGAACTGAGAAGGCCTTTTAAATTTAAATACATTTACTGTACCCAGGTACGATAGATGTTAAGAGTTCGGTTCATTTCAATGATGTGAAAACGCTGTTTTCTGAACTTGAGTGTGCAACCGAGAACCGTACCCGAGTCCGCATAAAAAGGGTGGTCTGGGGTACGGTTCACGTGAACTCAGGTATATACGGTTCACTGTTGATATGAACGCAATCGTACTAACTCGCAAAAGTGAACCGCTATTGATGAAGTATGATTCGATAAAACTGTGTGTTTGTGTGCATCTCACTCACTTTCCTAATAAGCATGACTTACGCACTGCAAGCAGAAACAATGTATATCTCATTTCTGCTTGCCTTCAGCAGAAATAGACTTCTGCATTCTTTAGGATGTTTGCAGTACATTCACTGCGGACCATGCAATTGAACCAAGTGTGAAAGTAGAGATAGATAGATAGATAGATAGATAGATAGATAGATAGATAGATAGATAGATAGATAGATAGATAGATAGATAATTTAATCCTTTGACATGTGGTTTGTCTTACAGTTGTAAAACATCAGTAAACTGGTTTACAGTTTGCTTTGTACAGTAGCCTATACATGCATCCGTTTATAGACATTTGGCCCACAAAAGCAAATATCATGCTCACCGAAAATGAATCCACACAGCAAATTACTGTCAGCGTGAATGCATTAAGTCACTTTGGATAAAGTGTCTGCTAAATGTCTACCAACATTTAGACTGAAATATGATCTCTTTCTAAAGATCTGTGAATAGTAAAGGCACATAAAAAACTATTGTTTAGATTACAGTATATTTAAGAATGAACTTGATTGATGAGAATCTCCTCTGTCCTTCTGCTCTCAGCAAAAGTGTGCGACGACGAGCTCCTCCTGTGTCAGAACGGCGGCTCCTGTATCCAGAACCATAAGTGCGTGTGTCCGCCCAGCTTTAAGGGTGTTTTGTGCGAGCAGCCGCGCTGCCAGGGCGAGAGAGGGTGCAACGGCGCATCGGCCTGCTACCTCAGCACTCTGACCCTGCTGCTCTGCCTTCTAGCCAACAGCCTGCTTAAAGCCAGCGCCTAGAAACACATCTTAGTCCTGATATCCATCCTAGTGTACGCAGGCCAAAGGGCTGAACCCTGTGGACGGAGAGACGGTGGCCTGAACCCCGTACGGACCCAGCCTCACGGTGCTGGAATCGTTTTTTGGAAAGGGCGGAGGCTACGCTGAGGTCAAAACGCCTTCATGAGACGAGCAGCTTATTGCTTGTCTCCTAGCATCACTGATCGACTGAACTTTATACCAAAAACAGAAAAAAAGAAGTTAAGTTCTGTTCCAGTTCACTCAACACACAACTCAAGTGGAGAAATACATAGATGAAGTTTCATTTCCTTTGCATTTCTACTTTCTCTGTAGTTTCGACGCTCACTGAAATACAAGCACTGCACTTAGCCAGCTTGTGTTAACGAACAACAATCGGTTGATATCACGGAAGCCTACTTATGCCAAGTTATTCTTCTCTTGAAGACTTGTTTTTACATTTCCTTTCATTGCTGCATTTTCCTTGCATTTTATTGCCATTGAGGTTGTAACAAGTAGATGAAACCAATGGAAAAGATGTTTAATCGCCGTCCTGCTAGTACGAAGATCGAATGTCTCTAGCTTGTGTTTGAGATTACGTTTCTGGAATGTAGAAAGAAGTTTTAAAATGTCACATTGAACAAATAAATATATATATATATATAAATATATATCGATCTATCTGAAAGGAAATATGAAGTATTGTATATTATGATTATTATTTCAACATTTTTTGTAGAAATTGTTATTTTTGTTCTGAGTAAATGTGACATTGTAAAGACATTGCAGCCTTTATTGCAGTGCATATGGTATTCACACCATAGTAAAAACTATATTTGATGATACAGCAGAGTGCATCTCTAATATATTTGGAATATTTCTTCATTCATATCATCACATTTAAATAAAGCATTAATTACATGCACAGCTTTAGCTCAACGTAACCCGCACATCATCTTGATACTGGCATGTATTCATCTGTGCAGATATGACCATTCCAGACTGCTTATTAACACACTCCTATAATGATACCAGTGATATAAACACATTCCTAAAAAGCACAAAGTCTCACAAACCCCAAGCAGACACTAAATAATTACAAAGCACAGAAAAACTGCATCGCCAATCAACGTAATTAGAATGGCCATTCAGATGCACAATTAAAAATACATAATGAATGAAAGTCAGCACATCATATATCATGCAAACAGGTTATTTTTCAAATAATTCTTTTTCCTTCTGTGAATCTCAAAGAAATGCCAAAATCCTCAGCGGCTCATGGGCTTTTTGATGTATTTCATATTTACAAATGCTTTACATTCATGGTGAGCCAGGGTAAATAAAATACTATGAATACATATTATAAATGAATAAAACCTGACAATCAGAAAGCACAAAGTGATATGGGTGAATTGTCTTTCTTTAGACTCTGTCCTTCTGTATGCATATCAAAGCTTTAACAGCATATATTCAGTGCCTGATGCAGCATTACACCAACACAACAGTCACTACAGTACAGCTAATAACAGTAATTAATATCAGGTCATTTTTATTTGCTTAGAAAGTTTCATAAGGTGAATCATCTGCATTTACTGTTTGTCTACAGACCCAGATTTAAATGTGCTGAGCCATTTGCATTACTCTACCCACCTGCACTGAAATACATTTATAAACCCTTAATAACACACATCTTGAGTCAGCAGAGCTTATGCCAGGTGGAGACTTTTGCTTACTTGAAACAAATAAATAAGGTATATCCAAGCACCAGTTAAATACAAGCTACTCACAGAAATAGGCTGCATGCTATATATATATATATATATATATATATATATATATATATATACAGTATATAAAACATACAACGTGTTATGCAATTAGCACTGGAAATTCCACTAAGACCCTTTGCACAGGTAGTATATTCATTTATGTTATGCAATACCATTTCTTACAATTGAAGAAATGGTCATTCATCACAATAGCAGGTTTTAGAGTAATAAAATATAAACCATAACAGGATTCATCAAACACATTGTTAAAACTTTACTGATGTTTGAGCTGTTGTGTACAGTGATGTCACTTCCTGCAGGATGAAAGGAGTGACTAGCATTTGTTAAAGGGATTGATTACCAATTCAAACCCAGAAAAGAATTAGCATTTGGGTCGCGGGTTCCTCTCTGTCTGTGAGTCTGTGAGTTAAATTTAAGTTTCTATCAGGTTGCTGTAAGGACCACTTCAACCACCAGGGTGTGAGTTGTGGTCAACCATATATTTATTAACTTTAACTAAAATTTAAATAATTGAAATTGAAATAAAATAAACGTTAACTTAAACAAAATATTAGTTTAACTTGATGTACTAAAATAACAAAAACTGAAAAAAAAAATGTATAAAACCTATATAGACAAAAGAACCAAATAAAAACTAAATTAACTTTAACTAATATTAAATTCTAATAAACTATAATAGTATCTCAAAGATACTAAAATAACACTGTTTACGAAACACTAACAGGATTTAAACCTATCTGAATATTTACCAGATAGAAACCTATCAGAAGAATGAAAAAAAAAAAAAAAGTTTAAAGTGTAGAAGTTAGGGGGAACATGGTTAAACACCAGCTCAAACCAAAGTTACATTTATTAGGGGGAAAAAGTTCACTTAATTGTGACAGTGATAAAAATAAAAAAAAATAAAAAATCGAATAATGTAAATAAATATTATCCACTATATTTAGAAGCGTTTGGAATATGAAAATGTACTGCATAGTAAGAATGACTCTGTAACTCTAATTTTGAAACTGTGTAGGCTACTACCTTTTAAAGAACTGAGAGACGTCATAAACATGCGACTAAACTTGTTTAGCACATAGCCGGCGGGACTGACTCACATGGGTTGTGTAAATACTGAGGGCAAAATAACAGCACGCCCATCTTATTTAGATAAATTAATTAATTAACTCTATCTATTAAACGTAAACGATGCATCGTATTTTCAGCTCGCGGTGGGTTTTATCCGGGCTGTCACTGACAGCTGGCATAGGCATCGGCGCCACCTTGACAGCAGCCAGCGATGATCTCCTAAATAAAAGCCGGGACACGAGCCACAGCCGGGGACTGCTGGACCGCGTGCCGGTCATCCCGATACCGAGCGTCGACGCAGCGTCAGAGATCAGCGCGTACCAGCCGGGACAGGTCGCTGTAAACAAATCTACAGCTGTGATGAAGTACGGCTTCCCTTCCCTGTCCCACGTCAAGAGCAGAGAGTCTTACGTGACCTCATACGACCCCAGAAACAGGACAGCAGCGTGGGTCATAGAGCAGCTCAACGCCGAGACGCTGACCGGGACATCCGACAGAAAGTTCTGCGATTTTAAAGAGGACGACTCGGTTCATGTTTACCACAGATCGAGCAATGCGGATTACAGGGGCAGTGGGTTTGACAGGGGTCACCTGGCTGCAGCAGCCAATCACAAGTGGAGCCAGAAAGCCATGGATGAAACCTTCTACCTGAGCAACGTGTCACCACAGGTGAGCTGGAACTCAACGGGTTCTCGTACTTTAGAACTGATCTTACTGCAAACACCAGCTAAGGAAGTACAATCAAAATATTTAAATATCAAAGGTTAAAAATGCTGACTATAAAAATGCATTTAACTTATTTAAATTTAATAAAAGTTTAATATTTTACTTATCAATAATTTGTTTATTATTAATAATAAAACATTTACTGAGTTTATATAAATGTCTAATCAATGAAGATTTTTTAGAAGTATATCAGAAAATGAATACTAGATGGTATTAATAACCAATGTTTAAAATTCAACCTAAAAAGTATTGAACTTTTTTATTATTATTTATTAATAATTTGTTTATTATTAATAATTAAACTTAGTACTATATACTACTACAGACACTATATCAGAAAATATATTTTAGATCATTTTTTAAAATGCCACCTATAAAATGTATTTAATATATTTTTATATTAATTTATCAATAAATAGTTTATTATTAATAAATGTATTTTCTTTCCTATTGTGACATGTATATCAGAGTGAAACGGCTTCTCAAACAAGAATAAAATGTAGGGCGGAACCTGATTTTGTCCATCAGGAATTGATTGGAAAAGCACATCATCAGAGAAGAGAAGAGATGTTGTTGCAAGAGGGAGGGAAAGTTATTTTGATTAAAACAAGGGCACATGAATTCACATTCTTACCCATAATTGAAACAGAAGTGATTCATAAATTCTGAATTTTGCACCAGCCTGTTGTTTTTATTGGTAGGAACTGAATTCTGCAGTAACGTAGCTTTTCAGCAGCACCTTACTTTATACAATCCACAAAACCACCAGTCATTTAAAGATTTTGCTCAGTTGTTTTCTATTTGCATAATTATGGCTAGTAATATTGCGGATATCTTTCCCCACAGAATCCTCATTTAAACCAAAACGCATGGAATAACTTGGAGAAATATTGTCGCTCTCTCACCAAGCATTACCAGAATGTCTTTGTGTGCACTGGACCACTCTACTTGCCCCGGTAAAAGTCTGTCACTGACTGTATCATATGCCATTAAAGGGAAACTACTTAACCAATAATTATATTGGAAACAAAACAGATTATGCCATAGCAAGGCTCACTGCTTAAAGGAATAGTTCACCCAAAAATAACAAATAATGTACTCACCCTCAAGTTGTTCTAAACCTGTATGAGTTTCTTTCTTCTGTTGAACACATGTTGGTAACCAGACCGTTTCTGGTCCCCATTGACTTCCATTTGAATTCTATTGAAGTCAATGGGGACCAGCACCTGTTTGGTTACCCACTTTCTTCAAAGTATCTTCTTTTGTGTTCAACATAATAAAGACAGAAACAAAGAAAAGGTTTCGAACTATTTGGGGGTGAGTAAATGATGAGATAAATTTCATTTTTGGGTGAACTATTGCTTTAAATCAAATGTAAAATCTGGCTCCTGAGACAAAACCACTGCTCTAGATTTTTCAAATCAGCTACACGTCTAAAATGCAAGATGTTTTAAGATACTTGAACAGTTTAATCAATGAAAACTGAACCTAATATTTTCCTCCCTGCACCTACAGACAGGAACCTGATGGGAAAATGTATGTGAAGTATCAGGTTTTGGGAAAGAATCATGTAGCCGTGCCGACTCACTTCTTTAAGGTGGTGATTCTGGAAAAGCCGAGAGGAGACGTGGAGCTGCGGTCCTATGTGATGCCCAATATGCCAGTCGATGAGAAGATTCCACTGGATCGCTTCCTGGTCCCCATTGAGAGCATCGAGAGAGCGTCCGGACTGCTGTTCGTACCAAACATCATGAAGAGGACCAGTGGTCTGAAAGCCATTACTGCAGGCCCGTGATGAGTTTGCGGAGATTACTGAGGGCAAGGGGAATGGAAATTAAATACCTCAAAATGCTTCATTGTGCCACTGTCAAACATTCATTTGTCTGGCTTAAAGGGATAGTTCACCCAAAAATGAAAATTAGCCAATGATTTACTCACCCTGAAGCCATCCTAGGTGTATATGACATTCTTCTTTCAGACGAATACAATCGGAGTTATATTAAAAAATATTCCTGGCTCTTCCAAGCTTTATATATGGAGTGAATGGGTGTCTGTCTTTGGAAGGACAATTAAAAAAATATATATAACTCAGATTGTATTCGTCTGAAAGAATAATGTCATATACACCTGATGGCTTCAGGGTGAGTAAATCATGGGCTAATTTTCATTTTTGGGTGAACTATCCCTTTAAGCCTAGTTCCAGACTAAAATGCATGTTTGTGCTGTCTTCACTGAAAACAACTTGCACTGACATATCTTAAATATGTCAGTGACATTGTTTTGTCTCAAGATGCACATCAGTATATTCTATATTCTGTTATATTCTAAGGCCACGTTTAAAAAAAAAAAAACGACTTAAATGTCCTAATTTAACTAAGGCCTAATCCTGGCTTAATCTAAGCCCTGTCTGTGAAACCGGGCCAAAAAGTCACTGAGGAAATTATTTAATTGTCAAGATATGTTGGAAAAACTACTGAGACAGATCATATCATCAGTCACTGGCAGTCATATCATTGTCTAACGCTGTATTGTTTAATAGGGGAGATCTTGTACCTTTACTGTTTTTTAGATGTCAGATTTTAATTTAAACTGTGAAATTGAATTTGTACTACTGGAAATAAAAAATGTGCTATTGAAATGAATGGTATTCAGAAACTATCAATTCAGTAAGTCTATTTTCCATTTCTTTACACAAATTCATGCTGGATGATTATACATGTTTTTTGTTTGCCTCATTTTCTTTCGTGTCTCAAGCATCAGTGACCACAAACATTTGCTGTGCATCGCTGTAATGAAATGCATATCTTTAGGTTATTCGTTGTTGTAACAAAACCATTAACGTTATGTATTACGTGACATTTCTGCTCTAAATTCAGTCCAAAAACTCATTCAAACTTTAAGTATTACCTGTATCATTGGCCGTGTTATCTAGTTTCCGTTGTTGTGAACTTTATACTTCAAGAAATTTAAAATTAAACTTTGAAAAACTCTTCATCTCCTATAAAAAACCTTCAGCGAGAGTTCAAAATGTAACCGACGGCGTCGACGTCTTCTCAATGATTTCGATTGGTCGGTCTTCTTTCTAACATGTAATGAATATGAATGATGAATTGTGACTGGCCAGTAATTGTTTGGTTCGCATATTATTTAATATTTAAAAAGACTGTCATCCCCAAATCCAAGCTACTCAAACAAGTACAACGTTGTCAAAACACTCTTGATGCATTCATATATCGTTTCTTTTCTCTCTATTTTTTTTTTATGGCTGTTTTAAATCTGCCAGTGTTTTAATTCAGATAATTTCACAATATAATTTACACTGTAGTAACTGTTTATTCTCCTGTGCAGTCAACAATATCGCAGTGTCTCTGATGGACCATTTCATTTACAGAACCAAAGCCTAAACCCTAAACTTGTATAACTCTATTGTTTTCTACCTTAGTTTTTCCTTCAGAAAATGTTGTTTTGACCAACGCCATAAAAAGCACTTACACTTGAAGACCACTAAATGGCACTATTGTCTAGACTCGAAACATCACATTTATGAGAGACTGTTGATGAATTCGGAACAACATACTAGCATCTCTTACTTTTTTACCATGTCGTAGAGTAGTATGCTAGTGTGCGGTTCCGAAGTCAGCATGTGATATTACGCATTTGAAGAGATCAAGCTTTTGCCAAGAATATGGGGATGCCGTAATTACACCTTATGGGAGCAAAAACATCTTTCTCCATTGACGTTTATTCAAAAGTATCCATGTATTCAGACGGAAAAAAAAAAGTATATATAGCCTATCTATATCTATCTATATAATGTGTGTGTGTGTGTATATATACACTCACCTAAAGGATTATTAGGAACACCATACTAATACTGTGTTTGACCCCCTTTCGCCTTCAGAACTGCCTTAATTCTACGTGACATTGATTCAACAAGGTGCTGAAAGCATTCTTTATAAATGTTGGCCCATATTGATAGGATAGCATCTTGCAGTTGATGGAGATTTGTGGGATGCACATCCAGGGCACGAAGCTCCCGTTCCACCACATCCCAAAGATGCTCTATTGGGTTGAGATCTGGTGACTGTGGGGGCCATTTTAGTACAGTGAACTCATTGTCATGTTCAAGAAACCAATTTGAAATGATTCGAGCTTTGTGACATGGTGCATTATCCTGCTGGAAGTAGCCATCAGAGGATGGGTACATGGTGGTCATAAAGGGATGGACATGGTCAGAAACAATGCTCAGGTAGGCCGTGGCATTTAAACGATGCCCAATTGGCACTAAGGGGCCTAAAGTGTCCCAAGAAAACATCCCCCACACCATTACACCACCACCACCAGCCTGCACAGTGGTAACAAGGCATGATGGATCAATGTTCTCATTCTGTTTACGCCAAATTCTGACTCTACCATCTGAATGTCTCAACAGAAATCGAGACTCATCAGACCAGGCAACATTTTTCCAGTCTTCAACTGTCCAATTTTGGTGAGCTCGTGCAAATTGTAGCCTCTTTTTTCTATTTGTAGTGGAGATGAGTGTTACCCGGTGGGGTCTTCTGCTGTTGTAGCCCATCCGCCTCAAGGTTGTGCGTGTTGTGGCTTCACAAATGCTTTGCTGCATACCTCGGTTGTAACGAGTGGTTATTTCAGTCAAAGTTGCTCTTCTATCAGCTTGAATCAGTCGGCCCATTCTCCTCTGACCTCTAGCATCAACAAGGCATTTTCGCCCACAGGACTGCCGCATACTGGATGTTTTTCCCTTTTCACACCATTCTTTGTAAACCCTAGAAATGGTTGTGCGTGAAAATACCAGTTACTGAGCAGATTGTGAAATACTCAGACCGGCCCGTCTGGCACCAACAACCATGCCACGCTCAAAATTGCTTAAATCACCTTTCTTTCCCATTCTGACATTCAGTTTGGAGTTCAGGAGATTGTCTTGACCAGGACCACACCCCTAAATGCATTGAAGCAACTGCCATGTGATTGGTTGATTAGATAATTGCATTAATGAGAAATTGAACAGGTGTTCCTAATAATCCTTTAGGTGAGTGTATGTATATATAGATATAGTCTATATCTATATATACATATACACACACACACACACACACACACACACAGTATATACATACACATCACAAACATGACATTTTATTCATTATATTAGTAAGTTTTACTATTGCACAGTTTTTTGATAGCCCATGAACTGTGAAATTAACTACTTTTTCCTGTCTACAGTGTGAAGTGGGTTTGACGTCACTGTATTTAATTTTTGTATTTTCTTTTCATTAAAAAAAATGTATACATAAATCAACAGCAAAAATTTCTACTAGTGCTGTTATATACGTGTGTGTGTGTGTGTGTATGTATGTATGTATGTATGTATGTATGTATGTATGTATGTATGTATGTATGTATGTATGTATGTATGTATATATATATATATATATATATATATATATATATATATATATATATATATATATATATGTATAGTTCTCTAGGAATACCAAACAAATTAGTGGAACAATGAAACAAATCAAATGCTTATTTCTTTAAGAAAGACCTTAGCGATAACACTCATGGACAAATATTTAGCTTTTATTTTGAATGGCACTCATTGAAGTGCACCCATCTTGACAATGGCATTCTACATGGATATATACATTCTGTCCATAGCATTTACTTAACTTTACACAGGTGAAACAATATATCTTTTTCTCAACAACATTATTTTTCTTGGACTGTACAGTAAACTAACAAATAAAGTCAGAACCTTGAAATAGCTAAATAAAACTTTAATAATTCTAGAGGCAATTGTACATGAATTGCACAGAACTTTTCTTTAACACAAATGACTTCTCATATATTGGTGTGTCTTCTGTTCATGTATGTACATGTGGCAAAACGGTCATCGTAGCTCTGAAACATACATACAAAAGATGTAGAGGTAAAGCAGAAAATAATGTGGAGATTTTTTCTTCTCTTTGTTTTTATATATAATCATGCCAAACAGGAAAAAGTTAAAGGTTGTCTTCCTTTAAACCAAGTGACTAAACAGCAGCCCTTTGACTTTCACAACGTATTAAGGGATGAAAAAACATTTTCTTTAGAGATTTTTAAATGTGCTGTACTAGCCTTCAAAAGTTCATGTGACATGTTTAATTAGCTTGTTTTAAATTTTTTTGTAATTAACTAAGTTACTATAAAGGTGTGGTCACATTAGCGAAATTCGCATGATCAACCTGAACCGTTTCGAATCCTGCGTGAGGAAAAATTCCTGACCGCATATATTCCTATTGTAATGATCGGATTTCACCCTCAAAAATTTGCCAAACAACGGTAAATGCCACCTCATCTTCACCTCAACTCATTCAGGACAGCAACTGCAAAAATAATGAATGTTTTAAAACAGGTTTCTCGAACCCCACTGGTCGAATAAACAGACAGTCCCGCCCCCAACCTCACGCCATTGGTTGATTATTTTAACATTCAAAAGATTACACACTTCAACTTGAAAGAAATTTAAAGTTGACATGAAATCAAAATAGTTATTTGTTTCTGGAATATTGCGGTATTTATTAAAGAATAGATAATGATTTATCCGTGCACATTATTATTATTTTTTTTAAATCATGTGCCCTCGTATTCTTTAATCAAAATAACTTCCCGTCCGAAATCGCATACTTCCCTACTATATAGTGGGCAAAAAACAATATGCAACAAAAGCAGTATGTCCGAATTCACAGTAGTCATAAAAGAGTAGGCAAAAAGTACCTGGATGACCTACTACTTCCGGCGAGATTCTGAATTGTGCATACAGTGGACACTTTACTATCCCATAAGGCCATGGGAGAGGATTTGTGAATGGCGGTGACGCGACTTAACTGACGCTGCTCGGTCACATGATAAGGGCAACATGGCGTATATATAAAAAAGTACGTTCTACATAGTATGAATGTGTGTATAATCTGGACGTACTGTATTCATACTACACACATTCATACTAGAACGTACTTTTTTAGCAGTAATTACTCATTTAAAAAATAATGACCTACTCAAGAGAGTAGCTATGTGATTTCGGTCCACTTCTCTTCTCTGATGATGTGTTTACTGGTGTGAGGGCGGGAAAACCTGTCACTCACATGACATCACAGCAATTAGCAATCGATCCAATCAATTCCGTTGATCAAAATCAAGTCCCACCCTACATTTTTTCTCATTCGAGAAGCTGTTTCACTCGGATATACGTCACAATAGGAAAGAAAATATTATCGCGACTTCCATTTCATGTCGACTTTAACATACTGTAGCTTTTTTTTTTTTTTTTTTAACGTACTCTTCATTTTGGGGTTGTAACAACAAATACAGTTGAATAAATAAATTAGCTAAACATAATTTAAAATATAAATTAAAAATCAATTCCAAACAACAATTAAACAGAGCATACTTTCTCTCAAGCCTGTGTGATAAATAAAATTTTTTTTAGTGATAATAGAGAATTCAAAAAAATGGAGATGTTTGATATGAGATTTATACATAAAGTGGTTTGCCCTTGCAGTTTTTCCAAAATTATTGTCCCAAACAAACTGATGTGAATATTTATACATAAAGAAACACAGACAGTCTTAAAACTCCACTCCGTGAAGCTGATTTGAATAAAGTTCAGTGAAGCTAAAACAGGCTCGTCTGATACCGGAGCAAACTTTCAGGGTCTGCGGGGTTGACGCAGCTATTGCCGTGCTGCACCGACTCCCAGCTTGTTTGATGCAAACTGCATTTGAAGAGCAGGAAACATTACAAAAGTAAAGTACAAAAAACAGCCACGTACCCGTCACACATCATCTCAAACCTCTGTCATCCAGTAGAAGTGCTGAATGCTATATGCCTTTGTACTTGCTGCTCTGAATAGCCTTTATAACAAGTCCACAGAAGCAGGTTTTGGTTAAAGGGTCCATTCTAATGCTATAGAAAGTGCATAGAGTGGAAGGAAAGACATCGTAGGGGGGCAGACACTGATTGTACTGTAGGTATGATGTTGGATACGGAGTCTAATACTGGCCACGCGAACGGCAAGCAGTATGAGGACATTTCTATCCACAGCGTTGGTTGTGATTGTAGAGGGGTTAACCCTAAAACCGTATTCTGGACAAATGTGGGCAAAATAATTTTGATTTATTTTTAAAAAATACTTCCCTTGATCTGAGTGGTACAAGACTTGGCTACTTTTCCTAAGTTTGCCTCCTGAACACACAGAATTTTTTTTTGACTCAATTCTACAATGTTAAGTGGGTGAAAAAAACCCCTCCTTAATTTTGTATTTGGGTCAAAAATGGGCACCCATAGAAATGAATGGGAAAAACTGTAATTTAGAGCATTCTTCTTGTTTTTTTGTAAAAATAAATCAATAGATCCAATACAATGCATATCTAACATACACACAAATGAAGGGCTGATCCTGTACAACATTCTCATCATGGCAAAAACTCACTCATACACACACACACACAAACAATGCATTCAATGAGCCTATGACAGAGCTGGGCTATTATATATATATATATATATATATAAACTCACACATACAAAAACAAATAATTGAATGAGCCAATGTCTGACCATGTTTTTTGGTATGATCCAATCATCCACCTGGCTCATCACCCTCTCTCTCTCTCTCTCTCTCTCACACACACACACACACACACACACACACACACACACACACACACACACACACACACACACACAAACAATGCATTCAATGAGCCTATGACAGAGCTGGGCTTTTTTTTTTTTTTTTTTTTAAATAAAAACTGAATTGAATGAGCCAATGTCTGACCATGTTTTTTGGTATGATCCAATCATCCACCTGGCTCATCACCCTCTCTCTCTCTCTCTCTCTCTCTCACACACACACACACACACACACAAACACAATGCATTCAATGAGCCTATGACAGAGCTGGGCTTTTTTTTTTTTTTCAAATAAAAACTGAATTGAATGAGCCAATGTCTGACCATGTTTTTTGTTATGATCCAATCAACCACCTGGCACCTGACACCTTCAGAGTCAGATCAAACTGCTACTGCAAGGTTTGTTGATACTTCCAAACAAAACGTGTATGTAGCATATGCTACCTAAACCTGCAGTGGCAGTTATTTTCTCAGTTCACTGTAATAACTATTATTGTTTGTTCTTATCACTTATTTAGTTATTTTATGCATGTTCTTACCTGTTTGGTACTAATTAGTTATTTAAATTTGATGTTTTGTGTTTGAAATAAATGATAAATGATCTACTACTTTGTCTTTTCCTTATAGCATGGTCATATTTATCTAAGCATATTTTGGCATCTTTGTATAGTCTCACCTAAAACAGATATATATATATTTTTTAATTACAATTTTAACTTGTGATAGTCAAAAACTTAAGAGGTCAAATTAATTTTATACAGTGGTTCATAGAGTTCAGCCTATATATGCAGCCATTAAGTACTATAGCCATCTAGTGGCTATTGATATTATTGTTTTTTTGTTAATTTAATACCAAAATAAGACACCAGGTGACAGCAAAGTCACTTCATCTTTAGGTTTTAGCTCTAAGAACTTATTGGAATGATATTTTAATGTAGTTAAAAAAATATAAAAAATAAAACATAAAAATAAGCATAATTTACATAGAAAATATGGTACTTTTTGAAGTAAATAAATTCAAAAATACCCCCAAAATAAAAAAAACCCACCATAAATGGATAGACAAAATTTTATCAAAGACAGTGATATAACATTTATAATAAATAAAAAATAGGATCACACCTGAGTCCTCTGTGCCCACATTTGTCCACAATTACAGGATTAAGGGCTATAAAGTGAATACGGTTTGAGGGTTAAAGTGTGTCGTTGTCATTGCTCTGTCTAGAAGCAGCACCTCAGTGTACAATCGGAGTATACATAGTTTGTACTTTTTTCGAAATAAAGTACAGCAGACCTCAGCACGGGAAAAACACACTGTACGAAAAAAACCCCTCTTTTCTCTGAAAAGCCCATAAAAAACTATATACATTAATGAGGCGCGTCGCCTCCATATGTTATGCGCATAGAAAAAAAGTATGCAACAAAATGAGATGTTTCTCTTTAACCGTACAAAAAAAAAGCGAGTATTTTGTGCTACTGCTGCCCTGGAGTGATGCAAGCAACAAAAATGTTAAGAAAATGATGTTTACATGAAATGTACATATGTCTCAAAAAAAAACAAAGCAGAAAATAATGTTTTGACAAATAATTACATACTTATGATCATTATTATCATGCTAAGTCCAATCAAAATGCGTATATGCACAGTTCAAATCTAGAGATGATACAGAATTAGGTCACGGCTAACTTCTGTGACCGGGTGGCTCTTGTGACAAAGGCTATAAATGAAGCATCATGGGAATATTCCATTAGACATCTTTGCGTGGCTAATAATCTATTAGTCTTTATATACTGAGTGAAACAACTGTGTGACATTGTGCAACTTCTTATCCGATTGGTTCCCAAAGGAGTTATTCCGACCCAGTACTCAGGACTTTGTGAAGTAAATTTTAACCTGCTGGAGTGCCGTTTTTCCGTATTGTTTCCGCGAGTTACCCATAGCCCTTGTCCATCACTAGGCGCGTAGGCCCGTGTGTGTTTGTATCCACGCTAGCAGTTGCTGCTGTTCCGGAATTCTCCGTTTTCCGTGATCTGCAGCTTCGTAGGGTTGGTGGGAGAGATGCCGTTCCTCGTTTGCATGCTGTACCGATCCTTCAGCTGAGACAGAGCGCTCATTAGCCGGGCGTTCGCGGCGTCCAGGGATGCGATTCTCTTCTCCTGTGGGGAGTGACCATTGATGGAGGTCAGATAGAAGAAGGTGATTAACAGTGCATGATATTTAATGTTTAATTAAAGTCTTTATGCTCCGCAAACGGACACAAGGTGACTGGCACTCTTTGGTCTGAAACATTGCAGACTAATTACACCGTCTAAAACTCATTAAATTAATTCATAGAGTTGAAATTAAAATTCGTGCGGCGACAGCAGTAATCTCTCCTCGCCTTTATAAAATAAATCTATGATGTAAACAAAGTCTTTAATGATTTTGATGAGTGCTAAAGTGAATCCACAGTCGGTGGTTTTTATGCTCATCAAAATGTTTACGAGAGACGCTGATTGTCCCCGGAGGACATGGGCGTTTATCATTAAACTTTCAACTACATTAACACTATTAAACCTCAGAGACCAACTCATCACATCATGTTGAAATCTAAACAGAACACAAGAGGGCGCTATGACCCTGCAAATGGGTAGCTGACAATTGATAACCAAAACCATTAGTGAAAATGCTTCTTTTTTTTTTTATTTAATAGAAAATGATTCATTACATTATATTATCAGCATAATAACTTGAGTGAAAATTTAACATTGATTTCTTAGTATTTAGTATGCACCCCAGTTGCTTTAATGACAGCAGCACTCAAGCTGATACGTACTGATGATCATGTTCTACAGCCTGATTTGAGAATGATCCAAAAAGCATCTTGTGCTTTAATGGAAGCAAATCTGTTTATTTGATTAGTGACATAGAAATAGTGCAGAATCTTAAATATGTCTTTAATCATTTTGTCATTTTTTTTATTTTTAATGGAAGACTTTTGGACTCACCAAGGCTACATTTATTTAAGTAAAATACAGTCAAAATATTATTACAATTCAAAATAACTCTTCTCTATTTTAATGAATTTAAAAATGTAATTAATTGTTGAGATGGCGAAGCTGAATTTTCAGCATCATTACTCCAGTCTCCAGTGTCACACGATCCTTCAGAGATCATTCTAATATGCTGATTTGCTGCTCAAGAAACATTTCTTATTATCAATGTTGAAAACAGTTGTGCGCGCTTAATATTGTGGAAACCATGATTCATTGTTTACAGGATTCTTTGATGAACAGAAAGTTCAAAAGAATTCTTTACTGTCACTTTTGATCAATTAATGCATCCTTGCTAAAATAAAGAAAAAATATATTTTTTTATATTACTGACCGAAAACTTTTGAACGACAGTATAGGGAAAGTGTATATTTTAAGTCATTTTAGTAGTTCACTTAAATAGCCCAGTTGCCCTATCAATGAATTTTAGTATTCCTTAATATATTCCATAAAACTCATTAAACCAAAATGAGAAAATGCTGTTTTAGATGGAGTATAGTTTGTCAACCCAAATATTTTTCACTTAAATTAAGCTTCTGGATTCAAAAGCACCAGTCGAAAGACATGGCAAATTTTTGATTATAATAAACCTTGACTTGTCTTTACAATGAATAAAGACATAACACAGGTTTTTGATGTTAGGTTCACCTGGGCTTCGATGATTTTCTGTTTGGAGTCTACGATGGCCTGCATGTCGGCGTGATCTTTCTTCAGCTCGTCTTCAACTGACATCAACCTAAAACATAAAATTGCCACATACATCTTTAAGCTACAGATGCTACTTGAGTGCTTAACTGAACTGTAGCATAATACTTAAAATACCTCAAAGTAAGTAAATAAGAAAATTTAATTGTAGGCATCTGGTGCAAGTGAAAGATAGAGTTGCATACCATCTGCATACTGGTGAAAGGAAATATTGTACTGATTAATTACACCAGCTTAAGGAAGCATGTAAAGGTTAAATAATAGAGGACCCAAAACTGAGCCTTGAGGAACACCATAAGATATGACGTAACACCTGGAGGTGTAGGTACCCAGTGTAACATAGTTATCCCTGCAGCTTAAGTAGGATCTAAGACAGGACCTGATAGACCGTCCCAGTTATGTAGTCTGTCGGGTAGAATCTCATGATCAACAGTGTAAGAAAAGCAGCACTTAAATATAATAGTTCTAAATAACTTGCAGTTCGTTTAAAACCTTAAGCAAGGCAGTTTCTGTATGGTTGTTTGCCCAGAAGCCACACTAAAATGTCTCATTAAGTTTATTGGCGTTGAGATACTGTAGTTATTGAGCTGTATGGACACTATTTTTTCAATTATTTCACCAAGAAATGGAAGATTAGAAATTTGGTCTGTAGTTACTGAGCACAAAATACCTAATTTACCATCAGAAGTTTATCTAGGATACCTTAAGTTTCAAACAGTTAATTTTGGACCCTAATAACATCTAATGTATCATCTTTTATGAGGTCTGAAACTACAAAGTTTTAGTTTCTAGACTGGATCTTTAATCACAAGACCACACCACCCCACATCTAAACTCTCCTGCTTCTAAAGCAGATCTTCACCTGGTGATGATGCTTTTCATCTGGAGCTCTTTGTCATCTTGCTGCTTGCGTAATCGCTCCTCTGTGTCCTCCAGCCGGGCCTGGTACTCCAGGAGCATCTTCTGGGTTTGGTCGTCCTGGCTTTTCATGCGAGATTCATACTCTTCCAGCTTCTTAGCAGAAATACGCAGTTTCTCCTGCAGGACAGCTATCTCCTGCTGATACTGAGGAAGGAAAGAGCGATTGAAGAACTCTAATAGCAGGATTATAGAACAACAAAAGCTGTGTAAAGAGGGAGTTCTCAGATGTGCACAGCTGTGGTTTGAAATGCATATTACACGAATACAGCCCTGCTAATCATCTTATATCTGTCTGCTAAGCCTGGGAAATCCAGCAAAGCTGTATGAAATATACCTAGTTGGTGCTACTGAATGATTCAAAGATGAATTTTTCATGTGTTTTGGGGCAAACCTGTACTTCAAAATGTAAAGCATGGTGCTAAAAAAGCCAAGGTCATGGGTTTAATTTGCAGGGAATGCATGACATGATAACAGCTATACTTAGAAATCATCAAAGTTGCTATGTATAAAAACAACTTACAAAAATACTTTTTTTCTGAGAATTTACTGTAGGTTGAAATACGGTTATTTTTCTAACTCCACTGAGAAATATTTTTTTTCTTGTATATAGTATAAACCTTACAAAAAATGTTTCATTTACTCTTGAAAATACTATTTTCCAATGGGGTAACTGATGTTTGATGAATCTGATGGGGAAAAAGTAACAAAAAATAAAAAAGTAAAAAAACCTCATAAATAAAACTGGTAACGAAATAAAGTCATTACATACAGTATAAAGTCACATTTACTAGAAAAGTCAGAATTTTCACTCAAAGGCAGAAAGAAACTTGCATTAAAAAAAGTCTTATTATCTTACACAATTTTACTTTTCAAGTAAATTTATCTTGTTTACATATTTTAAAAAAGATTTCAGAAAAACTGGTTAGGAAAATAATTTTGCTGTGTTTTTGCTTCAGGCTATTCAGAAACTAAGAAAGTGTTGTATGAAATGTTTTATGCAGTTGTTCTAAGGAGAACGTTTTTTAAAATTCACTGCCGATAGTCTGCATCTTGAGATTCTGCTTGGTCAAGGACTTATAGATACAGAAACTGACTGCTTTATAAATATGCAAAGACATGAAATAATAAGCCTGGTTTTTGGTGCGTTTTTTCATCTTCTTGTTTTGCATCTCGACTAAAACGTTATTGTGCAATAAGCGCAGTTCCCTTTAGAGGATTCAACCAATCTTCACGGCATCACTTACATTAACAGCTTCAAACAGCACAGATGCAGTGGGGTTTTGCTGAGGGAGAGGGTTGAGTATGTGGGTGTGCACGCTCTATGCACTCCGCCGGGTTCATTATTCATTAAAGAGCAGGGGAAAGAGACGGGCTTGTGCTTCTCCGCTTTTGCAGTGTAGTGATTTGAGCCTGTTTGCCTAAATCACAACACTAGAGAGATCAAGAAGCAACTTTATCTGAAGTGCTTTAGAATTGCACTTCTACTCATCGAACAACATCAACCTGTCTGCAGTTTGACATCCACCGTCTTGACATCAGTTTAAGACAAGATGCCGTGACTAAGCAACTAGATCTGAGCTTAAAATATCCTCACGTCTTGGTTCTTGGGGGAATAAAAACTTTGGATGGTTCTGTTTTTCTTTAGTTTAGAGAGTGAAACTGGTTTAAAATATTTAAATTAGCAATTTGCACTACAGTTCGAATGTTTGGGGTAGATAAGACTTTTTAATGTTTTGGAAAGACGTCTCTTATGCTCAACAAGGCTGCATTTATTTGATCAAAAATACAGTAAAACAGTGAAATATTACTACAATTTAAAATAAATATTTTATATTTAATATATTTTAAAATATAATTTATTCCTGTAATGGCAAATCAGATTTTTTAGCACCATAACTCTACTCTTCAGTGTCACATGATCCTTCAGAAATCATTCTAATATGCGGATTTGCTGCTCAAGAAAGATTTCTTATTATTATCAATGTTGAAAACAGTTGTGCTGCTTTTGACCGACTTAATGTTTCCTTGCTGAATAAAAGTATTCATTTCATTCAACAACAACAAAAAACAAACAAATGCTTAGCTAATGAATATTAATTAGGTTTAGATGATTGGTCATTCCAGGAAGGTTATAGCAATGTCAGCATGGCCTAAATAATATTCATAAACATGTCGTGACGTCACAGAAAGTCCATCATGTTCCAGTGAGGATAAATAGTGAAAGAAGCTAACATATTTTATGAGAGATGATCACCTCTTATAGCACTTATAGCACTTATAGCACTTCCTGTCTGTGTGCCCATGGGAAGGCAGTCTTGAACTCACAAACAGTGAGCCTGCTGGATTTCTGCTGTTTTTCTGCTGCTGCACCGCAGAATAAGGTCTCATTATTACCTTTTCAGTTGGTGTGAGATCCTCCTTGTTTGGAAAGTCCTCCCGGTGTTTCGAATCTGGGTCAATTCCCTCCTGCTCCAAATATTGCACATTCATATTCAGCAGCCATGCAGCAGTGCGGTCCAGCGCATTGGGATTCACAGGGGATGGAGCCTAATAAAAGTTCATTTGAACAAACACACACACACACACACACACACACACACACGCACACACACACACACACACACACGATTGTATCACAATATAGCCATGCTAACATCCAAATGAGAAAGTTGCTATCAAATTTGTTAGTTTTCACTCATCCACAGAATCATGCACACAAACAAGAGCCTCAAAACTTTTCAAGGTGACAACAGCACTCGTGCTCGCTAGAAAAAACATTTGATCATTTTTTAATGAAGAGTCATTCAGCAGACATCAAAGGAACAGTTTGGACAATGCGAGCAGTCATTTAATCACTAGCACAGCGCCTGCGCTCTAGCAATTAATTCTGCTTGTCTGCTCCGTTCCTTTCGCCTCTGACAGCGTTCATCTCAACCTAAGAGCCTCGTTTGATTCTAGCGTTGCACCAAAAGGCTCATTATCCCCCCGAGAGATCTGAGTGCCAAGTTGTTTTAAGGATATCAGCCGAGTGGTAGCTAATTTAGTGGTATCTATATTAGCTATGGGAATGTTGCAACATAAAGAGACAGCCAGGGATGTGATCGGTTTTAAAATACTATGTCTTGAAAACTTGGAACTATGAGAAGTATAATATCTTTTCTTGATTGAAGCAACAATCAATACGATTAGGTTTATAACACTTCTGAAAAAAACAAAACATGAGTGGCGCTAGCCCTGCAAAACTTGTTGCCACAATGCTAGTTGTTAGCATGCTGCTATGTGGTTGATGGGGTTTTCTGTTGGGTTGCTTACTGGCCAATCAATTCTCTGTGATATTTTGATCTCCAGATATGACTCGGATCTTCAATGTAAGTCCATTGTATTTTTTTGAAATTGTATTTCAAAATATTTCATTGTATTTTTTATGAAAAGTTTATTGTCCAGAGAAAAATCAAGTTTATTTGCCTTAAATAAAAACAACATTTGTGATAGCATATGGAGCCTCACACATGATATGTGGAAAAAAATATACATTGTGGCAAAGACCAAATGTGTTTCCTAAGATCTATTCATTCATGGCCACAATTTATTAATTAGTTTGCTTGTTTTAGTTAAATCGAGGCCACTAAATTGAGGGAACACATTATTAATTCATGGCAATGGTATCTTCTTGTTTTTTTATTTATTATACTTTAAGAAAAAAAAAATTCAAAATAGATTTTGATGTACATGTACATGACCTGTACATATTCAAATAATATAATTCAATTATATGACATAATGACATGACAAACTTTTTACCCAAAAGAAAGGAAAATTTCATCAAAAGATGAAAAAAATCTTTTGTCACAATTAACTCACTTGTTTGTGCAGGGTCCGCTGCTTGGATTCTGGACTATCCCCTTTGGAGGACGACGACTGCTGCCTCAGTCTGGTGCCGCTGCTCGGCCAATCAGGAGATGATGACATCATGCTTCCACTGGAGGGGCGGGGGTAAGGTGCGGTATTGAGCATGTTGGGTGGAGTGCGGCCTCTTGTGACGGCCGGAGGCGGCTGGTCTATCCGGCGCTGTGGCCCTGCGCTGTTCTGCCGCGGTACGTTGGTCTGGTGTTGGGCCTCCGTGAGGGACAGCTGTCTGCGGGTGAACTCTCCAGAACGCCGAATGAACTCATCCCCGCTGCTGCCCCCTCCCCCACTGGCCCCCGTGCTGGCCTGGCCCAGGAACGGGTGCTTTGACCCCGCAGTAGCTGCTTCCTCTGCGTTACTCTGGGAGCTTATGGAACTCTGGCATTCAGATCCCGAATCGGCCACCGCACGGGGCGACATGGGTAATCCGGCAGCCATCTGGTACACAGGGTTCTGGAACGAGAGTGGGGCAAGCAGCTGGGACCTTCCCGGGGCGGTCTCTGTGCTCGGTGTCGTGGGGGTCTGACCTGCTCTCCTTAAGGTCGGACCGCTGGGCGTGTTGCCCTTAGCCGTGCGGGTGGTCCACACTCCCGTGCCCTGGCCGACGGAGGTCTGGCTGTCATTGATGGGGTCGCTGAAGGAGGTGTTGGGAGCGCTTTCAAGAGAACGACTGTCCTGCAGGTCCACCATTGACAAGCTCTTGCTGCCGTTAGGGATCTGAACATCTGGCTCGTTGGCCTCCGAGTAACTGGAGCTGCGGGCGGGCGACGGCTGAATCACAGAATTCCTTGTTACAAAAAACAGATCCTTGTTTTCGGGGGTAGGCGAGGGCAGCCGAGTGAAATCCACCAACCTGTCCAAGTGGCGACAGGACAAAATTGAATATCACAGCTGTTCTTTACTTCAAATCAAACTCATTATTTGTCTAGCTTATTTGCATGGCTAATTGATGTGTGTGGTAATATGACAGATTATAGTCCAAACACTGTACTTTGACAAAACATAACAGTACACTAAGTCTCATGACAGAGACTACATTAAAAAAATATGCCTTTGATTACCAAGCAAGAGTATAAACCACCCTGAAGTATTTTGTTTTATTTTTGCACATGAAGAAATGGAAAGTATAAACTATGTCTTGTTTGGTTCTCTCCAGTCAAAGCAAATCAGGATAAGTCTGGCCAAGTTAACTGCATGCATTATATTGCCACTTTCGACATTAACACGTTCAAAAGTTTAGAAGAATGTTTTAACTGTTTTGAACTGATAATAATAATAAATGTTTCTTGAGCACCAAATCAGCATATTAGACACTGAAGACTGGAGTAATGATGCTTAAAATTCAGCTTTGCATAGCAGAAATAAATTACATTACATTACGAAACTTTTGAAAGGTAGTGTACATTTATGCATTCGGCAGAAGCTTTTATTCAAAACATCTGACTGTGCATTCATACATTTTATTAGTAGGCCTATTCGTGTTCCCAGAGAACTGAACCCATGACCTTGGCATTGCTAGTGCTGTGCTCTTTCTATTGAGAAAATTAATGCATGTGTAGATCTGTAATAGACCTGAAAACTAATTATTAAAACATGTGAAGACATAATCAGATCCAATTAATCACCTTTGAAAGTGATCAGTCAAGCAGCAAGAAAAGATGTAGAGCTTTATAAGAGTATTGCTGTGGAAAAGTTTCACCTTCATTTTTACCGTATTCCACAATAGAATGATAAAGATTTTACTAGCTTTACTATCTAAACCAGGCTGAAATTGAAGTTTAGGCTCAACTTACCCTGTGATCTCACTGTCCATGACCATTTTCTGCAGACCGGTAGACAGGCTGCTGCTGGGTAGACTGGGGGAGCCCACGCGCTCGGTGGGAGACGACACAGGGACTCCGGTGGGGTTCGTCAGGGCTGAATTCACGTCCCGCAGGATCCGCGCTAGAGGACCCAGCTTGGTGATAGTACTCTACAATACAATGGAGAATGAATTGTGACTGACTGGATTCAAAGCGCTAAACTCACTCTGGTGGGTTAAAGACAATATATCACTACAGAAAAAACACTTAAAATAAAGTTTAGTACAGGCAGTTTGAAGAAGCAACTGTAACCATTTTATGGTTTCTAGCAACATAGTGCCTATATATTTGAGAGGCCATATTATGCCCTTTTACAAAGTTGTGATTTTGTTTTTGGGGCCTGCTAGAATAGGTGTTAATAAAACACATTATTTTTCATATATTTTACATTGTTGCAGCACCTCTTTTCCCAGTCTGTCAGTAACGCTCTAGTTCCTGTCTCAATGAAGCCCCTCTTTGCAAAAAGCGCAACATGCTCTGATTGATGCAGCCGACAAATCAAGCGTGTTTCGGAAATGTCACGCCCTTTACCATTATTAACACACTACTAACGCAACCAAGCGGCAACCTTCCAACACGGAAGTGACTTAAACTGCAATTCATCGACTGGCCGCTAGAAACAGGCCCCAAAAGAGAGTCAATCCCATAGACCACCCCCATGTTAAAATGCCCAACTTTACAGCAGAAACAAATATTTTTACAGCCTGGTTTCAAAAGTGTTTTTGGTCTATATAGCTAATTTTGCCCTTCATTACAAATGTGAGGGGGTGAATTTTTTTATAACTCATCCGTTTAAATTATATTAAACCTTTGAATTCTGCATAATTAAGGGCGTGGCCACTTGAGTGACAGGTGGATTGCCGCTGCTGTCAGATAACCAACTCCCTTTGGACTGGACTTTGTGCTTTGTAACTTTGCAGACCTTCATGCTCAAACAGCAACATTACAAAATACGAAAGATAATATCAAAAAAAATACGAAAAATACGAAAATATGAAAGATAAAAATGTAAAAAAGCAAAATAGGTCCTCTTTAATCTGATGTGTATTCCTCAGGTGTGTATATATGCTATTTCACATTTCAGATCTTTGATTGTGGCTCATCCAATCAGATTTTAGAGCCAGTACTGTCTTTATTTTATCTTAAATGAAAATCTGTTCACTTTAGATAAACTAAACTGAGCTCTTTGTAATTCATCAGATTCTTTTTCTGTGAGAAAACTGACAGTTATATATATCTTCCCATGAAAAATGATATTTGTTCAAACACAGGTGTTCACCTGATCGAGCTGTGAGACCGCTTCAGACAGAAGAGAATGGAGAGTGGAGAGTTCACGGCCCAGGTCAACATAACCCTCGAAGCCTGCTGTGTTTGAGATGGTCTCTGGGTTGGAGATCTCCAGCAGAAAGCGCTGCATGTTGGTCCATTCATGCTCCAAGAACTGATTCATGAAGGACATGTACTCTTCCTTACTGCCAAACCTATGACAAAAAAAGTAGGCTACAGTTTGAGTTTCCTGATTCAAATGTACCATTTAAAACACTTTATCAGTGTGTTCACATAACTAATCGCAACCACAGGAATAATATTTGCTCATTATGATGCTGATTTAACCATAGTTCAGAGTATGATGCATTAAAACTCATGATCAACATCAATTTCACTGTCATTTCAGTATCACGTCATATGATATAGCTTTTGTTATGACATTCATTTTATGTGTATGATTTAATTCCTTTTTAGTTTTTCATCAACTCACAGTTCCCTCACGAACCCCAGTTTGGTAAAAGAAAAAAGTTCTATCTTTGAGTTCCATGCACAAATTCACTCACTTGGTGAAGTTGGCGAGGTTTTGCGTCACTTTGGCAATGAGCGTGAGTGTGCGGGCGGTGCGGTCGTCTGGATATTCCTGCATGAGGCTGAAGAGTGAGGGGGACATGATAGCAGGACACAGGAAGCGCAGGAAGAGAGACGCACTGATCAGGCGTTCGCTGATGTCTGGCCGTCCTCGGCTACTGCATTCATGCCTCCAGGACGCAAACACTTCTTTGAGCTCCCGAGGAAACACGCTGGAGTGAAAAGACAATTAAGTGATTTGAGTATAAAACAAAAAATCTGTTTAAAAAACATTAAAAGGATAGTTCACCCAAAAATGTAAATTCTGTCATTAATTATTCACCCTCATGTGATTCCAACATATAGCTAAGTCTTCAACAATTCATAGTGACTAAAAATACCAGTATACTGGTTTGGAAAAACATGAGGGTGAATAAATGATGACTTATAGGAGTCTAGCACTGCTAAGTAACTGTTTAGTAACAAACAAGCCCAAAAACAACAAAACTCCCACACAGTTCTGCATTCCCACATTGCATCACAGTCACTGTGTGCATTTAATTAAGTGTTAACAACACGGGACGACATCTTCTCCCACAACACTTTCACGGCTACCCCCTTTAACCGTTACACCCTCCTTCAATTTTCACATCATCGCCGTTAGGACGTCCCCTGCTGTGGCCTCCAGCTCACCACAATCTGCTGTTTAAGTTGCTCTTTTTAAGACAGCACGACATAAAAGATGGCGGTATGACAAAACTGTAGCACAGTTAGACATAACCTGTCAAGATTCAGTCTAAGATAATCCTCAAAGGCAGGAAAATTACATTCCCCTGATGGAATATCATGCACCGGGCCGTTGCAAGAGGAACTAATTTCATTTCTCAGCATGGTTTTGCAGAAACGTAGGTGATGATTGAGGAATAGCACAGTTTCTACGAGGACAGATGGAGACCTCTCACTTCTTATTAGTCTTACCATGCCAGGCATCATGGGCCTTTTGGAGAAATTACAACATTCCTTAATCCTTATTCAGGATCTGCCTCGACGATAGCAGACGATAACCCTTCATAAGTCTTAAAATTCTTGCATGTTTTTATTCAGCATTTATATTAATCTATTTGGTATGCTTATTATTCAAAGTGACTTACATTGCATTCAATTTATATTAGTGCTGTCAAATATGTTAAAATAAAAGTTTGTTTATATAATATATTTGTATATATATCGATGATATAAGTGTAATATGACCACTGCTTAATGGTGAACTATGTTGTTTATTTTAGCATAATTAGAACTCCATATTGACCAATCAGTATCCAATATTGGAACTACCCATTTAAACCATTAAATGAAGCATGTTTCCAACAGAAAAAATTCCCATAATGAGCTGTGAGCAGACGCTGATATGAGAGGCGAATTTGATCTCATTACCAGTAAGAGTTGATGATCTTGCAGAAAGCCAGCTCACAGCACATCTTGAGGTTGCTCTGGTGCTCATGCAGGTCGCTGGAGGAGCACTTAGACGAATCCACCTCACAGTTCTCATCTGACTCATACAGAGCTTTGATGAACTCACCTGGGACACAGAAAGTAAACAATGCGGAAAACCTCATTTAGCACAGACAGCGTGCAGCCTGTTGCAGTATTGTGCTGCTGGTTAAATGTTACAGGTCATTTATAGGAAATAGTACTATTAAAATGGTTTAAAATAATGTACGTGAATAAATTGGAAATTAACCATTGGCTCGTTTTGTAATAGGATAAATTAATCAAACAAAGACTTGGTTTAAAGGTGCAATAAGTGATAGCAATCACTATGTTAAGCGGTCTAAATGTATTTTTATAAATATATAGCATCTGTGGAAGGCGTAGGACCATAAAATGTTTGTTCAATCATTGCATTCGGTCCGAATGGCTTTGGATGGCGATTTGCAGGGAGGGTGGGATCGTATGCTTTCAATGCTAGCAGGCTAAAGTTAGCATTTCCCAGATCACCTATTGCACCTTTAATTTCGTAATGCTCAAAAATAAACCAAATAATGATTGAAACTATGCTGTTGATGTAAGCTTCGACACTTTCTCGCAGACTAAACTTTTAAAAGTAGTTTCTCAGCATCAAACAAGCGCTTTTGAGGGAAACCGAGCCTAAAGCTTTCCCTTCGCACTCGATTGTGTGCTCATATTCTACTTGATATCTTAAATAATTTAACAGAACTTCAAAAACACAGACTACACAAAAAAAAGCAGTAAATTATTGATTCTTGATTCTCCCAAGCATATTTGATGGTCTAAAATCCCTGCAGGAATTGTGAGGAAAGCATCGGACTGCTTTGATTTCAATGACAATTAAATATACATTTCACAGAGACATGTACACAAAGTCAGTGTTTTTACCTAAAGCGTCCTGAAGGTACTTCTGTCCCACTAGTTTCAGATACTCCTCTATAGCTTTAGTGGCCAGTGTGTTCTCACGGAATATGAGATGCTCATTGTCTCCGCAACGATCCACCTCAGACATCATCAGATCTGTCAGAAAGTCCTGAGGGGACAAAACATTAAGATGTCTTTATTAATGTTCAGCTTTTGTTGTCAAACTGTTTGAAAAGGATCCCCGACTGAAACCCCCTGACTCTCATTGGTCAGACAAACAGATAGTCCCGCCCAATCCCATTTGGTTGAGCAAATGTAGCTGTATAAAGCTGGTCACGATGCTTGATAGAGTTTTCATACTTTATCAACATTACTTATAGTTGTCTTTGTATATAAAACTGATAAAAAGAGACACAAATCATGCAGGCTTTTTATACAAGCAATGAAAGAAAAGTTGTATTTGTGTCTGCTGTGCTACTGGTCTGTTGCTTGCATTTCTCCCTTAGTCATCTTTGATCACTCTGTTTTTGAAATCCCAAGTTTTACTATTCAGAACCGGGTGTCTGACTGGATGACCCGGAAAACAGCAAAATCATCTAATAGGCCAGACTCAGGGGCTTTTTATTTGGAGTCTAGGAGTGCCACTATTGACTGAAGACACACAGCAGCTCCAGTCAGAATGTGTAACAGATTGAGAGGGTTATGGATATCCAGCTGGGGAGATGACTCATACTCAGTGATAGCGTATTGATTGTGGGATAATGGACATTGTATAGTTCAATGAAATTTACCCTGGGTCTCATTGCAATATTCTTTCCCTAACTTCCTGTTTTTCTTCTCTCATGATGCGTATCCCATGTCTCAGCTCCGCCTTCACTGCCTCTGTAATCAGTTTCAGCTTCCGAAGCCTACGAGTAAACATGTTAATGATTTGCACTCATGTGGCCCCTGTGTGAGAGGTCCTTTATACTCTGTAGGCTTTATTTAGAGGATACTCAGAGCCCCGAAAATGACAAAAAAGCACCATTAAAAGCAGTTAAGAAGACTCTTGCGCTACACTTCAAGTATTATAAAGCCATACAATATTTTGGAATAATTTTAATCAGTCCTCTGCTGTAGCTATCATTGAAGTCATACATGTAAAGTGTTTTGTACCCGCCCAGTTTAAGGCAGGCACGCACGCACGCACGCACGCACGCACGCACGCACGCACGCACGCACGCACGCACGCACGCACGCACGCACGCACGCACGCACGCACGCACGCACGCACGCACGCACGCACACACACACACACACACACACACACACACACACACACACACACACACACACACACACACACACACACACACACACACACACACAAACAGTTAGGAATTTAGAGTAATGACAGGAAGTGTAATTTACTGAATTGCAATTCTAAGAAATCGTTAGGTAATGGCATTCAATCATCATAATCACCATTATCCATAAAGCTGTCTGTCTGTAAAAACTATAATCCTTCAATCCTTGTCAAATGTTCATTTTTCTTGTTAAAATGACAGTTATTGGCCCTAGTGAAATAAACCTATACCAAAATGTTTTTAAAATAAATTGATTTCATACTAAGTATACTACAAATCCATTAACATATATTACTGACATATCGCTTGAGACTTACTGATTTAATTATAATTAAACTTTATTTGGAGTACTTCTTTAGTGCACAATGCACATTTCTTAATATAAAGCCTTAAATGCATTTAATATCACTATTAGTAAGGACTGTATCTCTGTTTATATTTATTTTTCACTTTAAATTATTTGAATTCCAATTCCTTTGAATTTCAGCACTAGTTCCAGTTCAAATTCAACTCCAAATCAGATTCAATTGAAACTTACCAAGTTAAAAAGCATTTGATTAATTTCAGAATGATAAAAAAAAAAAATAAAAAAAAAAAACCATGCTAAAATTAAAATTACATTCAGCCATTTATAATGTCATTATATAATGTTCTATTGTTCACAATAATTACCATGAATAATATTAGGGGTAAAAAAGGAATTTTTGTTCTCTTTTTGTGTCCAATGAATGATTATTAAATATGATTAGGTAGTATTAAAATAATGATGGTTAGTGCTGGTTTAGGGCTTATGGACCAGCACAGTCTTGCTATTTACCAGCTGAACATACGATCCCACCAGCATCAAAAACACAATCTGGTGACATCCTATGAAAAAAGACAAAGGATCAATGTGAGTGGTGCTGTGCTACTGCTGTCAACAGAATCTCCGTAAAGGACATGGGCGTGTGTGTTTACAGCTGGCAGTGATTTCTGCTGATTTCAGCTCTGGCGTGTGATCAATGATCTGCAGCAGATGTATGTCTGTGTTTTGAGAGATAGTGTCTGAGTCACTATATTGCACGTCTACAAGCACCCTTCTGAGGATTTTGTCTCCTAAGCAGGTGTCCATAACAATCGAAACAGTTGCTGACACATTACACCTTATATAAACAAGAAAAAGACTGTACCGCACAAAGCTCTCTAAACCATTACCGGTGGGATCAGGTGATAAGGGCATATCTGAGCTGTTCTCTTCCCAGTCAGGCAGAGGTACATAGTGGTTATGACACTGAGAGGATCAAATGAGACCCAGTTTCTGGAAAAGCTCTGCGTCTTTGGCAGCAGTCACAGCACTCGGTATTCAATTAGGACGTAAGATCTTAACACAGTGAGCTGCACTCAGCGCCCGCTCACTGATGAGACTTATCCATAGCAGTCTCACTACTAATCAGACACTATCGAGTGCAGTGCATCTTTCTCGGCTCGCCTGTCACATCCCATCATGCCTGTCTATAGCTTAGCACCACAATCTGCACAGATCTGCAAAAAACTATAGGGTTTTATGAAATATGGAGTACTAGTGCAGGTTTTACTGCATACTAGGCAGAACACACTGTGTAATGCGTATTATTTTTTAAGCAAACAATGCATGTGAAACAGTATCCAGCTATAAATGCTCAAGGTAATATTGTTGTCACATGGTCTGATTAGGTTGCATGAGTGGTGCCCAGTTAAAGGTGGGGTAAGCGATAGCCAATCAGAATTAGGGGGCGTATGACGATGGAGGAGAAAGAACGAGTAAGAGGGAGATTTGAAGAAAACTTTAACCCACGTAATCCATTGTGCTTTCACTCTTCTAAAGAAACAATTTTGCTTGGTGAAAAAAACAAAAAAAAACAGGCCTATGCTGTCTCTCACTTCGCCTACTTATACTACGCCCTAAAAGTATGTACTCTTTTTGTGAAGAAAAAGTGCACACTTTTGAGTGTCTAGCAGAAGAGTAGACAAGCTTTGGGACATCTATCACGTCATTCAATTGCGTCTTTAATGGTTGCTCTGTCGCATCCTGTCACAGTAAACTGGCCTGTCAGTCATCTCGTCACAGTCAAAATCCTCCACATTTCATTTCCTACCGTATCGGAGAGAAATGCAGAAGCACGTTGATCTGCAGTAGCGGGACTTTCATGTCACTCTCCTCATATTCATGCATAATGATGCATTTAAAAGTTAATGGCCAAACGGATCTTTATAAAAGTCCACATTGTTAATACAGATTAAATAAAAATGACATTAAATAAATATTTTTCTATCAGGTTAAACTTTGATTAGTCACTCAAACCTTTATCTAAACCTCTCACCGTCATTCGCGCATATCCACCATGTTTTGTAGTTGTTGTTTTTTAACACTTTTTACTCGTGTTTGTAGTTCCTCCTCCAAAGCGCAATGGGTTGTGGGTAATATTAGCTTATAGTGTGCACGGATCCACACTTCGAAAATCCACCGGAAATAGTAGACCATCCGGGGACTTCTGTTCTGGCATACTCTTTTCAACATACTATGCTTTGGGACACATTTATTTTAATACTGTTTAGAATGGATAGTATGAACATTGAGACGCAGGGCTACAGACTTTCATGTAAGGGACCAGAATATCACAGACATTTGAGGGTGGGGTCTTTTAATTTGGCACACTAAGCAAACACTTAGTAACCACCCTGAACACCCTAGCAACAACATAGCTACACAATAAAATTCACTCAGAATGAAACAACTACATAGCAACACCCTGGCAACTGCCCAAAATTATACCACCCTATGAATTATGCTATAATTTGGCTATTTCACAAATTTCTATTTTTGTCATTTTTTAAAAGCAGACAGGTACAATACTCACAGTGTGTGTTAAACTCTCACGTGAGAGCAAAACAATAAATAAAAATCAGCTCATCTGAAATGAAATGATGTAAACCTCAGTCTGTTGTAAAACCTGACACAACCAATTTGTTTTTGTTGCATGTTTATTTTTTCATTAAACACAACCAATAAAACTGAAATCTGTGGCCATCTAAAAATGCTGTGTATTCACATAGGCTCATTATGATACTTATGGTATGTATATGATCCATGTCTCACACATTTCTTGCTATCCAATAGCCTGAGGAAGGGTTGTTAACATTCTGTTTAAGCTTCACGCTTACAGCGGTTTGAGGCAGGCATGAATAAGTAAGCAGTGGCTTGTTAAAATGGCAGTGTGTGCTCTTGAGAGTTTGCTCACCCTCAGGTGCGATCCAGTAATGACCCCTGTCCCACAGGCCCTGCCTCCCTAGTACACAGCCCTGCTGATAAATAATCTTTTAGACTTGCACATTACAGCTCAATTCTTCACTGTGCGTGATCACATGAACCTGTTTGGCCCTTAAACCAATGGCTGAATTAATAAAAGCTGATTAGTATGAGGCCTGACACTTGGAATTTCCCTCGGGACAAACCCTGAGCGGACACATTGGCTCTTTATGTGGGGTTAGAATCGTGAATCTCCCCCCTCCGGCTAACACCCTTTACACAGAATATATAAATACATACATACATACATACATACATTATATATATATATATATATATATATATATATATATATATATATATATATATATATATAAAGATGCTTTAATGCTTTAATGCATCAAAAGAAGTTTGATACATTAAAGTAAAACTGAATCGCATTGGCTTTTCAAAACTACTTTACAAATTTGATGGCTGCTTATTAGATCAATAAAGGTAAATGTCTTATTATGTGACTACACATTATGGAGAGCTCATCATTCTACAATTCAATTTTAAAACGAGATGCCCAATACAGGGTAGATATTATTTCAATCATCTGCTATCAGTACATAATCAAGCTAATTAGTATTCATTATTAAATTCATGCAGACCTGCAGGCAAAGACAGGAAGCTGTGGAATCTAGGGAGTAAGTCAATGCACTATTTACAGTAACCAGGCTTCAGCTAATGAAAGACAATGCACTGGCTGACCAGCTCTGGCCTTGTATAATGAGAGACAATGCAGTCCCTGACCAATCAACTGCTTCATAATGAAAGGCCTTTTGTGGCCTTATTGACTTAAAGTTCTGCTGTAATGACAGACCAGCCACTTTGTTGATTGTCTGAAAAATTACATAATATGTGTTCTGCAAAAACTGGCATTAAAGAGCTTGAATTGTGCGATTTGATGAAAATATGTAAAAAAAAAAAAAAAAACAGATTAGGGCTGCTGAAAAGGACAGAATCAATTTTTCATTCAACACAACCTGGAACATAAACACCAAAAAGCAGGGTGATTCTCGTTCGAGCACATCTAAACACAAGACACATTGTGCTTCGGGGTTGCATTATTACATTGCACAGACTCAAATCCCAAATAAGCCCAGAGTGACGCTCAACAATAATGCGATCGCATATTCTAGAGAACTGGACGGCACATTGTTGTGCGGGTCCATTATGATGCAACAATGCCTCGGATTGGCGTCAGAGTGCTGCAGCAAAAAAGCAATCGCAAAACAACTCTTTTCTCGCAGCATTTGATCAATAATGACAGATGAGTGACAAAGCGTCAGACGGTGGGCTTTTGTGTGTGATGTCAGCTGATTTATGGCGAGTATCAGAGCTGTTCGTACTCAAGTTAATGAGGGCAATCATAGCGCTCAGCACTCCCGTGATTAAATGAGGGAAAGCGGGCCACGTCTCTATTATTCTTCTCTGTCAATGACGTTTTTCGCAGTTGGACATTTGGTGGCGTTTAGAGTAAAGCCTAGAACGTCCTGTGCTGTTTTTTTTTTAGTAACACTCACAGCTGTTCAAATGCTTCAGTTTTAGAAAAAAAAAGAAATAATTCTTTCAAGACACATCTAAGACAACATCCAAAATAACATACAACTATTGAACTCAATATAGCACAATGATTGTTGAGTCTTTTATCTCGACATCATGTCACCCTCTCGTTCGCTTGCCAGCAAACAGCATCCGTCAGAGACTATAATTAAATAATCTTCCTAGAATACAGTCAATCAACACGTCAACATGAAAATCAAGAGAAGCGTCAGTTCTGGCAGGTCACGTCAGTCAAGCTCGCATCAGATGACTCTCAGCAGATCCACGTCTACCTGCATAGGAATACGACACCTATCACAACATCCCTATATATAAAGCCCATTCAGTATTATCAGCAGCTTTATCACGTTGCTCAGAAGCTAATTACCCTCCTCCATCCCCAGCTCCTCTCGTCCAGTCGGGACTTGGCCTTTTGATATTCTTCGAATCAGACTAATTATGTTGTATGTTAAATGATTGAATATTAAAGATATCTGCAAAACATTTATGTTGGTTCAGTTCTTTTACCCAAAGGGGGGGGCTATCGCTGTTCTCCATGCTCTTATCCACGCTAGGCTGCATGAATGGGCAGGGAGTTCTTGCCCAGGTCAGAACAGAACCATACTAGAGCTGCACGATATTGAAGAAAAATGCGATAACTACTTAATGCGATATTCGATATGCGATACGATAAAGTGTGTAAAATAATCTTAACCTACATATGTGTTTCACAATCTGTTTTTGACAAGAAAACATCACTACAACTTCTGAAAGTGAACAGCAGTGTTTTACTGTAGCATAAGAAGTGTTATTTTAACATCAGTGTAAACCACGGGGTTTAGGGTTTCAGGTAGGCCTGAAACTGAATAATCAAATGTTAAAATAAAACACTGCTTAGTTTTCACTGTATGAATTAAATATATACTGATTCTTATTAAAGCTACAGAAGTTATTTAGCCAAGAGCAGTGAGTGATTTTCTCTTTGTCTTTTTTTCATGACCCCAGTTATTGCAAGCTGTTGCCATATGCATATCAATGTATACATTTGCGCTGTTGCGATAATTTCGATATATTGTGCAGCCTTAAACCATACCAATACAAACTGTATGAATTGTCAATCATCTTTGACGATAGTGGTCTTGACAGAGTCAGTTTACTTTGAAATAATGGGCACCATTAAGAGCAGGAATGTGCATTCATAAAGTAAATGGGGGTTAATTTTGATTTCAAGTTGACTTTAAAGAGACATAGAAGCATACAACGCAATTGTCTTACCTTGGCCTTGCCTGTGCTTTGTAAGATATGGACAAGTGCACAAGCCATCTCTTCTTTGTTCTTCACACTTAAAGCTGGCTCCAGCACTGAGCACATCAACATGTAATTGTTAGTAATATACTCTGCAAACTCCTTGTACAGCTCCATGGGAAGGATGCTCATGCTCTGATATCGGGATTTCATTCGGACCATAGGTCCCGGACTCTTTCCTTTGTTGGGATTCGGCGTGCTCACGGAATACCATTTCTCCACAAACTGTCGCCCGGTGACCGCTGCCATGGGGATATTGACCAGGCCCACGTAATTATTTTTGTCCTTCTTTTTCTTTTTGTCTGTTTCCTTGTAAAGATGCACGGTGATACTCTTGACTGAGGGCAGGTTGTTGAACTCAAAGTGTTCGCCCCAGAAAACGTTGTCCGTTTTGAGTTTGCAGGTAGTCCGTGCATATAATGTGTCATCCAGACAAAGTTCACAGAAGTATTTTTTCTTTGCCGGCAAGTCCTTGGCTTCGATAATCCAACATTTCAGCATGTTTTCCACCCGACGGGTGTTATCCTGTGGAATATGAAAAAAGAAAACACTGCATGTTACAGTACATCGACCTCTGCAAGCTGAAGAAAGATAACCCCCGTGTGTACTTTAAAAAGTTAAGCCGGGTTAATGCAGAGAAGTCGATCAGAAACAGTCAATATGTGAGACAGGATATATGAAAAAGTAACATGCTGACTGGCTTAAACCTCATCTCGTCTAGGATTACACAGGATTCAGATGAATCATCCAGTTTACCTTGTTGGGATGCACAGCACGTCTCAAATTCTCCATCCATTTGTCTCTCTCGGCAGCCGATCGACATGAGAAGCATTTGCTTCCTGTTGAAGTAGTTACCTGCAATTACAGATTACAATTGTTACAATTTGCAGATAAGTGCATGAAGTGAGCTAGAAAGGAATGTAATGCAGATCAGGCAGATGGTGGACATGAGCAGAGAGATCTACAGCACTCAAACAATGAAGCGTTTCCCAGGGGTGGAGAACAATTACATTTGAAGAAAGAATAAAACTATCAAATAGCCTAATCAGACAGAATGCACTTAAATCAAATGCATTTGCAGGATCACATGTGATATCAGAGAAAAGTGAGACAATACAAATATTCTTTTTAATATCAAAAATTCAATCTGAAAAGACCGTCTGTTCACAGTCGGGGCCAGGTGCTATCTGTGCCTGACTCCTTTTGTATTTAAATATGCATTTAAATTTTATTTGAAATAAATGTTTAAAATAAGTAATCACAAAAAATGAAGTAATAAATATTAAATAAAAAGTAAATAAAATTCATTCATATTCAAAAAGGTAAAAATAAAGTAATATTTTAGTGATATATTAATTTAAATTATACAAGAAATAATAAGTAATTGTTGAATATAATTAAAAAACAAAAACAAATGAAGCAATTGCGAAATAAAGTAATATTTAATTTTGAATTATATTTGAAATACATATTTAAAAAAGTAATTGCAAAATGTAATACAATTTAGAAAAATTAATATGGGCAAAATTAAGTATTATCTATATTATATTTTTAAATAAGTAATTGTAAACCTACAAAAATAAATGTAAATAAAAAATAAGTAACTGCAATATTTAAATTAAGTAACCGCTCAAAAACTGCTTTTATGTAAACAGGGTTGCTGCATATTTAATTTTAAATCAAACGTAATACCTTTTTATCTCTTTGAGACAATGCACACAGCAACAAATTTTAGGAAAGTTTTCTAAAAGTCGAAATAATTCTTAATTAATTTGCCTTCATTCCCATAATACCTAATTAATGTCTTGCAGCATAAATTGCTTGGCTTCATCGCTGTCATTAGTTGTTGCCAACCATCTCCGAAACCGGTAAATTCACACTGTCATTTTGCTCGAATTTGCCCACTCTCTTCTCCCAAGCGACTCCCCCTCCCCGACTCATAGTGAAGCGCGCACTGTGACGTACTACGTAAAAAAAAAAAAAAACGTACGTTACAAAGTCAAGTTGCGAACTGGGTAGGCTACTACCAAAGACTCAAGTGCTACACAGCCTAAAAGCACATACTTGTATTTTTCGATCCGATTCAAGACTCACCTTAAAATGTAATGTCTAGTAGAAAAATACTAACATTTAAGACTTTTTGTGATATATTGAATCGTAGTCCAATTCAATTTATAATTTTGACTGTTATAGTTGTAGTTTAAATGACTGAATAAACAGAGCAAACAGCATAGTCCATAATGGACCTCTGGCTGACCCCAGCAGAACTCCTACTAACTGTCAGTGTCTCATTCTTTCCAGCTGGCGTCTGGTGCAGTGTAACAGTCATCAACTCCATGTGAACTGGCCTCTCGATACTCACCGCTAGTGAGCAGAAAGAGAATGAGAGGAGATGTTCAGACAGATGAGACAGGCTCTTTTGCACCCTATCGGGCAGGGGATGCAAAGAGACAGGAAGGCCCTTCTGGTCTTAAGATCTGCATGCTGACGCCTGATTCAAGTTTACGGTCACCAGGGGCGAAGTGAGGGGGACAGAAATGTCAAGTGTAATACCATTTTTTTTTATTTTACTGACTGGTTTTATTTTTTCCTATCTCTTGCTTTTAACTGGCTAAGGAATCAAATACAGTGCTGAACAAAAAACAATTATTTGTAGTATATAGTTACTATACTGTAATAAAGGCTATGTCGATTAGCACTGCATTAAACATACTTTATTGTTATGAAAAACACACATAAACCATATACTGTCGCAAGTGTGTGTTTATTGTTTTTAGGTTTTATAAGTCAAAATGTTCCTGTTTTTATTCAGCTACAGTGATGACTCCTTCTATGACTCCATTTTGGACTTTCTGCGAGAGAGTGCGCCAGAACTCCCACCACACACCAGCTTATTGGTGGAGAGGAGACGTGATGAAGCCAATCAGTATATAATATAAGGATTATTAGGAGGCCATGATGGATAGAGGCCAATGGGCAGATTTGGCCAGGATGCCAGGGCTACACCCCTAATCTTTCGAAGGACATCCTGGGATTTTTAATGACCACAGAGAGTCAGGACCTCGTTGAATGTCTCATCTGAAGGACGGTGCTTGTTACAGTATAGTGTCCCCGTCATTATACTGGGGCGTTAGGACCCACACAGACCACGGGGTGAGCGCCTTCAGATTATGATTAGCTTGTTGTTTCAATGTAGCCGTTACAAAGTAGCTTTGAAGGTATTTTTGTGTGTTTTTAGAGCTTGACAGCCCGTGGAGCAGCATGAACATTCTTTAAAAATCTCTCTTTTTGTGTTCCAGAAAAAAACTATACAGGGTTGGAAGTGCATGAGGGGTGAGTAACTATTACTAATATAAAAATATATTATAAAATATTATAAAAATGTACATTTTATTTTATTTTAAACATTTGAAATATTACATAAAAAATAAAAAAAATTTATTTATTTATTTGAGGTGAGTTACTATTCCTTTAAGGAAAACTGCATGCAGACACCAGATCATAGTTTTCTGTGTCTGCACCCTGTGACCTTGTAATTGTATAAGCATCTGGTTTAAGTGAGGCTTCCCTGTAGCAAAATCATCCAGTAACTTGACCCGTGGCCACCCAATGATTTAACTGTGTTAGCTGCTATTTTCAGCTAACTATTTGATCTCAGCTAATGGCCTTGATGAAGTTTTAATGGGCCTTTGCTGCGTGCTATTTTGAGACTTGTCGGACATTAAAAGTCCTTTTCGGAATTAATACAGAGCTGTGGCTTCAACAGGGCAGTGAGATCAGCCGACTCACCTCAAAGCAGAAATCCTGTCCCAGGATGCTGCTGTGCACAGGTTTGATGAGCACTTCCTCCTCCATGCTAAGATCTAGAGCTTCTACTGCACTGCTGGGGCTGAGCAACGATTCGTGAGACCGCGATTCCTTCAGCCTCGGCATCAGATGGGATCTACTGGAGCGAAACAGGAAGAGAGGAACACATGCATCAAGGTTTCTTACAAGCATCCAATAGAGCCAAACAGGCATTTGTAGTTTATTAGAAGTGAGATGCAATGTGAACTGAAACTAGTGAGCACAGCAGGAGCTGCTAACTTCTCACTGCTCAGCGGTTCTGCTGCATCGCACACAAAAGCCAAAGCTTCCAGGCCTCGTCACGGCATACAGTATCTGACGAAGATCCGAGGGGCGGCAGCCTGGGAAATGATGAGGCCATGAGCCATTTTCAGCAAGCTGTAATGAGCCATCAGAAAGTAGCGTCACTTAATTGGAAGTGAGGTGTCTCTCACATAGGAAATGGAAAACAAAGTTGCCCTCCAGGTGGCTGACCTTCACTCGGATGGAAATGTTTGAACGAAACCACCGAGGGCTTGATGAGTTGACTAATACTGCCACAAAAATTAAAAAGGAAGTAGCACCCATACACAAATTAAACGGTGAAAAGGAAGTGTTTACTGGAAGTGTGACTTGTCTTCTCCATGTTTCCTTAGGAAAGAAAATGTCTTAATTGTTTCTTTTAGACAATAATGAGATTAGGAGAGAGAGCAAATGGAGCAAATGAAGTCTGCTGTCTGTGAGAGTTGCTGTGAGAGACTCACACCTAATCCTTCACCTTTTTTGTATGACTTTCTATGACAATGAGCGTTTTGCTGTCCATTGGTCACACCTTAATTTAGTCATTTCTAGTATTCATACTTTGCACGTGACGTCACAAGTACTGGCTGGCGGGCAAGAACGTCGTTCTCCAGCAACGAAACCCAGTAAACTAATCAAGGATCTACGTTATAACGAGTCATTAATGTATTTTAACTTATATGTTTCATATACTAGTATTTAACCGAAGCTATAGATTGTGAAATTAAACATTTCTAGTTGTTAGTGTGTTTTTTATAATAAATAAACAACATATTTGAGCTTCAAACAACTACATTCTCGACTGAGAAACTCTTATAAATACATTTCGTGACACAATAACAGTCGTATTTTAAAAATGTTGCGGTCTTTCTCCTTTGCTATTGACGCAGCTCAGACTCATCTCGGCAAAATTCATTGAAAATGAATGACTTCCGGGCACTTTGCCGCTCTCGCCGGTGGCGGTGTGAACGCACAGTAACAGCTGTCGTCTTTTGCTAACAACAACAAAAGTGTGTGATAGGTTGTTTTGAGGTTTGTGATATCTATGGTTTTCAATGAGAACCAGAGATGACCCAACAGTAGAGCTATTATTTACGGAGGAATTATTACTGCTCGATTATCATAAAAAACCTTGTCTGCTTTACACAATTTAGCTACCTTGGAGTTAATCCTAGTCCATAGTTATGCAGCTAGCTCGCTAACAGACTTGATAGCTACTAGAAAGACCTGGAACTACAGGACTCTACGTTGAAAATACCCGTTTGTTGCCCGCCAGGTATCCATGGTAGTCATGTGACTGCAAAGTATGAATTGCATTAGTATTCCATCCTTCTCATGAGTATTTCATAATTTTTGACTTTTCAGTGCGAGTTAAATCTCTTTTTTGGCTCATTTTACCTGTAAAAAAATACCTGCTTATTGCTTAATAATTATGCACACCTAAATATAAGGCGTTTTTCACTTCCAGCCATCCTTAACAATCACTTATAAATGATTAAATACAAAATTAATAGTAGTTATTAAGATAGATGTGGTTTGAAATTGGTCAAATGTGCTTGAAAAAAATAAAAATCCTGCCAGTCCTGCCAATTACGGTTCAGTAGAGCCCAGAAAGGAGGAAAATGTGCAACCGAATAGATTATTTTTATTTTTTTTCAAATGAGTAATTAGATAATGAGTTAAGATAACAGATGATGGAATTACAAAGCCTCAGAGACACTGCTGCTAACAGAAATCAAAGATGGCAGATCAAATTATGAGTTCTGAAATTGTAAAACAAGTAAAAACTCCCTTGGAAAAATCTAAAAAAATAATGGATCTTTTTGGACATTTCGAATGTACAGAGCATCAGTCAAGGACTATATAAAAAAAAACTCATCTCAGTCAAATCTCACAGGAAGATGACCAGATTATCTTCCTGTTCCTCTGTTCATTTTTCCTGACATGTAATAGATAAGTCAAGCAAGTGCTTCTCTGGTCCTGTGTGCTTTTAAAAGTTTGACGAATGACACACTGCGGACTGTAGGCTGATATTAAAACTCATGTGATGTCCCTCTAGCGACTCTTGCCAGTGGTGTCAGCAAATCCACAAATGACCCGAGGCGAACATATGTTTGCTCCAAACATTGACTAAAATGACAAGGAATTGTCTTTTATGCATTGACAGAATGACCGATAAGTGCAACAAGGCTGGAAAAATATGTGCTTCATAACAAGAGAAATTTCTATAGACCCTATCATTATTATATATACAAATGAAACAATTATTTTATATATATTTTAAGCGACTATAGCACAGGAAATAATGGACGGACGGATTGCTAAAAGCCTCAAACTTGCATCATCTACATGACCAGCACACTCCAATGAATGCTCTTGTGTAAACTGCTAAGCCACAGGCAGCTCCGAACAAGAAAGTAGAATTGTTATCAAAATGTTCTTTCTGGAACATTAATCACTGAAAATCACCTATTAGTAGGCATTCACACCATTAAATAATGCATAGGTCAAGTAGACAGCTGCATGGGCACAAACTTGTTCTATTTGACCATGCATGGGCTCTTCTAATCAGAGAGAGCTAGTGATGACTCATGGGAAATGTGGAGCAGTGATTTACACAGGTCGAGTTTGAAAAAAGAAATTGCTTCATTATATTAAAAATCTTTGTTTTCTTATCAGCTTAACATTCAAAGAGAGAACAAGTGTACAATGACAGAAAATCTCTTCTTGGGTTGTTTGCGCTTCTTTTTAGAAAACAAAATGATGTTTGTATACACTGTTTGCATAATGGATTAAAATCCAAAATCTTGGATTTAAAAAAGGAAATTACTAAACCTAACCCTACACAAAACCCTCACAGAAAACATTCTGCATTTTTACATTTTCAAAAAAACGTCATTGAGACCAAAAAATGCCCAACAACGTAGGAAATACCTGAACCACACACACACACACACAAACATATATAGAACCTCATATTTGGACCTCACTGAACATTGAATTTATTTTGGGGACTGATACTGTATTGCTTTATTCAGCTTTATATCTACATCATGATCAAAAAACAAAATAACCGCAAGGTATTCAGACAAAAAAAACAAAAGCTCCGTTCCGAGAGCCCATTACAAAATAAAGAAAACTATTTGGCACGGCATGAAAATGAAACAACAAACTCTATTGCAGGTTACAGTCCAACATTCCAGCTAATCCGTTAATCCCAGCAAACCCCGTGTTAGTAACAATAATTTTCACTAGAACCGCAGCCATCAAGATTATAGAAACAGGAAGAAGAAACATTTCCCAAACTTACTTTTTACTATTCTGATTCAGCATGGTCCCAGAGCAAAACAAAACAAGTCCAGAGGCTGCAAGAGAAGCGAGCCAGTGCAATGATTATTCTTGATTTTTCTGCAAGATATCAGACGCCAAGGCTGGGAAACCGTGTTCACTGTACAGCGCTCTGCCTAAAACATTCAGAGCGAGGGAGTGCCTTGGTCTCCAAGAACCCTGGGGAACAATCTGTTGCATCTTGAACACACCCAAATCCATTTTCAAGGATTTCTATTTAAAAAAAATACTGCTCTCGCTTTCAGAGCAGGGATTTTCCGATCGTTGCTGCAGTTCTTGTTGAGTTTACATGAAATATTAAGCTTTAAAAAGATATAAAGAATCATAATTATCTTATGAATTACATAATTAAAGGTTATAAAACCATAAGCAATCAGCAATTGAAAGTCTCCACTGTCTCACTGCACTAAAAATCCTTATAAAAATGATGCCAACAAACAGCCAATTATTAAAAAACACTTCCAAATAGGTTTTTTTTGAAGTATGTCTTCATGAGCTAATAATAAGGAAGGAAAGAAGGATAGACAGCAGCAGATTGTGGACTCCGCAGACCTCGCATGCTGTAATTAAATTCATGTTGTGGAGTGCAGCCTGCCGTCTGTGTCCTACAGTATATCTGTGGTTGACTGTGTACCGTGTACTCCGCCTCCGAAGGTTCCCACACTCCCCAACAGGAAGCAGTCCTCCCTCGAGATCTCTGCTCCAAATAGGAAACGACTGCCAAGGAAACCAGCAATACAAGCAAGATTTTTAAGAGAATGACAATGGCTCAGTCAACCTGGCATACAGTGCTGTTTAATGGAAACTTTCCATACTTCCAATATCATTTATACCTCCAAAGGTCACACGCACATAAAATGCACTACTTTTCAAAAGCTTAGGGTCAATAAGGTTTTTTCTTTGAAAGAAATGAATACCTTTATTCAGCAAAGATGCATTAAATTGGGAAAGACATTTATAATATAAAAAATATTTCTATTTCAAATAAATGTGTGTATCATTTGGTGTTTACAATACCCTTATTTTTGAGGCTTAAATAATGAACAAGTTAAATTAATGAGGATTCTAACAGCTAAGATTTCAAAAGCTAAAAATTGTATTTATTTATTTATTTGTTTGTTTGTTTTACATACTGAAGCCCAATTAAATGTGGAAATGTTTTTTGGCTACATACTTGGAATATACAATGACAAAGTATTCATATTATCCATTATCCCATAAGGGCAGTAAATACACAAGGTACACATCAAAACAAAATAATAAAATAGCCTTAGTGTGAACTAGATCAGCCAGCTCGTGTAAAAAAAACAATCCCACTAAACCACTCATTTTATAATCAGAAAAACATTTGGGAGCTCAATGAACAAAGTAATTGTTCAGCATCCCATAATACCCTGGTACATATCTTATTACTGCATTTCAACAGCTATGTTTGTGTTCACAGATGAATAGTTACATAATCTCAGCACTATCGATGGGGTCACTCCTAAAACCCACAAAGCCTCTTTTCAAAGAAGCGTTTTTGGGTGATTCTTGGGGCATGGAATGTTTTTTAGTTTTTTTTTGGGAGAAAGTTGGAGATAAACAAAACAAGTGTCCTGGACGTTTATTTTTAAAACATATGGTTTCTCTATAGTATTATCGTTATAGTTGTGGTGTAGACATTGCTATTCTTTTATATTTAGAACGATTTTTAGAACTATATATTTTTGTGCTTCATCATCCTTGATGCCAAATAACAAGACTTTTTTTAAGTCAACACCAAGAATTTAGCCCATAAAAATGCATGTATACAAATATAAAACAATTACACCAATTTAAATAGTTTGGGATAAAATATATCATATCACACCGCTGTCACATGTCACAAGTGTTGGGTGTAATGCATTACTATTTAATTACAGTAATTTAATTACTTTTTGAAAGTAGAGTATGGGATTAGTTTGAATTTTTCTGTAATTTAATTACAGTTACTTTTGATGTAATTGCACTATATACTTATAGACTATAGAACAATTCTATATATAAAAAAATAGAAGATTTAACAAAAATGTTACATCTAATGTTTTTGACGAGCCTATATGTTTTTGTAATTGTAACCTTCTCCCTTTAAATTACTTTGGTCAGGTCAAGAATAATTTATGCAATTTTATATAATTTATTTGAAAATTAAAAGAGCAGTTTCAAGTATATCCTTTTATAGTTCAGCTGATCAAGATGATATGGGATTTATAAAGTAATAAGTAATGCAATACTTTTTTGGAGAGAGTAATTAGTACAGTGATCTAATTATTACATTGTTGAAGACGTAGTTATTAACTAGTAATTAATGGCTTTTTTAGAGTAACACTGCATGCCACTGCTTGACATTTCAGCTACTACATTTCTACCCAATTTTACCAACCCACAATCAGCAAGGTTTTTGATCGAGCAGAAATTACTGAAGCTCTAAAATGGTTGTGTAGAGGGAGGCAATTAAAATGGAATGGTATTTCTGCACTAACCATGGTGAGAATTAATCTGCTATGTGACAAGGTTTTTGAAATAGTCATGAATTTTGAGGGTCCTTAAAAATCCTTTACGCAACTTCTGATAATGGCTTTGAATTCATGCAAAGTGCCAAAAAAAAAAAAGTGTAGAACATGATTATTTATTTTGTCCTCAGCATTGCACATTCACACTTCCTGATGGAAAAAAATCAATGTGACTAACACGTTTTTCTATTGAATAATCTGGTTATACACCTAAAGTGTTACTTAAAAAAAGTTCTACATTTGATTATTAACATTTTCTATGTACAGGATATCGTACAGGAAATCGCCAAATGTATTTATAGTTTTGACTCTTTATTGGATGAGCCATTATAAAATGCAGACAAATACAAATCTGTGAGCTCACATTCTACATGTATTTAATGCACAGAATCTACATCTATAGTGCCTCAGTGGTTTAGAGCAGCAAATGCATCATTTACTGCAACAACTGTGGTGGAAAAAGGGCGATTCTGAATGGGTAAAATAATCTATATCAAATTACATTATTTGCATACTAATAAATAAACTACTTAATGAACAAAATACTGTTTTTTTATCATGTTTATCATTTATCATTCTTTTACTAAAAAAATAGAGACCGCGGAGTGATATGTGAAACTGTAACATAGCTATAAAGCAAATTTGAACAACAGTCAGTTATACAGTTTAGTGGTCATTATGCAGTCAAATGCTGCAATTGACCAATCAGAATCAAGTATTCCAGGTTGCGATACACATTCTATGCTTATACCATAAATACTGTTGCAATGCTTTTTAACTTTTCAAACAACTTTAAAATAATTTGTGATCACAAACACATCTAATACAGTTTCATGAAATAAATGAGACAGAATGTTTTATGCCAAATTCCTATGTATACATATTTACTTACAGTACATATCTAATGAGAAAAATGACGTATGATGTGTCCAGCAGTGTGTGTACAGACAATTAATTCATTTGTTTGCCAATAAACGTTTGGATTAATCACTGTAGTAATATAAAACAATACTCTCATTATGTATAATAAATACTACACAGATTCATGACATATTCTCAGTCTGCACCAAGAAGTTTCACAATAACACACTCTCGTAAATACACACCTACACTAAATCACTAAATAAACTGCAAATATCTATATTCTGCCATAGCATCTCGACGAACATACATCATCAGATCTGCCCATCCAACACAGAGAATGCTGGGATGTCAAACAGCACGTGTCGCCACCCAGTAACAGGGTGGAATAACGGATCTCATTATATCAATACACAACCTGACAGTGCCATTAAATGAAAAAAACATTACCAAAAGCACCTCTACAGCCACCTGACCGCAGCGTATGGCGTGTATTCCTCACCCAGCGTGTGTTTTTCAACATCTGCTCCCACACAAAGGACAGAACGGGGAAGCTGCGCGGAGTCAAAAGCCCATGATCCGTTCATAGGGACTGAACACCTCAGTTACCGGCCACAATCCCAGCTGACCGCAGCAGCGCGCTGTTTACCATCGATTACTGCCCTGATAATGCTGACAAAGGCTGAGGGAGCTCTGTGACTCGTCCCTCGTCTCTCTCTCTCGCCCTCTTTCATTCTTTCAGCATGGAAGCTCTGTAATGAGATGCCATTCAAGCACAATGCAGCGCTCCTGTAACACACTCCATCCGCCAAGATCTGGATCTACAGCGTGCCTGTCAGAACCACAGGGATTCTAGTATGGACTACTCACCGGGCATGCCGTCAAGATCCCCGGTCCCCTGGCGACGAAGACAAGGATGAGGAAGGCTGCTCACAGCTCCATTTTGCTACCTCTGCTGCGGCTCAGAGCCACTGGGAACAGCGGACACACACACAGCCGGCTCACACACACAATCTCACTACCCCGCCTCTCTCCTCTCGCTCTGGCCTCCTTGATTTAACTGTCACACTCTCATAGAGGAGCTGCTGTAAACCCCCCACTCATATTTAAAGTGGGCCACAGATCCTTTGACAGACTGTGGGCTGTGCCGATCCCTCTCTCCCTCTCTCGTTGTGTCGGCTGGACTGCTGCTGTGTGCAACGGAAGCAGGCTGAACAGTGAGAGCTGGCCCTGCCCCCTTCCCTCTGTGAGTGTGTGTGTGTGTGTGTGTGTGGCCTTTGTCCTCTGGCTTTTGTGATATACTGGCTTTTTCCCTGAACTGGGAAAATCCACATCCAAAAGTAAAGACAATATTGCCATGCAGAATGCATGTTTGCTGGAAGTTAATGGCTGTTTGGGAACGTGGGTGGGTGTATGTATGCTCAGTAAACCTTGACCTGAGTAGCGTTTGCTTAAAACAATTATAGCCTGCTTTTAGGCAGGCAGTATTGCTCATTCTTAGGGTAAGGGCGGGGGTTCTCAAGTTTGTTGTTTTGGTCCACACTCTGCCAAGTCATTTCAAGTCATTTCTTATGTTTCAAAATTGTGGTGACCCCACTCCCACATAACAGAATCAAACTACTCTCTTCATTTTACAGGCAAATTACACACCTACGAATACCAATATATTAAACTATTTAGTCAGTTTCATTATATTAACTGTCTTGCTCATGCACCATGAGGTCTCTGTTTTAAGATGCTAGAAATGCATTTAGCAGCAAGAATTAAAAAAAAAAAGTTAACTAATAGATATCACCAAACTTCTACAGCTGATTGATTATATTAAGAATAGCAAAAAAATCTTTTGTATTACAAGCATTCTCAAATGTGTCTAAATATGCAAATGATGCATTATCTAAACCCTCCTGTAAAAACTTTCAGAATATAGACCGGAATAAAACTGTAAAGTTTGGTGTATAAGTGCTGCTAAAGTGGAGATTTCTTGTTCAGTGCATGAGAAAAAAACACATTTTAAGAAAGCAGCATTTAAAGAGATGTATTGTAATTCAAATCTACAGACAGAAATAGATAACGTGCAATAAAATAAATATTAAAAAGTGTATTTTGATGTTTTCTTCCCTCTTCCCACACACATGTAAAGTCACATAGCCATAAATCTCACAATTGCCCAGTGCAAGTTTTTTGCCTGTAGTGTCTTGCATTGAATTTAAAATGTTTTGTTTAAAACATGCTACAATTTTAAATTAATCTGTGAATTAGCTGTGAACATGATTTGATCAATTATGAGATAATTTTATCGGGCTTAGTGTTCAACCCACACAAATTTTGTGATTAATACTCTCTATTAAGAAAATGCAGTTTAAGCCATAATTTGATGAACAACAAGAAGAGGAAGAGGGCTGACACACCACAGCCTACAGCATGTCACTTAAAACTATTAGTGTTATGAGCTTACAATGGTGATTGAATTTAGGCATTGCTGATCCAAAAAAAAAAAGGGTTAAAAAGAAGATTAATTAGCAATATACAGTGAAGAATGAGACCACGTTGAAAATTTGCAATTCAAATCTATTTTATACCTGGCAATAAACAAAAAAGATGTTTAAGGATTTTGAAAAGATTTAAGCCAACCAACTTTAGTATGTAAAACTAATCAAATAAAGATATATATATAATTTATATATATAATTTATTCTGAAGCAATATTCTCATCAGTGTTCAATCAGCTTTGATACATTTAAATCTGCATATTGTAATATTTGCACCTTTAAAGGGCATCCCCCACCCCCCCATTGACTCCAGTTTAGAACAGACTGTATCATCTGAATGTCCATTCAGATGTAAAGATTTGCATCCATTAAACATGTTTATAAATCCATGTTAATCAATGCATTGTATTATAGTGACTTAAGGTCCACTCTTTAGCTGAACATCTCGAGCTTAAGCACACTAAGGCTTTTAAAAAGCTTTAGAGAAACCTAAGTGGGTTCCATGTCCTTCAGATCTGAAACAATGAGGTCATGTCTTTGTTCCACAGAAGTGTGACAGAAGTGTGATGTGACAGTATCCGTGCCTAGTGGGTGCAGGTCGCAGACTATAGACACATTCAGGAATACAATTCATCGGGCGACACAATATTCACGCACTAAAACAGAGGACCTGCAGCATGGGAGAGAGGATTCCTATCACCAGCTCGGCTCTCCTCCAAACTCAACCTTTAAAATAATGTATCGAATGTGCGTGAGTCACTCGGCAGACAAATTAATGACATATGTTCTCGCCATTCTCCACCACGCACAGCTTTCCCCTACAGCAAGCCTGTGATTCATTTTCCAGTGTCATGTGTGTGTAGGTGTTTGCGAGACAGCTAAGAGCAATTACTTGTCATCTTGCAGCCTCACCTAATGGTCCCGCACCTGTCTTATGGAGTTGTGGAAGTCTTTTAATATTAATTTGTATTCCTCAGAAAGGATTCCTCAAATGTAAGCTCCCTGGAGCATTTAAGCAGAATGAAGATTGCAATAACAGGGCCTGACTTCCCAACTGGCCTCTTGGATTGTCAACAGACTGAAAATAATCATGAATGCAATGATGCAGATGTGGCAAGCTGCCTCTCATTTGTGTCATGTAGCCGCTCTGCTAGCTATCATTATAAACGGAAAAGGAGATCTGGTGAATGCATGTTATGTGAATAGAAATGGGTCATGACGGTTAAAAACTCACACAGTTTAAGTAAAATCTACGATTCTATTATGATTTACTCATCCTCATGTCATTCCAAACCAATGATTTTCTTTCTTCCATGGAGCACAAATGGAGAAATGTTCTCCAAAAGAGCTCCAACATGACAAAAAACACTGTAAAAGTATTCCAAGACATAAGCTATATTCCAAACATGATGCGTTACATCTAAAGGCACCATATTTGAAAGGATGCAGTTTTTAGTGAAAAGCGACTTGATAGCGACCAATCTATTTGTCACCAAAAAAAAAAAAAGCTATATTGAATATCTTCAGAAGACTTGAAAACAGCGAAAGAGTACAGACTACTTTTATACATTGTTATTTTGGAGCCCATTCGCTTTCAATAGGGCACTTCTCATCACAAGTTTGGGAAGATGGTGAGTGCATGTTGCTTTCTCAAATGCACACTATACATGACCCAAACTCCGAGCAAATGCAGAGATGAATTCATGTGAAGCAGCATTGGAAAACAGGAACATGAGCTGCTTTTGTGTAAAAAAACAAACAAACAAAAAAACACAGTGCCAGGCCTCACTATGAAACATGCAGCGCACATATTTATGCAATTAAATTGCAGCCTTTGCGGTCTGATAATCGTTCTAAGCCATATCGCAATTTCAGTTTTATTTTGATTAATCATGCATCTCTAATGTATGGAAAAGCAGCCAATACTTTATTTTGCGTTCCACAGAAGAATCAAGTCGAACAAATTTGTTACAACACGAATTTTCTATTTTTCTAAACTATTCTTCTAACAAACCACAGACTGTAGCAGAACACAGGAAGTCCTTTTACTCTGTTAGCTCAGTCTGCGACCTCTAACATTCCCCTCAGTGTTGTTAACATTCTCCTCCTGTCTCTTCCGGCTCCATTAGCTACAACTACAGACCACTGAACACATGCAGAACCATAAATCCGCCCCCATATTTCCCTTTTTTATTATTTGTTGCCTTACAGGCTGAAAATATGACGCATCATATTGACCTAGTTTTCCAGTAACTATGCTAACATCCCGCTAGGACAACATAACTGCAAAACGTGTTAATTATGGAGGTGCAGATTGACATTGTTAAGGGTGTAATGCAGTTGCAACAAAGCCTACTCTCGCAAAAGGGTCATACGGTATCCGTCAATTCGAAACGCTGCTCTTAAGGTAACAGCCCACAAAAGGTACACACACTCGGAGTTAGAGATGATGTGCATTCATTAATGTGCATGTAAAGCGAGAAAAGCAGAATGGCTTATTGAATTGTACTTAATATTTATCTTTGTTACTATGGCAACTCTAGAGGGTAAGATTAGCTTTTATACCCAGCGACTGACTGCTTTCATAACTGGAGCAATTTCGCCTGCAAGTTGTTGACACAAATTACCTTGTCATTAAATGATAATGATTGCTTAGATGTTTTGGGGGGGACAACACCACAAAATTGCGTATACTGTCTACACCATGGTGCACATCTCAGTAAGACCGGATAATAACAAAGTGTCACAAATAAAAGCCTAACTCGCAAGGGTATAAGATAGTGCTTCAAATGCAAAAGAAGGCTGTAACAAAGGAGACAAAAAACCTGTCTGAGAGTCTCAACAAGAGTGAACCGCACTAAAAGAAATGCCAATTTTGTGTGTCTCTGCGTGTGTGGTAATTTAAAAAAAAAAAAAAAAAAACCTGTAGATAGAACATAAAAACCACTGCAGTGGCCAAGCAGAACTGCTGGTTGAAAGATTACTGCGTATATAGCAAAGGCTTATCTGATAAATTGATTTGTCATTGATCCCTGAACTCGAGTGAATCTGCCAGACACAGTTACACACTTAGGCCTGTTTCACAGATCTAGTAAGCAGCACAACTGCAAGTTCGCATTGTGCTTTGTGCTTCTTTTAACAGGGATCTAAACAGAAAATAACTGTAATATTAAATATGTAAGGAGTAATTGACTCCGGGCTGTTGAATTATTATAAAAATAATGCACACAAGAGGTGGTAATGCGGCCACGACACGAAGCAGAGATTATTTTGGCATTATTTTTCAATAATTAAATCACCCGGAGTTAATTATTCTGATTATACTATGGTTACCACACCACAAAACATTATTCAGATCATGTATTTTAAGATATTTGTCAGGTTTTTGTTCTTAAAACGCTCTTGTGTGTAGGACTAATTTCTTACGCATCTCCTCCCAAGCCTCTGTTGCTAATTCCAAAATGGCATTTTAGAGCTGACGGAGGCTTGAGCCACTGATAGCAGTCTAATTCAGTTATTAATGCAGTTAGAGAGAGAGAGAGAGAAGAGAGAGAGAGAGAGAGAGAGAGAGAGAGAGAGAGAGAGAGAGAGAGAGAGAGAGAGAGAGAGAGAGAGAGAGAGAGAGAGATTTTATATATTGTATATATATTTTTAATGTATGTATATGTCTCTCAACAGTGTTTGGCAGCAGTGTCTCTACTAATAGCGAAACTATGCTCCAAGAACAACTCCGTTATTACATCGCTAGTGACATGTCTTGTAGCTTTTAAGTTGCTAAACTATTTTACTGATAAAATCGGCATAGCAGCGCTGACAACATGTTTCTGTGCGAGTGTGTGTGAGAGAGTGTGCGAGTACTGTTGTGTGTGCGTTTGAGTGGGAGAAAGAGAGTGTGTGCTTTCCATACATAATAAAACATAATTTTGTGGCAAAAACATGGAAATAATTTGTCGATATTAATTTGCTTTGCTTGTGTCATTGTGGGTTTTGGTTCTTTTGTTGTTGTAGTCTGTAAGGACCTTTGAAATGGTATGATATGGAACTGTAATGCGGTCAAGACCTGCCTGGAACTACTTTAGCCGTGCGTTTCCCTGAAAATAATTGCACACCTTCGTTCGTCAACTAATCAGATTCAACAGCACCGTAGTATAACTCCCTCTAATAATGGTCATAAATTATAATATAATAAATTATTATAAATTAGAACATTGAGTGAGCTGTTAATAACTATTACAATCTTATAAAGAGATATCCTTTACATGAAAAGGAATGCATAGAAACATAAAAGGAAAAAAATGAATAGTATGATTATTTTGATAGCTTAATGAAAACATTTCTAAAGATTTTAAAATATACATTAAATTAAGTAAATTTTACTGCACTTGTAGCTATGCATATTATGCAGTTTATTAAAAGCAGTAACTCTTTCCCCTCCAGCTTTTTTTTTTTTTTTGCCATCCAGCACCAGGATTTAAAAAAAATTAAAAAAATTCACATAACTTTCATGGCACCCAGGATATTTTGTTGTATGAATATCTGAACATACAATATATCAAAAGAAAAAAACATTTTATTCTAGCTTCATGCATTCTTTTTTTTAATCAACATTTGAATGTGGGTACGTTTTTTTTTTTTTAACGCATTGAACATTTTGAACAAAAAGCTGAGAAAATTGTATTTTTGGCAAAGACTACATCCAGATCAAATTCATAACGATGATCAAAACACAGATGGAGTAGATCGAGTCCATCAACACCCCAAAGCTTCACAGTTCTTTCTTCTCTTTGTGGGTTCGACACTTCATTCGGTAACGTTAGGCAGTTTTGATTTATATGCTGTTTAATGATCGCGTTAGTTTACATGTGGGTAAGCAATGCTTCTATCTTCGCCTGTGTTTTGATCCAGAAATCCTGTACTCTTTCAGAAAATGCAAAATAGCGCCTCCTACCGTATAAAAGTGAAAACATGGATTGCCTGAAAAGTCCTTCAATGGCAGGATAGCGTTGGGTCATAAATGATGGAAAATTCTGTCAACAGCAGGGAAAGAGTTAATATGGGTGCTAAAACCTGCCTTAGTTTGAACTAGCTACAACTCATTCAAATGCTGCCAAATGAGTAGACGCTTATATTCAACTGACTATTCACGCTGAATTTCTATAAAATAAAAAAAACAACAACAACAACAACAACAACAACTTGACTGACAATTTCTGCCTCCTATTTGTTTGTTTTTGTTGTTTTTATATCTGACATACCTCATGTAAAATATTCTTGGCAATTATGAAGCAAGAGTGATCTGCATGATGCAGGCGGTTGGAAAATTCCAGAAGATGGTGGGCTGTCGGGGCGGGATCTGTGGGATGCTGAGTCTGAAGCCTCATCTCAACCACTGCACAATGCACAGAAAGAATCAGGTGACAGAAATGACAGCTCGGATCGGAGTGTGAATTAGAAAGACATTTCTTCTAAAGAGCAAATCAATTTGCTCAGGTCATGGTCATTGCAAAAAGAGCCATTACTAGAGCTAAACAGCCTTCTCTGCTGTCAAAATGACTGTGCAGAGCTCTTTTAAGATGTAAACTGCAAATCTATCTATTCAGTTTTATCCTCAATTGCACCATCACATTTATGCAAACTGTTTTTATGAAGTAGTACAAGAAATATCACAAAATCTGAAGATTATCACATTATCCTGTAATTCCTAATTTAATTTACTTTTTTGGCTCAACCCAAAAATGTTACACAATTACACAATTTACACAGCGAACAATCACAACTATGTAGGCATTGAGTACTAGACCCATTACTTTAGTTTGCTTTCATTTGATGTACTGTCTTTACAATAATTAAAGGAACATTCCAGGTTCAAATTATAAGCTTTATCGAAAGCATATGTCAATTACCACTTAGATTATTTTGACCTGTCCCCCTCAGCTTGTAAAAATGACAGGTCTATGCTGATAATTCAAGTCTAGGAAGCAAGACAGAGAGTTTAAAAGCAGAAATATGAAGCTCATATTTTTCTTAAAGAACCCTTATTAAATCTTAGGTCCAAAAATATGTGTTGAGTTGTAAAGTTTCTAAATTATCTTCTGGGTACCAAAAAAAAAAAGGAACTCAAAGATTGCATTTAACTTTACACAGACACAGCTACATTGATCTAAAAGTCCCACATGTGGTTTGATAAAAAATCACAGACAAAGACCATTCATTAGAGTCATTCGTGATTCGGACTACACTTGATTTATATGTGTTTTATTCACTAAACAGATTCGGTTCATAACAGTCATTAATTTGGGGATAGGACTGTGATCTATATGATTCACAGTCCTATCTGTGACTATGATTCACTAAAAATGGGTCACAAGAGTTATTTATTCGGGAATATCATTGGTCACGATGTATATAGTGTTGTTGCAGTAATGATACATACTGCGCACTGCAGGATTGTATTTTAGTACAGTATTTCGTCTGCATTGGCTGAAGAATGCACATGCGAGAATCGTTAACAGAACCGAGCCCCATTTGATTCAAGCATTTAAAAATATTCCAGAATAATATATACCCACTTTCCAACCCTAGTTAACATGTATTCGGTGAAGTCTTGTTTTGTAAACTCACATATTTTAATGTTTATCCTTGTGCAATATCAGTGGCGCATCAAAATTATTTCCTGAGACAATCACCAGCATGTCACATAGCTGTCAATGCAGCTTAACTTGTATTGACCACAGAAAATTCCTTTAATAATACTTCCTGCTATACTGTGTTGAATTTAAATTCAGAAGCGATTCAGCTGGAAACTGTTTTTTCAAGAAGGTTATTCTGTCCTTTGAGCTCAAGCATTACTTTACATCATAACAGTGAGATTTGGTGATTCCTCAGAATAAAGATTTGTGGGATAGAAAGGTCATTGTCCTTGCCCATGAAGATGTCAAACACAGCCCTGCTTACAAGAATTGCATTACTATACATCATCCGTAGGCCTGATCTATATAATATACCATGTCAAGCATTCAAAATGAGAGGGAAATGAAGACAAGGAGGGAAATGTTGCCAGTGTCATTGAACTGCTGGGTCAAAGAGAAAGCTGAATTGATGGTCATGTTTTGTTTCAAGAAATAATGTCAAAAATATTCAATGATATAAATCAGGCTGATACAAATAAATGGACAATATTTAAATAATATATTTCAAATACTTTTTTAAATGAAACAAAAAACTACAATTTTAAATTGAATGTAGGGATTATAAATGTACTACAAAGGAAAAGGGATATTCATTTTGAGATTTGCTAAAAATAAATAAATGTAACAGTGTTAAATTATTAGCATTTTTAAATATTAACTTCTTATTAATTAGTGAGTGAAAGATGAAGGCAAATGTGGTCTAAATGTAAAAACAGGTCACAAATACTGACCAAAACAATATATTTAAAAAGAATCGTCACACTTTACAATAAGGCACCATTAGTTGATGTTGGTTAATGCATTAACTAACATCAATTAACAATGAGGAAAACATTTGTTACAGTATTTATTAGTTTTTGTTAATATTATTTAATAAAAATACAACCGTCCATTGTTAGTTCATGTTAGCTCAGGTCCATAAAATAATATTAACAGATAGCTTACAACTTTTGATTTTAATAATGTATTAGTAAATGATGAAATTAACATTAACTAAGATTATTACATACTTTAGAAGTATTTTTCATTGTTAGTTCATGTTATGTCGTTAACTAATGTTAACAAATGAAACCTTATTGTAAAGTGTTACAATAAGAAAAACTAAAATAACCGATATGGAACTAATATATTGTGCATCATGAAAAAAGAAAGAAAGAAACATACAGGTTTGGAACATCATGAAGGAGTGTGTACAGTGACAGAATATCTTATTTTTGGGTGAACTGTTCCTTTACCCATGTAATCTACTGATCTCTTATTAAACATTGCAATAAACTAATATATATATATACACTGTAAAAAATTTGCTGTAGTTATGCAGCTGTTTGCCAGTAACTTACTGTAGATTTAAATTTATGTTATTTACTGGCAACAGTTTGTTCAAAGTTAAATTAACATTAAACATTAACAAGTCTTTGTCTTTACAGAATAAAACTATAAAATAACAATCTAATGCAAAGCATTCTGGGAACCAGAAATCTTCATCAACCTTTTTCTGTTTTTTTTCCTTCAGATTTTGGTTCCCAGAATGCTTTGCATGAGGCTGTTATTTTAGTTTTATTCTGTAAAGATAAAGACTTGTTAATGTTTAATGTTCATTTAATTTTGAACAAATTGTTGCCAGTAAATAACATCAATTTAAATCTACAGTAAGTTACTGGCAAGTAGCTGCCAGTAATACTGTAATTTCTACAGATTTTTCTAACAGTGTATATATATATATATATATATATATATATATATATATATACACACTGTATATACAGTGGGGAGAACAAGTATTTGATACACTGCCGATTTTGCAGGTTTTCCCACTTACAAAGCATGTAGAAGTCTGTAATTTGTATCATAGGTACTCTTCAACAGTGAGTGACGGAATCTAAAACAAAAATCCAGAAAATCACATTGCATGATTTTTAAGTAATTAATTTGCATTTTATTGCATGACATAAGTATTTGATACATCAGAAAAGCAGAACTTAATATTTGGTACAGAAACCTTTGTTTGCAATTACAGAGATCATACGTTTCCTGTAGTTCTTGACCAGGTCTGCACACACTGCAGCAGGGATTCTGGCCCACTCCACCATACAGACCTTCTCCAGATCCTTCAGGTATCGGGGCTGTCGCTGGGCAATACGGACTTTCAGCTCCCTCCAAAGATTTTCTATTGGGTTCAGGTCTGGAGACTGGCTAGGCCACTCCAGGACCTTGAGATGCTTCTTACGGAGCCACTCCTTAGTTGCCCTGGCTGTGTGTTTCGGGTCATTGTCATGCTGGAAGACCCAGCCACGACCCATCTTCAATGCTCTTACTGAGGAAAGGAGGTTGTTGATCTCGCGATACATGGCCCCATCCATCCTCCCCTCAATACGGTGCAGACGTCCTGTCCCCTTTGCAGAAAAGCATCCCCAAAGAATTATGTTTCCACCTCCATGCTTCACGGTTGGGATGGTGTTCTTGGGGTTGTACTCATCCTTCTTCTTCCTCCAAACACGGTGAGTGGAGTTTAGACCAAAAAGCTCTATTTTTGTCTCATCAGACCACATGACCTTCTCCCATTCCTCCTCTGGATCATCCAGATGGTCATTGGCAAACTTCAGACGGGCCTGGACATGCGCTGACAGGCCACATCCATGACGGCGTAGTGTGTTACTAATGGTTTTCTTTGAGACTGTGGTCCCAGCTCTCTTCAAGTCATTGACCAGGTCCTGCCGTGTAGTTCTGGGCTGATCCCTCACCTTCCTCATGATCATTGATGCCCCACGACGTGAGATCTTGCATGGTGCCCCAGACCGAGGGAGACTGACCGTCATCTTGAACTTCTTCCATTTTCAAATAATTGCGGCAACAGTTGTTGCCTTCTCACCAGGCTGCTTGCCTATTGTCCTGTAGCCCATCCCAGCCTTACACAGCTCTCTGGTCTTGGCCATGGTGGAGAGGTTGGAGTCTGTTTGATTGAGTGTGTGGAGAGATGTCTTTTATACAGGTAACGAGTTCAAACAGATGCAGTTAATACAGGTAATGAGTGGAGAACAGGAGGGCTTCTTAAAGAATAACTAACAGGTCTGTGAGAGCCGGAATTCTTATTGGTTGGTAGGTGATCAAATACTTATGTCATGCAATAAAATGCTAATTAATTATTTAAAAATCATACAATGTGATTTTCTGGATTTTTGTTTTAGATTCCGTCTCTCACAGTTGAAGTGTACCTATGATAAAAATTACAGACCTCTACATGCTTTGTAAGTAGGAAAACCTGCAAAATCGGCAGGTTTATAGAGAGAGAGAGAGAGAGAGAGAAAATAGAAGCTCAATTGTGAGGTGAGCATTCAAATCTTGAGAAAGCGATGCGGCTGGTAAGATTTTACCATCAACAAAACATGCACAGTCCTTAGAGCTTCAGAATTTGTAAAAGGTTTTATGACCACACTAAAGGTAAATGAAGCACTGAGCCATGGTAAATAAGCTGCAAAGCTTGCTCAGTTTGCTATTAAATGCAGACCTTGAGAGATAAAACCTTCATCTCATGTGAAAAAAAAAAACATAATCAGTTCAATAACCAGTAAAAGTCCTTGGCCAACCATAGAAATGCTCTGAATGTGCACGACAATCCTATTCATAGCTGATATTTGAGGTTGTTGGAGGGTCAAAAGCAGAAATATGGAGGAGGTTTTAGTGGGGTAGAGACAGTAGAAACCAATAAAAACAGAGGTGGGGGGATAGAAAGCCTGTCAGATAGATGGAGTACCGTGGGGGAAGACAGGCTGAGACAGAGACAAAATGAGAGGGACAGACGGACTGAAGGAAGAGAGGATGTGCAGCTCTGCCGTGGGTGTTTTTCTGTGTGGAATGCAGGTTTGAATTTAATGAGGCTAATCCATTATGGGCAGACTGCCACAGCCCTCACATCACACATGTCTTTAAACCAAACCCAACCACCATCCTGCACCCGCGCACTGCACCCTTCCCCCATCTCCTGGGACATCACATACTGAGGGACAGTGCCTTCCAGTGTGCCTTTAATCAATACGAGTCAATAGTGACAACTTGCTCATGTATTATTAAAGAGGTTGGCTTTTCATAAAGAGGTCGACATGTTCCGTTAGAATGAACTAAAAGTTTCATATCATTATATTTTTGCAATAGCTGTTGGTAAAGGCTATTTATTTGAATTAACAGTCAGGTAGGGGCAAAGCTGTAAGATCATTTTTTAAAAATGTTGTAATTTTATACAATTATGAATTCATTACCCCAAACAATAGTTTAAAATTGTTGTACATTACAACTGACAGTTTTGCATTTCCTACATAACTATTTTTTTCTGTAAATTCAGCTGATATAATTAATAGAATAGAATATGTCCCTCTATTGGGCCAACATGTCTTAAAGAAACAGTATCTTTTTTCTGCAGTCGACAACAGTAGAAATACTAGACTTTATGTTTATATTAGACTACTCTACGGTAGAGGACTTTAGGTTTGTCACTACTAGATATTGACTTTCAAAAAATTCAATTCTCAGAAATATTCACTGGAGTGAAAAGTGTAACAACTAGCCCTGATCTCCCCCTATTGGAATACATGACTGCTATTTTAGTTTTCTGCAGATTAGAAAAACACAAAAATCTATTCAAAGTTTTCATTTGGAATGTGCAATCTTTTAGAGAGTTTGCATCTTCAGTCCATTGCAAAAATGTTTCCTGACGGATGTCAGAATGGCTTTCTAAAAATGTTTTTCTGATACTTTTGATCTCAAATCCTTTTTTAAATGTTTATCAGATGTTTGTGCACAAATATGGTGCTTAAAATAGATTTTACACACCGTTTTGTGACCGTGATACGATCTGCGGTGGAATTCACAGGTCACTAAATAAACAAACCAACATAACAGCTTCTGATTACTGCATTCGTCTACAGAAGAAAGACAAAGACCCCCCACGCCCCGGCCCGCCCTACACACACAGACACAAAGCCAGAGAGAAATGAAGACAGTAATCTGTGGAGTAGGGTGCACACTTAAACACTGGCACGCCCTGGGCGATCATGTCTCTTGGTGTTAGTGGAGTGCAGTAAGGCCATGCATTCTCTCTATTACAAGACTCCCAGGCCTGTAATTAAGTGGGACATGGCAAAACAGCCGTCAGCGAGAAGGGGAGGCTGACCTGGAAACCACACTCTGTCCAAACAGATGATGCAAGAGACCCGTAAAAAAATTAAAAAAGAACATGATGCTTCAGTAATTGGTTTCAAGCAGCATGTTTTTTAGATTCAAAATAAAGGAATTTGCAGTAATAACTCTTTATAAATGTACAGAAGTGCGAGCCAGAGGTGAAGAAGATGGCCTTTGCCAAACAAAAACATGCTTTGAATAGCGCTATCCATCACGCTGCCGTGACGACACCACCTCCTTTATTTCTCGTTCAATTACATGAGGATGAAGAGATCTCACTGCCGTTATTGTTCAGATAATGGTTGTTGGGAAACAACAACAAAATCAATGGGTAAAGCCCAAAGTCCTTTTCAAAGGCTGTAATGTAAAGAGATCCCCTAAGGCTGAATGGCATGCGTTTTGTCTAAGTGTCAGTTTGATGTCTCCACTTGGACTTGTAGGTGAAAATTAAAGAATCGTTTTGGCATTATCAAATAATATTACATTATATAAAATATCATTACATAATGCATTGAAATGGTTAAAAATGTGATGGTTAATGGTTAAAAACTTTGATTCATATATTTTCATAATTTAATATATATCAAGTACTACTTGATACCGTTCAAAAGTTTGGGGTCAGTAAGATTTTTTCATGTTTTTTGCTCACCAAGGCTATATTTATTTGATCAACAATACAGTAGAAACAATAATTTTGTGAAATATTATTCTATTGGAATACTTTTAAAAATGTAATTTATTCCTCTGATGGCAAAGCTGAAATTTTCAGCATCATTACTCCAGTCTTCAGTGTTTAGAAATCATTCTAAAATGCTGATTTGATGCTCAAAAAACTATTATCTATGTTTAAAACAATTTATTCAGGATACTTTGATTAATAGAAAGTTGAAAAAACAATTTATTTAGAATATGATTTATTTTTGTAACATTTAATGCATCATTTGTTGAATAAAAGTAATAAAAGTTATTTTAAAAAAAACAACAACAAAAAAACATACTGACCCCAAACTTTTAAACGGTAGTCTGTTATTTGTCCATGTCATCTTACTACTTTCCAAGCTTAATAAGCACAGAGACCTACAGCATAAGTCAAATACGTGACATACTGGCACATAACATAAATTATTGGAAGTTATTATAAAGTGCTCCCCCAAAATATTTAAGAACACAAAATAAAAAAATGTGCCCTTCCGCTATTAAATAAAAATCAACTTCCCTTTCATATCACTTCCAGTTTATGTCAAAAATATATTTTGGAGTGGCCAGTTGAAAGCTTAAAAGCTGATTCTTATCTTCAGCCAAAGGGACATCAGATATCTAAATGGAAGCTTTTATAGAGTTAAAAGGTAAAAAGGTAAAATATGCACTATAATAGAGTCCATAAAGGATGAAACCGCAGATTCCACATATACTGATGCTGATGGCCATCAGTGCGGAACAGAACAACACAGTTCAAAACAATGTGCTCTACAAGCAGAATGAGGCTAAAAATCAAAGGCAATAATTCAGTTCAAAGTCATGCATTTTTAACAACTTAAATTTATGATTGTAAAAAGCTAAATCTGTGAAAAGAGATCATTAAACTGATAAGGTCGGTAATTTCTGCACCAAAAACAGAAAAAAAAATCTGTTTTCCAAACACTCTAAGAAACCCTTCAGCTCCGCCCTTCTCTGTCATTGGCCAGACCAAAAGATTGTTCCTCCCCAAACTCAACCCATTGGTTTACATGTTAAATAAAGAGAGCAATGACAGCTTTGATGTATATAATCAACCAATAGAATGCGTACTTACAGCATATTAAACAGGAAAAAGCATTATATCAATGAAAAATTATGCGAATTTAATGAGGAAATAAATAAACAAATCAGTCATATACATATATCCAAAAAGAAAGAAAAGAGAACTGACTGGGTCTTGAAGAATAGGGGAGGGATTTCAAAAATGAATTAAGACAAAAAAATTATAATATTTGAAATAATGCAGATGATTTGTGCACATAAAGACCAGGAAAGCAAACTAAACTTGAAAGCAAAGAAAAACAAATAGACTCAATTTGACTAAATATTAGACTGTGTGATGCTGCAAAATACTGCGGAGGTGATAGACCCTGTCTGAACTACACAACATCGACTTGAGCTTTGCAACCGTCAGGTCCAGGCAGGCTGAACAGACACATCTGGGTGAAATGACCCTTAACTTACTGTGACTGGCAGAACCCAGTCAGGTATGGAGTCTGGCACAGCATCTGAAAAGCAGTATGTGTATGTCATATCCAGCTCACATACCTTGGTGCCATGAAGCTGATGGTCCCCCTCCCAGGATAATATGCTGCTTTAATGAGGCATAAAATCTCTGGACAAGCAAGGCCATTTTTCCCTGCTAACACCACAGCAACACAGAAGCACAAGGTTGACGGTGAGATGTGGAGAAATCTTTGGCGCGGTTGCTATGATATCCACAGGACTGTATGGACTAGAGTGACTCACCAAATTCCCATGTAAAAGATTGTGCTCTTGAGATTCTCTTTCGGGTAAATGAGAATACTTTCCCACACAACACACATCTAGCATGAAGAATAAAGGAAGTCAAGGTGCATTTTTGTAGTAAATCAATGAATATCAGACTCAATATTGTTTCAAACGGGCATGAGATTTTTTCTTTTACTCACTCTTTTCAATATAATTAAAGTTAATGGAACCATAAAATGCACCATAAAAGTACCACAAAAGTGTCTTATAACTAATGGCACCAGATTTGATTTGAGAGCACAACTGAGTGGAAAATTATTAAGCAAGAGCGGCTTAAATTTCACAGAGCTATTGTGTTGGACTATAGCCGTGTGAGTCATATGCACTTTTTAATGACACTTTTATGGTGTTTTTTTGTCATTTTGGAGCTTGATTTGCCCATTCCCCATTTACTTTTTATTACATGGAAAAGAGTAGCCAGCATATTCACCATACGGTTTTGGAATGAGATGAGGATGAGTAAAAAATAAAATACATTTTCGACACATTTGTTGAAAGGTACAACAGGGTGATGACAGAAAATAATGGGTCAACAAGCATAAGCCATGTTCAAACTCATATTGCTAATCTATGAAAATTGTATAGCTCAGAGGATGTCTGATATGCTTCATTTGAATATCAAATGTTCTACTACAGTTTCCTATAGGAGAAATAAAAATAGAATGAGAATGAAACAATTGATGACATACAATACATGTGGGTGGATTAGATAATTTGGTTTTAAAAGAATATGGGAAATATTTAAGTTTGCAAAAAGATCTCAGACTTTTGATTGTAGCTTTTGGAATCTGTAAATCTGAACACAGAATTTCAGATGGTATCTCAAACTGGGAAAGTGGGAAAATACGCTGAAAAGCACTGAGACCTCAGCAAGCCTCTATTTGTTTTTTCTCATTGCATAAGGGGAAAAAAATTGGGTTAGTAAAGAAGTGAGGTTGCGAGATATCGCTTTCCACAGTGGCAAAGTTAGTGTCCAGTCCTCCCTCTGAATAACAAACAGTATAGACTCAAACGCAATTGCAATATCATCTAAACTCTTTGACTTTACCATTTGCCATGAACTCTGTTCCCTTCTGTGCACAGTGCTACAAGCTTGTATAAAAGAAGCACACAATGAGGCTGAGAAACTGCTGTGTGTAGGTCACTGTGTTGAAGTCACATCAAAACAACATATGGACCCAGCATCCCGGAGCCTGAAATTTCTTCTCCTGACAACCTGAACAACACGCAAGGAGCCGAATATTTCACAAGCATCTCTCACAAATTAGACTGTGGCTGGACCATTTATCCTGTGAGTAATCCAATTCATTTCTCACTCTGATCCCTATTCATGGGGGAGAAAGATGACTCAGACATTTTAGCACTGCAATAAGTGACTCTAAACAATCCTAATAGAGATGAATAGAGAGGCTAAACGTTTGGAGAATAACGTGATGAATGTTGTAGGAGATCCGGCAAGCTGCAATTCGAGACGTTAAGCTTAGACCAGACAAGAGGAGATCTGTTCATCAACTTGTTGGCACAAAATGGAAACATTAATGCTAATTCTAATCACAGAGTGATTAAAAACAACATGAATTGTAAACGGCACATAAGAAAGGAAGTACTGACAGCTGTCAATGTAATGGTGGATTTCATGGTGTTGGATGAATAAAAAATAATAAAGCAACAACAGGAAGGCGAAAAAGATTGTAAACTGCAACAAGCAACAAAATCGGCGGCTCCACCTTACCTGTCATTCTCCGCGCTCTTGAAGCCCGGTAAGATGTTCCTGAAGCTGCTGTGCCGGTCGAGCTTCGGTTGGCTTTTGGTGCGTTTAATGGAACCCTTCAGTCTGCGGCTGAGAAAGCCCTGGACAGGAAGTCAGAGGGAAAGGACTGTATTACACTCACAGATTCATTAACCACTGGAGCAGCTGCATGTGAAAACTGAGGCTTGGCTTTCCCTTTCTATTTGTTCTTTCCTCCCTCTCGCTCTCCTCTCATCCGTAGTGTTTGGTTGAGCCGTGCATAGCTGCGCGATTGGTGTGGCGCACACATCTGCTCGCAGCGCTGGGCTGAAGGAGCTTCACTGATGTGATACTCCCCTTAAAGCCGCTGTTACCATGGAAACTGTTGGCTGGCATGGAGAGGGGGAAAAATACTGGTGTACTGCAAGTTCATAGGAGGAGAGCTGAGCTGGTGCTTTTCAGAGGCTGTATAGATTAGGACAAGATTAAAAGGACTTGAGTTATTCTTGAAAGACCAAAGTCTATCTTGAGTGAGATGCTTTGAGAAGGAAAGAAAAAAAGTGCATTTCTCAGGCATATAGATGCAATTAATGAATGGGAAATCTGAATCAAGGCCTCATGCATGAAGTGAATGAATGGCTAATTGATCTTAATAAAGCACTTAGTGCCTGCTGTTGCTCAACAGCCGATTAAGGGGCTAACAGAAACAAAGTCAGTCACATTTTAAATGCAATTTAAAAGAAAAGAAAGAAAGAAAGAAAGAGATAGAATATATTTACATAAATTATGTAATAGTTTATTTTTATAAAAATATCATTTACACTGATGCATAGTTGGTTAAAGTGCTTGTCTGAAATGCTGTGGCAGAAATCAGATTATTTGCTTGAAACTGAAAAATCTGTCATCACACTACCTATATGACCCTTTACCATAACTTAATCACATTTGCTAATAAATGTTGTGGTCCTCATCATATTCCTAGGCTATTGAGTTACAATTGAGGCAACAAAATCAGATCTGGGGCGATGGTTAGTCCCATGTGGCTTCTTATACTCAAGTGAAACTATCCCAAACCACATTGTGTTACTATTCAGCTTGGTGTCTAGTTGCGGACAACCGATTTATTCAATGGCCAATGCTGATGCTGAAATCTACAGATCCTATATAATGCCACATTTATAATACATTTTATAATTATAAATTATATCTTATAACTATGATATTTAAATGCAAACATGTCCATCCAGTGAGAAGGCTGTCTGTAGATTGAAAAATTACATAAATCTCTTCAGTCAGTCAAACTCACTTATTGCTCAAAGCTCACAATTTCATATCAGCCGATAATATAGACGTATGGTAAGTAAATATTTTTGTTTTTAAGAGATGTCATGACTTGACTGCTCTCAATGGGTCAGCTTTCAGACATCTTATATCAATACATCTTCAAAGAATATCTCTAAATTTTTCAGTTCTTTGTTTTTTCGGGACATTTTTCACATGAAATTTGCCAATATTAGCTGAACTTCTAAATAGAATTATTCATGGAGCCAGTCAGAGTGAAGGAAGAGCTCTGTTTGATGATGCTGTTGTTTGGAGCAGACGTGTAACTGGGGGCTGCAGCCGCAGTCTGGATCAATGACAACACAGTCTGCAGAGCTCCACTCCTGACACAAACTCAAGCCGGGTAGTTATTCTGCATCTTTCAAAATTAAACAATACGCCCGAGACGTGTCTACAGCCATGTCTATCTTCATCACATGCATTTCCTTACAATGGAATGTTTTTCACAAAATGATGAATGCTTTACCACAAAATACATTTTCTGTGTGAAACTCGCAAACAGTGAGACAATGAGACTCTTTTGTTTTTTATCTATCAGAAACTGGTTGTATTGAGAAAACTGGGAGTTACATACCAGAAAGGAGCTAAAGTAACTGCAAATGTGCTAAAACAATGCCTAACTAGCAATGTGGCTGTTGGTTAACATTATCCAATAGTGTGAAAGGCCATGATATCTGCAGAAAAGCATCATGAATATGTTACAATTACAAGTACAGATAAATAATTCACAATAAGACCAGAAACATGCATTTGGAAAGTAACATAATATGTTTAAAAGGTTAAAGTTTTTGTCAAATCATGAACTCTTCAATATATTCCCTGGACCTTTTGCCAGTCAGGATTACACACTATTCTAGGCCTAACATGTGCGGTTATGTTGGCATCATGCCTCAGTAATAAGCTCTGTCAGCTGTCAAAAGGCTGAAGGTTTGCAGATTCCTTTATGTCTATTGTGTGCATGTACTGAATTCCTGTAATGCTTAGCTGCTGAGCCTGCACTCCTAACCTCCTCTCATCTCCCCCACTCCTGTAATCTTAATGCTTGGCCTCTCTCTGCCCTCTTGTGTCCATGCTTGTGAGTTTGTGTCTGACAGCTTTAATTGTGTGGCTGTCAGTTTGCAGACACGGCGTGAAACATTTTGAGGCCGCTAAACATTGATTTGAAGGCCCTGTTTAGATTTGTATAACCTGGCTCTTACTTTGTAAGACAGCAGAAGGCTAAGCTCTATCCTGACCCCCAAACGGCACTGTTAGGCTGTTAGTCACACCAGCACTAGTGAAGAAAACATCTGGGGCTCGTTCCCGAAACCTCCAGAGACATAGACAGCATTGTTTTTTTAGTCAACATGAAGATTGTTCCAAAAGGATTTTTTTTTTTTTTTCAACTGAAGTGAGATTGCAATGTTAATGAAGGTTTTGTCTACTAAAAATAGTCATAGTATTTTTGTCTAATATTCGAGGTAAACATAAAAAAAATTAAGATTAAATATATTTTACAGGGAAAAAAAATTAAGCTTTTTTAAAAATAGCTCATTAAAATTAATATGCCTATGTTATTACAGCCTATTATATATTATAGCCTATGTTACTACTGTAGCCTTTAATGGGTTAAATCCAACGCTATCTCACGACTGTGTGATTAAAAGGTGGCTAATTCGTACGAATTTGTACGATTTCACTAATGCGATTTGTCTAAACCTTTGTGATGGGTAGGTTTAGGGGTGGGGTCAGGGGTAGGTCATTCGTACAAATTCATACGAATTTGCCAACTCGTAAAATATGTACGATTTAGCAAAAATCGTACGAATTCGTAAGAGTGAGGTCGTATGAATTGGTATGAATTAGCCACCTCGTAAAATTCGTATTACGAATTGCCGTGGGATCTGGTTGATTAAATCCCTATTCCTCACCTGAAATTGTGTTTCGACAAGTAACAAGCCAGTCGTGTTATAACCAGTAGAACTGAGATCTGTTTCTCACCCTTATTGTGCCAATGCACCAAGGTTACAAGATAAACATTCCTGGAAGACATCTAATTTAAGATGAAATATTTCAAGAAGCCCCTTATGCCAAGCCTTCCAGATGTCTCCTTGTGCCAGGCGCACACTACAAGACAGTTCAATTGAAAACTCACAGTTTGCCAAATGGTTTTCTTGTTTTCTTGTTCAAAGTGAGTTTTTTGCTTGAAACAAATATTTTGCCAATGGGTTAAGACAACTTAATTCAAGATACATTCTGAAAACAAGACTTAATATCTTATTTATTTTATCGGTAACACTTTACAATAAGGTTTCATTAGTTAACATGAATTAAGAATGAAAGAAAGTCTTCTACAGCATTTATTAATCTAAATTAATGTTAATTTCAACATTTACTAATACATTTGGATTAAAATCAAAAGTTGTGTTTGTTAACATTAGTTAATGCACTGTGACATGAACAAACAATTAACTTTTTATTAACTAACATCAACAAAGATGAATAAATACTGTAACAAATGTTTTGCTCATTGTTAGTTCATGTTAGTTAATACATCATAATATGTTAACTGATGAAACCTTATTGTAAAGTGTAACCATTTTATCTGGTTTAAAGGATGTTGAAATATTTTTGAAAGATAACTGGAAAACAAGACAAAAATACTGAACACTGAACAGAAAATGTATCCGTTTACCGCAAAATAATTCTTAATGATTCCTTTTGACTGTTTTTTCAGGTAAAACATCTTTTTCTCTTTCAAAAAATCTTTAAAGCAGGAAAAATTACTTCATAGCATAATGTATTAAGACTTCTTCTTATAGATAGTTTTTATTTAACTGTTTTTTGTATTTGCATTATTGCACTGGCAGATTTGTAACTTGTTCTAACTTGTTCTACACTTGAAACAACATTCTCATGAAACAATCTCAACTTTGCCTGAAGGCAAGCTGAAATATATAATGCAATGTTGCTTCTCAAGTAAAATGTTCTTCATTTAAGATATTATTATTTTTTGGAGTGTTCACCCCTTGTGCAACTCAGAAAAGCTGTTGTCTTCTATGACAACACTAGTTTGTGATATAATGAGCAAAATCACCATTATTTTTTTTTACAGTGTAAAAACAAGTTATGTGTTTCAGTCTTCCATGAAGGCACTTAGCATGACGGCCGTTATCAAACACACTCTCAGATAACAACTAAACAAGACTCCCGACTGCAGCGAGCCTCTGCTAAGATCCTGAATGTGTCTGAGCATCTGCTGAAACAATACACCTATAATGTCATTATCTGTTGTTCGCAGCCAGACAGTCTAGCCTGAGCCTTAACGCAGAGGAGTCCACAGCCTGAAGCCGCACGCTCTGCATGAGAACCAGGGGCTGTGGGGAAATCCGTAACCCTGGGTTCCTAACGATCGTGTCTGCATGCATCACCAGAGCCAGGTATTGGATTTCTCCCAGGGTTCTCAAAGTGGTCCACACAGCATGGGGGCGCACTTTTGCCCTTTCTCCTCCTGTTCCGACAAGCCTGGGATCCTGATCAATTAGCGTGGATCTGGTTCGGCGTACTCGCACGAAAGGCTCTATGTCGCACGAGACAGCGGGACTCTCTTGTGGCCCCGCTGGAGCCAAACACACAACTCATCGGCATGCACGAGGGGCGTTCACGTTCAAGCATGCTTACAAACACAGTGCTCATTCTGTCTTGCGTCAGTTAATAGATCCTGTCATTAGTTTAGCTCTATAATTAAGCAAAATGGGTGAACTGAAAGCAGTGGAATAACTGTTTATCTTAGTTTTCTGGTAGGGGGTAAACAGTTGCGGCAGACTGATGCCAATATTTGAAGTACCAGCGGAAAATAAACACACAGTCCTTAAAGAGAATTAATGAAGTACGTATATGAGTGTTTCTTCAACGTTAGGCACAATTATGTCCAATGACTTGATTTTTTTTTTTTTTTAAACTAACAGATTTCTCAATAATTGATCACAATCAAACTATAATGGAAACTTTTTACAATACAGTCTTCATTTACTTTTACTACTTTTCAATTATCTTTAATATACACTACCATTTAAAAGTTTGGGCGCAGTAAGATTTTTCAATGTTTTTAAAACATTGTTATTTTGTGGAAACCATGATTTAAAAAAAAAAAGAAAGTTAAAGAAAGATAAAAATAAAGAACTACATAGAAACTACAATAGAAATATTTTGCAACAATGTTAAAGTTTTTACACTTTTGATTAATTTAATGCATCCATGCTAAACAAAATATTAATATCTTTTCTTTTTACTTACTGACTGAACAGTATATATTTAATTGTTTTACTCTTGTCTTGTCCTATCTAAAAAGCCATCAAATCAATTTAATTTAATTGTGTGTATTTAGGACACACAAAATGCTATTTGTGAAAACTAAATAATTGTAAATTGTATTAATTTTTAACTGGAATGGAAATGACTGTGGTGGAAATTTGTATTACTTTCAGGAAAAAAAAAAAAAAAACTTATTCAATGATGTACATTTATATACTGCTGGATGTTGTTCCAGCAAAAAACTAGTGAGAGTGTAAAAAGTGTTTTAAGACAGGGCCAAACGTGGCCATTATTAAAGAAATCCATTTGCTTGCTTAATCAAGTAAACTACTAAATTGCTATTGCTAAAATTGACTTGACTAAATTACGACAGACTGCAAGTTATATTGAAGTGAAAGTCGCTATGATTACCTGTCCCAATTGAGTCGTACACTAGCAGTACAGTAGTACAGGAAGGATACGTTTTTACACAACACCTCATCAACTCATTCACTGTGAGCAACACAAGGGGGTAATATTGGCCTTCTCAAGAGGGCATGCAACAAGCACAGGAAAGCGTGGGTACTGGTGCTGCCAGCTGTGGCTTTTCCACATCTGTCTCATTTAAAGCATGCATCAACCAGGACTGATTGCATCTCCTCCAAAGACTGTTCCCCATTAGATGCCCATTGAGGTCTATAAACCGATGGCTTAACTCTATCAGTGTGCCTAATCCTTCTCTCCTCTCAGGCTGACCCGAGGATTCAGAGCCAGCTGTGGCCGCGTCGGTCACTTATCTGCGAAGAGAGTCATTAGGGCCGGTGCTTCTCGCCCTAGGCAGGAAGTGCAAAACATGCTGCCTCTCCTCAGGGTGCGTGATGACACCTGATTTATCCGACTAGCAACAACTGCTGGGATTAACCTTGTAACAGAGTTCAATGAACCGCAGTCAGGAGTTAGTCAACACGTGCAATCCAGTGCCCTTTGCTCCACTAATCTCAACAAACAGAACCTACCATAAAAGCCAGTAAAGCTGTGTGTGCCACACTACGACTAATCCACAGTAAACACTTTATATGCTGTAAATGGCTAAAAACTATGGCTGCATCCGAAATCGCATACATCCCTACTATATAGTAGGCAAAAAACAGTATGTGACAAGATGTCTGAATTCACAGTACTCATAAAAGAGTAAGCAAAAAGTACCTGGATGACCTACTTCTGGCGAGATTCTGAAGTGTGCATAAGATGGATACTTTACTATCCCATAAGGCCATGGGAAAGGGTTTATGAATGGCAGTGAAGTAAATGTAAATGAGGCTGGTAGGTCACATGATAATGACAACATGGCGAATGTAGTACATCCAGATTACATTCATACTACCCACATCCATACTATATATAACATACTTTTTTAGTGGTATGAAGTAATTACTCAAAATGAGTACCTACTCGAGAGTATGCGATTCTTGACGGAGCCCAGGTGTGATGTAGGTTTAAAACCTGCATGATTAAACAACGCGAATGTACGTCACAATGACGCTCTTGAATCCAAACAATAGATCCAAATGGATCACAGTGCGACAAAGCAAGATTTCTATTTCCGACCAATGTCGATTTAGTCCAATTAGATTTGAGCTTACCTGAGCCGCTGCTGTTGCACAATAGAGTGAGAGTGCTGGCCCTGTTTTGAAAACCTGAGTGAACACCTTTTATACAGTCCATGGTGAACGCCGAAGAAGAGTATTCCAGAAGATCGAAGAGAATTGAAGTTGTGTTCTTGTTATGGTGTCTGAGAACAGATTTTTTCTTACATGTTCTTTATACAGATTATAGTTTCAATTCATTTTTCACTTAACTATGCGATCTGAAGAGCTTGAAACGGCGTACAGAGTGCTGTTTTCCTCTGTGCGTGTTCACTTTAGAGCTGTCAATCATATTATGTGATCATAACTCCTGCCCTTCCGAATGATGACGTTGTGTTCATTTCCTCGTTCTGAGTTCAGCACGGTTCCGCACATAAACATCTGAGAGAAATGTTTCTACAGATAAAGCATCAAGCCAAATAAATATATGATTACGACAATATATGTTCTGTATGTGTTCATGATGCAGCTTGTTTTTTTTTTTATAACAATAAAGAATGAGAAAAGCTTACATGAGAAATGTTAAGCAGGTGTATTGTTCAATTTATTATAAAACACTACAACTAAGGCACGTCTGATGGTTGGAAGGGAGTGTTTAAGCGTTTTCAACCCAAGCCATCAATCAGACGCCATCGGAAAAGCAGAGGTGGACGAAGTACACAACTTCCTTACTTGAGTGAAAGTATAGATACTACTGGTCAAATATTACTCTGTTACAAGTAAAAGTTGTAAAGACCTATTTTTACTTAAGTAAAAGTACAGAAGTACTCGTTTTTAAAAGTACTTAAGTATCAAAAGTAAAAAGTAAATGTCAATGCATTGTTTTGTTGCATTGTTGTATGTAAGTAGGCTACCGTATGCCTCTGAATCTATGCCTGCATACCTAACCTCATATCAATATCAAATTTATTTCTAGAACACAGTTCCAGTAGTGGGATTGAATGTGAGATTGAATAAGTCACTCAATAACGTCCACAATGGTTTCGGACACCCAAATGGCTGTTCCCTCAAATATTGCCCTATTTACATTTTTTTGGCTTTTAGTATGAATATGTTAGCTTTACTGTTATCTATAAGCAAGGGTGCTCCAAAAAAGTGACAAAATTCGCATTTAGAAAACCAAACCCAACGTTGAAAATGAAAATCAGGTTTATGTCAGAATCCAATGTCAGATTGACGTTGATCTCCAACGTTGGACAGACGCTGTATTGTGGTTGAAAATGAAAATCGGGTTGACGTCAGAAACCAACATCAGTCGGGTTCTGACGTCAACCCGACTTCTATTTTCAAACAATATCCAACGTCAATCTGACGTCGGGTTCTGATGTCAATCAGATGCAGGGTTCTGACGTCAACCCGACTTTCATTTCCAACCAAAATGCAACCCCTGCAACCAAAATCATCCTCTGACTGATGTTACTTTCTACTCGAGGACCTTGACAGAATTGTAGTGGAGTAAAAAGTATGATATTTATCTTTCAAATGTAGTGAAGTTAAAGTAAAAAGTTTCCAGAAAAAATAATACTCAAGTAAAGTACAGATACTCAAAAAGTGTACTTAAGTACAGTACTCAAGTAAATGTACTTTGTTACTGTCCACCTCTGCGGAAAAGGAACGTCACTCCAGACCGGAAGTAACTTTTCAGATTTTGATTAAAGATTAACCATGACAAACAATTTTTAACACACACTGATTAATTGTTCTCCTTAAGACCAGTAATGTGTGCTAACAAAGTAAATAGGGACAATTTTGATTTCATGAGGACGTTAAGAGTTAATACATGAAATGTCATCTTTAAGGCACCTAATCATAGTGTAAGAGCCATAACTAAATTTTGTAATATTTTTCCTTATTATTAAGAGTGATTAAATGTATAAACGTGAATAAGTGTATAATCTTTTTTTGTGTGTTTGATTTCTCTTAAAATGTAACCTGACAACGGAAAAGTAAAGACAAATTATGGATTCACGCATCAAATCCTTTGTGCTACACCCTTGTGGAAATGGCGAAGAAGGAGAAACGGCTCAGATCGCCATTACACATAGGTTACTCCGAGGGGACTAAACCTGTTTTCAGAGTGCTGTAAGTCATCTAAATGTAGTAAAATGTCTGGGTTATTCTTTTTATGCAATGCCTTTCAACATTTGTAACTTTTAAAATCAGATTTTTGTGCTGTTGCTTTCCCCACCAAAAATGATGCCATTTCCTAGAAAATGTTGCCACAAGCAGTGTTGTTATTGTTAAAGGTACAGTAGCATCTATTAGGGTGACCACCCGTCCCGCGTAGCGCGTGCGCGCACAGCGTTTGAAGCCCAATTCATGCGTCCCGCAAATTGAGACCGTGTCACGCATAATCCATGCTTGCTCAAAAAAAAAAGTTGGTCGCTCTATATCCTCGAGCCCCAGGCAGCCAAACGAACATTACTTGACAGTTCAGCACGCTATTGTTGCCACACCCACCCCTCAGTTGAACTGCTGACTGTTGTCAACTTTTTCGTTGTTGTCATGACAGCGCACGCACGCGCATACCAGACACACTTGGAAGGAACTTTTAGATGCGCGCTTTCCAATTCGAAAAATGGAGAAAGAGACTGTCTGAGAGGCACCGCCATCATCAATTAAAAAGAGAAGGTGTGGGTTCAAGAAAGACTGGGAAAATGAATATTTGTGGCTGAAAGGTGTTGAGGGGGATACCGAGAGGGCTTTTTGTGACCTTTGCAAAACGTCCTTCTCAATCGGACATGGAGGGGAATACGATGTCAATCGTATTCTTTTTTTGAAAATACTTTTTTTGTAACTGTTCCTGTGGTGTTGAACAACTACAATTCCTGTTAATCCTATAATTTTATATTATAATTTATTTAAAGTGAATAAATTGTAATGAAAAATAAATTAAATTAAATAGTAGCCTAAATCGTAAGTGGAAGTGCATCTGTCAATTCATTGAATGTTCAAAATATTATGAATCTTTATTTAGAAAAAAATACACATTGGTTGGCCTATTCATGAGCATACATCAGCAATTATACATGTTTAGGGGAATAGGGCATTATTAATATACCATGATGATGTAAGGTGGTATGTGCTAGAAATGGGTAAACCACTATCCACAGTGAGTCTGCCCATGGGGTGGGGGCACCGCCGCGCCAGGCAGTGTCCCACATTGTCCCTCAGAAACATACCCCTTGTCCCCCCTTGGGCTTATTAGCAGGTGGTCACCCTAGCATCTATTGATATTTGAAATCAACCCAAACAAACACACCCCTCCCTTTATTGCTCCGCCTCAAAATACACTAACACTCAATGCAAAAATGGATCACTGCAGCCTCACTGTAGCATTTTTTCTAAATATAACCTGCAGGTTACCAGCGTTAGTATTGTTTGTGTAACAATTTCAAAGTTATATTATGGGCAAACGTTTGAACACATTTGTCTGAATAAATTGTTTAATTGCCTAAATATGTGCAGTTTTTGTGTATTTTATTATAATTACTTATATGGACACATATGTTTGATCATACTTGTCACTCAAGACCATTTTATTGTATAATTCTTTCTGCAAACGGTCTTCTTTGCTGAGTAATTAGTAAAATTCAAGAAATTATGAGTTTGAAATGGGCATGAGGTGGACTAAGAAATGGACCAATAAAATACTAGTTCAAGCATCCTCTGATTGCAAAAGTATCTCCAAAAATTGGAAAAGAAGAGTTTAGCATCATGTCACAAAACATGAAAGTTTGTTCACAAATTTATTCAGCAGATTATTGCAGGAAAAATACAGTGGTGTAAAACATGACAAACATGCAAAAAAACCTTCACATATTTTCCACCTTCATTTGCAGCAACAAACAGTGTGATATACAAAACAACAATGATCACACCATCAGCTCTAGTGCAGAATTATTGCGCTTGAAGGGTCAGATACACACACTTGTGTCAAAATGCCTGTCTTGGTGTGTAAACACAGTGGGTTATGTCTTAAGTGAACGTAAACAGTTGGAAAAGAAATCTGATGTGTATCGATATATATTGGATTTGTGCATTAGGTCTTAAAGTGACAGCAGCCTACTTTACCTGCTGCTGTCTGTCATTAATGTTAATCAAACAACAAAAGAAAAAGAGATGAGATGCTCTTATTTAAATAACGTTTGTAGCATATAAATTCATACAGTGAATACTATGCAGTTTTTTATTTTACATTAATGACTTTATTCAGTATCTATAGCTGAATACTAGGCTGGATCAAATATACATTTAAAAAACTATATTTAATTTGTGTCTTTGTTCTATTGTGTTTATTTGTCCTATTGATTGTGATTTTCTTCTTTCTATTACTGATTGTTTACTTCAGTAATAGCTTAGGAATGTTAAACTCACAGTATATTAGGCTAGGTTTGCTGTGGTATGGAAATTAGGGGAGGGGGTGTTCTGGTGCGGACATTGTTCTTCATCGTGTACATTGTGTCAGAAGGGCCACTGTCGTTGACTTTGAAAACCCCTGCTCTAATGGGCCAGTTCTTTTTGCACTCAGTCAAAAACATACAGCGCAGACAGTGCAGTGCAATTTCCGAAAAAAAAAAAAAATGTAATGAGTGGGTTGTTTTAAGTGAAGAAACACAACTAACTAACCAGCTACTGACTATGTGACAGCGTGTAGTTTTAGATGCACATTTTGTCAGTAGTATTTTATAAATATTTATGAAATGTAATATATTACCACATTTTTTATTGTTGTTTAATAAATATAGATAAGGCCAGTTATTGGATTGCATTAGTAGTTTGGTTCAGAGAATTGCACACAGCTTTGGGCAGGGGTACGAACTGGCACTGTTTTTGAGAGATGAGGAGATATGTAGTGTAGGAGCTCTCTGAGAACCAGAGCACATGGTTTGCTCTTTATAAGGTGCACGTATTAATAGAGTTGGGGGACTCGGACTCGAGTCCAATTTTTAATGAACTCGGACTTGTCACGCACTCGGATGAATTTGTACTCGGACTTGACACGGACTCGGACATTTTAGACTCGGAAAAATGTCCGAGTACAGTCAAGTCCGGGCACTGGAGGACACAATATTTCAAAAACGAAACGAAACGAAACGAAACTGCTTACATTGTGTTGTGTCAGTGTTGAGCATTGTAGCCAATCACAGACATGTATATTAAGCGCATGAACACAGTGTCCAATCAGAGGCGTTTTGAGTCACCATGCGGAGAAGTCGCTCAAAAAATGTTCAGAATCAGCGCGAGTTTTATCCTTTCGCAAATCTCCTCATAAACAACAAAGTCTTGACGCGATGTAAATAAGAGATTCACTGTGCAGTGGGGAAACTTCAGTGTTTATGACGAGAGTTTCAGTGAGAGCGCAAAACGCGGTAAGTAAGTGATGGCTTAAAGTGGCGGAGCTAGGGGGTGGCCAGGGGTGGCCGTGGCCACCCTTGGTCTAAGCTTGGCCACCCCTCTCACAACAACTGCTGTTTCTGTCTCTTTTTTTTATTGACAAAAATCTCTCTTCTCTTTAAGACCACAAAAAACGTGTGACTTTTCAGACGCACACTCCAACTTCACCTCAGCGCCAGGCGCAAGTCAAACGAGTGCGGAAATGTGCAAGTGCCGAATGAGCTTCAGCAGAACATCAGACAGTGATATGCACATAGTAAATATAGAGTCAATCTTTCTCAACTGGTGGTTTGCAAGACCGTTTTGAGGAAGTCGAATAGTGTGCAGTCAACAACAAACGTAATTCTCTTTTTTTCTGATGCTACTTTTATTTTAGAAAATGTGTGTGAAAGCTTGTGACACTTCTGTCAGATGCTGAGAAAAGGGCGTTGTCCTTACTCAGTTGGCTATCTTCGGTAAGATGAGACGTTGTCAGGCCAAATGTCAGTAAAACTAACTTTCCTGTCATACGGCTGACAGCCGTTGTACTGTGCTTGCGGTACGCACATCACGCGCAAATGCGGCGTGCTGCAGCCGTAGTTCTGTCGTCAATTAACTCATGTAAGAATCAAAAAGGCGATTAAAGCTGTCAAAACTGCATGCATGTATTTGTTATACATGTGTCACATGTGTCTGGATTAAAATATTCTGCTATGTGAGATCACAATATAAAAATGGATATGTAATGTTTTAATGTCCAAATAAATGTGAGCACTGTGCATTTGTACTAGAAGATAGGCATTCATTTTGCGTTAATTTGTAAAGGACAAACAAAAATGGATAATTTTTAAATCCATAAAATAACTTAATTTTACATTCTGGCAACATTACATTATGAAAAACATAACATTTTACATTATGTGCTGTTGACTTCCGCCTTGTTCACATTCTTGCACATGGGGATTCAAAAGAACTTTTGTTTTCCTTTTTAATTTAGGTATGATAGAACTGTTGCAATTATTTATTTTGACAACTAGAAAGTTAAACATTTTTTTTTGACAAACTCAGAATTGGTTGAACAGTTCATTGATTATATAAAACGTATTGAAGGTTGAATAATATTTGGACTACAGTATTATCTGCATGTTATCTCAACAATGCAACAATGTAGAACAAGCTATTAGAGATTTTGAGAACCAGAACCAAGCTAACTGAGCAAGTTGAACTTTAGCTATAGTGTGTGCCATGTAACATGTGGAGTGGAATGGCTTGTCGGACGTAGCAACAGTAAGAGGGGTGGGACTTTGTGAAAGGTCAATTTAAAATCATTTAAATCTTTGTGGACTCGGCCGGACTCGACTCGGACTCGGATGTTAAGGACTCGGACTCAAGTCCGACTCGGCCCTCTTTGGACTCGGACTTGGACTCGGACTCGATTGTTAAGGACTTGGACTCGTCTCGGACTCGACAAAGGTGGACTCGGACCCAACACTACGTATTAACCCTGTTTCACCATGGATTCAACAGCATCACTTCTGAATCTGTGCTGCACAATGTCATATCTATCAATTTATGAAGGCCTTTAAAGCCAACTAAGAAACTGGTGGTTTGCTCAAGGCTGTTGATCTGCTGAATTTCAAAAAAATGCTATTACTTCTTGTTTTCCTGTATTGTGCTTCAGCTTTCTTTCTGTTGCTAAACTATGTATGTATGTGTGTGTATGTTAGATTAGTCTAAGTGTTTAGTCTAGTTAATAAAATCGCTTTACACGTAAAGTTGTTTGTGGTTCATATACTGGAGTTCCTAATCTTGCAGTTTTTGGCTACAAGCTCCAGGTAGTATGGTACAGTAAAAAAGTTATTTCCCATACCCCGGAAATTTACGTTTCTTAGACGAATTGATAAACAATTAACACTGAGTGTTCGCTGGACGACCAGGTTAGTTGATTGTGGTATTAATTCTGCTTCATCAAGTTAATTCTTACAGCTGATCTAAATATTTATAATTAATTATAACTAGCTACTGCTACTGTACCATAAGGGTGTACTACCTGCTGAAGTGTTCACACTGAATTTAGATGAATAGGATATAGTTTGTGTAAACAATACAATACCATGTATAATGAATATCACACATATACAGGAAGATGACAAATATTGTGTCTGAGTGATAGAACTCGCCTTAGCATGTTGTGGGTGTTAAGGTTCTCACTTCAACACATCTGTGGTTTCTGGCTGAAGACAAATGTGTATTTAACAGAGTGGACCTAAATCATCTGCAGCAAACCAAAAAAATCAACAGTGGGTCCGTCTCGTTGTGTTCAGATTTTTCAAATAAGATGTTCCGACGTATCCTTCTGGCCACCCTGCTGATATCCTCAGGTAAAATTAGCACTGGTCAATTGGTCATTATCTTTATAATTATTTAACTTTGTGTGTTTAGCTGGAAGAAATGAAAAGTTGAAAAAAATAGACCTGTTTGGACCATTCCAAGATGGTTTTAATCGGACTAAGATGGACAATGCTGCATGTAAATTCCAAACCAGCATATATATCTAGTCATTTGAAAAGCCACCAGCTGAACCGGCTAAAATAGTTTGTTATTTTTATTGTTTAAATCAGGTTACATTCACATACTGTTCAATGTTCATAGTAGGGAAGTTTTCTCTTGTCAACTGGGATTAGTATGTGCAACATTTTTCCTCACAGTTTGTGCTCTTGACTGGGAAATGCACAGACGAAACTTTACTGGAGATGAACTTGAAGAAAGCTCGGTGAGTTGTCTTCAACATGGTTTATCATGGACAGCTGCATCACACTAAGACATATAAGTAGTGGTCAAACATGTTTTTTTTAATGGCTGATGCCGATACCAATGGCCAAAACTATAATGCCTCGTTTCCACTGAGCAGTACGGTACGGTACGGTACGCATTTATTTGCGTTTCCACTATCAAAAGTTGTGAATGGTACCAAAATGCCGAACCGTACCGTACCACTTTTTAGGTACCCTTCCATTGGGGTACCTAGCACAGTGGAACGGTACTAAAAGGTGGAGCTAGACTCACTGCAGGACGTTGATTGGTTGACAGAGAATCGTCACTTGCGCGTGCTACAAGGGGAATGACAACATAAGAAGCGCCATTTTTTAATATACAGTTTAATATAATACTACTGTTACTGTATCACGAAATGTAATTTTAAGAGTTTTTCAGGCGAGAATGTAGTTGTTTAAAGCTCAAATCTGTGGTTTATTTATAAAGATGATTTTTTTTTCCCCCGGTTGTGAGATCCATGCTGTCAGCGGGGCTCGGCGCTCATGTTTCCCGGCTGGATGAGCCTTTCCTCGGCTAATCTTCTGACGTTCGTCGCTTACTCCGACGGTAGTGGTTAAACATGAGATATAATTCGTCTTGTGTAGACCTAACGGGCGATCTTTGCTCTCGTGAATATATAATGAGTTCCCTGTCAATCGTTTTGGCTGAGGGCTAAGTTTAGTTTCATATTATAGGCTATTTGTATTTAACTTTACTTGTAATGTTAGACTAGAGCGCTGCATTTGGATATTTGACTGAATTGTTTGCTTTATTTCTTATTGTATAGCTTATTGTACCTTTTACTTAAACTTTTATATAGGCTATTATTGATAAAACTGAAATTTTACAAAAAGAAATATGGTTTCTTGTCATTTTTTTATTACAAGATTATCACTGATGTTTATTGCAACATTTGTACAAACGCATATATTGCCTGGAATATGTTTATTTTTTTTTTATTTAAACGAAAAGAGGTAACGTTAGGGTTGTGTTTTAAATTTCGTTTTGTTATAAATAGAATAACGTATAACGTGCAGTGAATAATAAATATGCGTTGCGCATGAACCACATTTGTGTCCCTATAATGTTTAATTTATTTAAATGAAAACGAAAAAGAGGCAGAGTGGTGTTTTATAACATATTTCGTTTTATTGTTGCTTAAAATTTACATACAGAGCAAGTTAACAGAGATAACCGGAGTAGCAGAGCGAGCTGAGTGACGCTTTTAAAAACGCGCTGTACCATTTGCATGTATAATATGCCATGTCTGTTGTCTTGTAAGGGCGAGATGGCACAAACCGAACAACTCCCTGGATTGTGCTGGGCTTGCAAGTGGGCCATGGGAAAGGTGAAAAACCTAGTCTCCAGTAAATCAACTCAGGTGTGCTATAGGCTACTCTTGTATATGACTTTTAAAAAATGTGTTATTCAAAAAAAACAAAAAACATTACAGAATGCATAGAGACTAGTGGAGTAAGGTTAATTCTGATTGTTTCTTTTCCTACAGAGCGAAATTAGACAGATGCTGGCGCACGTCTGTGATGAGATCGGGTTCCTAAAATACCTGTGTAGGACATTTGTGAGAAAGTATATAAACGTTCTGGTTGAAGAACTTTCAACTACTGATAATGCAAGAACCATCTGTGTTAACATTGGTGTTTGCTAATACACTATGTATCGAAGAAATGCAAAATGTCATTTTTTTCTTTGTTTTTCAAGTGTTCGCTTTAGCTGGAAAAAAATGAATGACATTCTGCACTATAGAGCTAATGGTGTGATTATTGTGGTTTTGTATATCACACTATCTGTCGCTGCAAATGAAGGTGGAAATGAGTTTTTTGCATGCATCACGTACACTCAGCTTTACACCACTGTATTTTTCCTGCAATAAACTGCAAAATAAATGTGTGAGCAACAAACTTTCATTTTTTGTGACATGATTCTAAACTCTTTTTTCCCTCTCTACTATACTTTTACAATCAGAGGATGCTTGAACTAGTATTTTATTGGTCCATTTCTTGGTCCACCTCATGATCATTTCAGACTCTGAATTTTGCTAATTACTCGGCAAAGAAGACCGTTTGCAGAACGAATTATATTGAGTGACAAGTATGATCAAACATATGTGACCATATAAATAATTATCATAAAATACATAACTGCAAACTTTTAGACAATTAGACAATTTATAAACAATACCAGCATTGCATGCAGCGGACCTGCTACACTGGTATCCTGCAGGTTATATTAAGAAAAATGCTACTGCGAGGCTGAGGTGATGCTCAGCATGCATTTAGAAAGCGTATATAAATCCGATCTTCAATTCCTACGCTATATGCAAATTTACTGGAGTTCACGTCAACGAAAGCAACATATATGAGCTGCATTTTATTTATCATCAGCTAATTTCAAGATCAGAGACCTCAATAGAACAAAGAGCGGCATCAGCACTAGTAAGATCATTAAGTCTCACTACTTTTAATAAAGATGATTATGTGCATCTGCGACTTCATTTGAGGCAGTTTGCACGTCGGCTTGCTGAAGAGCTACTCATCTGGTGAAGCGTGTTGCAGTGGTGCTGTCATATCTGGCTGTAACATGTCATATGGCCTACAACACGCTCTCACATTTGTTTTTTAACATTTTGGGAGGAGTAAAATTTACATGTGGTTTTAAAGGACAAATCCAGTGAAAAATGAACCTGGGGTTAATTAACACATGGTTACCGAGTCGATCGTTCCCTGCGATGCGTTTTCATGAAAATCGAATGTAAAGAGTTTTATCTTTAAAAACATTTTAGCTCATAACACTAGTATATGGGGCACAGAGTAAGTAAAAATAAATCGCTAGTTAATACCACTAACAAGGCTCAAAATAGCCTCACACTAACACGGTAGCATAATGAGGGTCCTTACATACAAACCGAAGCATTGAGAACTTTGTAAGTGTACAGACAGTTTAATAAGAAGATACTTTATAAAGACAGTACATTACGCGTTGACATGCAGGATCCATCTTGGAAAACAGTCTCGACTAATCGAGCCACGAACGCCGTGCTACGTTAGATTTCACAAACGTAATTCCTATCGACCAGCTATCCTATCGACGGCGTTCGTGGCTCGATTAGTCGAGACTGTTTTCCAAGATGGATCCTGGATGTAAACGCGTAATGTACTGTCTTTATAAAGTATCTTCTTATTAAACTGTCTGTACACTTACAAAGTTCTCAATGCTTCGGTTTGTATGTAAGGACCCTCATTATGTTACCGTGTTAGTGTGAGGCTATTTTGAGCCTTGTTAGTGGTATTAACTAGCGATTTATTTTTACTTACTCTGTGCCCCATATACTAGTGTTATGAGCTAATCTGTTTTTAAAGATAAAACTCTATACATTCGATTTTCATGAAAACGCATCGCAGGGAACGATCGACTCGGTAACCATGTGTTAATTAAGCCCAGGTTCATTTTTCACTGGATTTGTCCTTTAACAACTAGATGTATTTCCACTTGTCCAGTTTCTGGAATGCGTCTCAGACCCCCTCCTGAAGTGGTATGAGTGATCGGATTTGAATCAGTCTCGAATCCGTCACTTATGTACTTACATATATTATAATGTTGATAGATGCATTGAATGTTAATATAACTTCTATTGTCAGGATTCATCTTTGTTTTTGTTATTACTTTCCCCTGTGTAAGTTCATCTTTACTTGGTTTCTTCTTCTTGTTTTCCTGTATTGTGCTTCAGCTTTCTTTCTGTTGCTAAACTATGTATGTATGTGTGTGTATGTTAGATTAGTCTAAGTGTTTAGTCTAGTTAATAAAATCGCTTTACACGTAAAGTTGTTTGTGGTTCATATACTGGAGTCCCTAATCTTGCAGTTTTTGGCTACAAGCTCCAGGTAGTATGGTACAGTAAGAAAGTTATTTCCCATACCCCGGAAATTTACGTTTCTTAGACGAATTGATAAACAATTAACACTGAGTGTTCGCTGGACGACCAGGTTAGTTGATTGTGGTATTAATTCTGCTTCATCAAGTTAATTCTTACAGCTGATCTAAATATTTATAATTAATTATAACAAGCTACTGCTAATGTACCATAAGGGTGTACTACCTGCTGAAGTGTTCACACTGAATTTAGATGAATAGGATATAGTTTGTGTAAACAATACAATAACATGTATAATGAATATCACACATACAGTACAGGAAGATGACAAATATTGTGTCTGAGTGATAGAACACGCCTTAGCATGTTGAGTCAAACGAGTGCGGAAATGTGCAAGTGCCGAATGAGCTTCAGCAGAACATCAGACAGTGATATGCACATAGTAAATATAGAGTCAATCTTTCTCAACTGGTGGGTTGCAAGACCGTTTTGAGGAAGTCGAATAGTGTGCAGTCAACAACAAACGTAATTCTCTTTTTTTCTGATGCTACTTTTATTTTAGAAAATGTGTGTGAAAGCTTGTGACACTTCTGTCAGATGCTGAGAAAAGGGCGTTGTCCAGTTGTCAATTGGTTGTCATAGTTTTGTACCTGTTTGTCTCCATGGTTTCTGATTAGTTAATTGATTAGTTTCACCTGTGTCTAGTTAAGTGCCTCAATTTGTCTTGTGTATTTATACTGTTTTGTTTACTTTTTTTGGTGTTGTCTGAATGGTTGGTGTATAGTGCTCCTGGGGTTTTTCCTTGGCCTTCCTGTGCCAGAGATTTTGGTTTTGTTTTATTTTGAGTTGAATAATAAATCAAGCATAGCGTCAGTTCTGGCAGTTCACGTTAAGTCAAGCTTGCATTAGCTGACTCTCAGCTGATCCACGTCTACCTATAGGAATACAATGCCTATCACTGTATACATATTAGCTCCTTCAGTATTATCAGCAGCTATCGCGTTTCTCTGGAGCTAATTACCCTCCTCCATCCCCAGCTCCTCCTCTCGTCAGTCAGGATTTGGCATTCTGATTCCCCTCAAATCAGAATAAATTCTCGAATTATGTTGTACTTTTGATAAATCTTGAATTAATGATATCTGCAATACATTCATGTTGGTTCTGTTCTGTTCACCCTAAGGGGGGTTATTGCTACTCTTATTCATGCTTGGCTGCATGGATGTGCAGGGAGTTCTTGCCGAGAACAGAACCATACCGCCAATCCAAACTGTATCCTAATTGTCAATAGTTTTTGACGATAGTGGTCCTGACAGAAAGAAGGACTGCTGCATTTTGATCCACGCATAATGTTTTCTCTCTCCTGCGACTGACCTGTGACATTTATAATATTAAAAACATATTTGTCAAGTTACCAGACTTGATTAATTCTATTGCTGTGCATTTAAAATTACTATTAAATAACTATTAAATTTGGCTCTTTTAAGATAATATATAGTAAAGCATTTTTTATAGGATTCATTTCCTTTTTCCTTTTTTTGTAACATGTTGTATTTAGTAATGTGACAATTTGCTCTGTGTAGTATTTTTGCAATATTATTATATTATAATTTGTACAAATATATTATATCCATCAATCCATTCATCAAACGGATTTATCCTCTACAGTGTCGTGATGTTGCTGGAGTCCATCCCAGCATACGCAGAAATATATTCAAATAATTTTTGATGGCTGTATAAGTGATTTCCTTTGAAAGTCAGTTGTCCCCTTTGACACCAGCATCTTTTGTTAACCTGCTACATCAAACCCTAACTATCATTCCCATGGGCCATTTATGCTTGGACCTCAAAGAGTGCTGCTTTTTTAATAAATTGCCATTTATACATAGAAGAAATTGCCACAAATGGCATCATCTGGTCAAATCGAAGTAGTTAAATTATTTAAAATTTAATTTAATATAAACTTAAAAAATATATTTTATGTAATACATTAAGACATTTATGAAGTGTACCGCATAGTAGGAATGACCTATAGTCAAACTGAAACACATTTTGAGATACAACACCAACCTCAGAGAGATGTTATGGTTGTTAATGGACAATTATTATTATTTTTTTAATCTGTGGTGCTGTCTTAAATGCGTACCGTGACTTTAAAAGGTGTTGACGTGTCTGCATCCATAGCGACCACCGTTTTGTCCACCGTACTGCCAGGCATGCTGCGCCGCCGGCCCACCCTGTCAGTGAGTGACTCTGAGAAGAGACAGAGAGAAAGGAATAAGAGAGTGTTGATTCTAGGATCAGATTTACCCAGAATAAGCGAACCCACCAAATGAACACAGCTTAAAAACAATCAAAAATCAATAACAGTACTGGGAAATTAAAAAGTTCCAGCTCTTCTTTTTGATCTAAAGAGATGAAAAAGAGTTAATGGGCACAGCAGGAAAGAATCTGGCTTAAGGCTTCCTATGGTCAAAAATATGCAATTGCTAGAATGTTCTGGGTGGTTGTTAAGGCATTGCATGTAAACACCTTATTCAACACTGTATTCAGAAAATTCAATGAGAGGAGATATATGCAAATGCTCCATCTGCAAGGAACTGTGGGAATTGTAGGACTGCTATTTGGCATTCCTACAATTCCCACAGTTCCTTGCAAACCATCCAGTATGTTTTGGATGGTTTCCAGGGTGTTGCTGTGCAGTTGTCAAGATGTTTTGAGTGCATTTAATGCATTGCTATGTGGTCTTCTGTGTGATATTGGTGCAATGTGACTGCTTTAGCAGTTTGCTTATTGGCTCAAGTCAAAAGGCCCACCCAGTCTCTATGATATGCTGCTTCTGTGGTAGTGTCACTATGTCAGTCACATGTTTCGGTCATGCACGGCCAGATGGCTGAATCTCAGCCTGAATCATCCTGTCAGACGCTTGCCATTCATCACACGCCTGCATCTCTGTCTGCACGATTGATGGAGGGAAGGAGGGAACAAGTGTTTGTGCGGAAAACAAATGAGAGAGCGAATGCAGCCAACCTGAAAGACAAGATCTATGAAATTCATCCTACTGTCTCCCTCTTTGCACAGTCTGAATCACATCAAACTCCAAACAAAGTGAAGGAAAGGCTTCTTTGCCTCACTGGTTTTGTACTTGGAAAGATGCGTCACTAACAAGATCTGGAAGCCTTCTTTTTTCTATTTCTGACAGCACTTTTCCTGTGCCTGAATTGGTTATTACAATAAGAAAGCCTCATATACTACACTGTAAAAAATATCCTGTTACCTTTACAGCAAAAAAAAATCTGGCAGCTGTGGTTGCCTAAAATTAATGGAAATAAACTGCCGGTATTACAGGATATATTTTACAGCTTATAACTGTATATTTCATTAAGTGGTATATCGTTAATATATCTACTTGAACTACCAAAAGCTGCTTTTTTACCATAAAATGTACCGGTAACTACCATAATAATACAATAGAAAGTCACACAATGATTTTATATCTACATGACATTTAAATAATGCAATAAACATGAAGTAAATAACATAAAATGTAACACAAAACAGCCTAATGATAACAAAATTTACAAGAAACAAAATTATTTATATAAACTACAATCATGTGAAGTGTTAAACCAAATATGGTAAGCCAACAGTTAACCAAGTAACAGGCTTTTTATGAAATTTTCTTACAGTGTACAAAGAGTATTAAATTCACTGACTGGGTGTTACCTGGACTGTGTTTACTAAAGGTAAACAATTATGTGCTATTAAATATTTCCGCAATATAAAATAAACAAGGATCTGTATTGCCACCTCAGTCATCATTTAGTATTGGCTGAGCAAAACTAGACATGATCTGACAACATGGAGGAAGAGTGATTAACAGCCCTGCGTAGGTATCGACATATGAAGATTCCATCTGTGTGTGTGTTAGTAATTTCATTGGAGAGATGAACAGATTGGAATGCATGAGAGAGAAATCTCAATGCCGTCTTCCTCTTGCTTATGTTGATATCACAACATCCTGATCCATATTAATATGTTAATCATAAAAGCAAGACCATATGATCTTTGACTTAATGTTTGAAACACTTAAGATTCACTGGGTTTATGGGAAACCTTTTATTATAAAGTCTATTAGTGAGCCACAATATTTGTGTAAAAATATATGAAAATTTGGCTATTCTAACTATTTAAATATACATTAATTGAGCACACAGACAGTCATACAGACAATTTTTAGAATATTAATTGTCTTTTCTGGTGCTTGACAAACTTCTTCAATTTTCTTCTGTTGTGCTGCACGGAAAACAAAGACATAAAGGTTTGGAACAACATAAGGGTGAGTACATTTTAACCATTTTTTCTTTTCTTTCCATTAATCTATAATAGCCTATTATTATTTTCAACAGTTCATGCAGCATAAAAGCTCCTTTGTGGCAGAGTTACACCTGCAAAAATTATGAAAACATTTTTTTTCTTAAAATTCACAGATGAATTGCACACCATAAGACCAGGAATATTTATTTAGAAAATAAACAGGTTCAATTTGGACTTTATGTTGTCAAGTCACCGTGAATAACAACTACAACAAAAACATTCAGCAGCTCTCCATCAACTGTGGTGGAAAAACTCTGAAAGCACTCTTTGCCCTGAATGATGAATACAATGCCATTACCAACCTGCAAACTGGTAATTGGTTCAGCTATTCTTTCATCATTAAGCTGCTTGATCACGATGGATAAAAAGCAGCGCAAATGGAAAAACATTAAACAGCAATTAAGAGACGGCTCCAACATTCCTCCACTCAGAGCCAAGTGTTTATGAAGAGTGGAGACAGTAAAATGCTTTCATATTGAGGACAACACAAGGGGCTCAAAGAAAAGCCTCCTCTGGCACGGACCTGCGAGCAGGGGGTCTGAACTCTTGACCGTTCTGTGCATATTTGTCCAGAGCAAACATGCTGACAAGACAACAGAAGTTGTCTGTATGAGTTGCTGTGGAAATACTTTCCATTTCAGAGTGGACAAAAAGTAATAAAAGTAAACCAGTACAGTAAAGTTTGTTGGGACCAACTTTTATGTTGGCTTGACAAAGCCTTGTCTGAAAGATTTATAAGCTTCCTAGCATGTTTCATCTTGTTAGCATGCAAGCATGAATTAACATGTTGTTGACATGAATTAGCATGTTTTAACACATTGTTAGCATGAAATAGAATGTTGCTAGCATGTTTTAACACATTGCTAGTATGTTTTAACACATTGCTAACATGTTTTAGCAGGTTGCTAACATGAATTAGCATGTAGTTAAAATGCTTTTAGCATGATTAACATATTGCTAGCATGTTGATAACGTGCTTTAGCATGTTGCCCTATGATAGTCATTAAGCTCTCTACTAGTGATAGACAGCTTCAATACTCAATAAGTCTTGTTGTAGTAAGTCTTGACACCCTCAATGAAAGTCGATGGGATTTTTCGTGATTTTGATCATCCGTTTAACGAAAATCGTGGCCCCAGTAACTTTCTTGAAATAATAAATTAATCTCTACTGAAATTAACCAACAATATAACAACAATTCCATTTAAGTTAATCAGTTCAGCCCCAGATGTTGGGCCATTTGCCAGAGAATTACAGCAGAAATGCGTGGTGCTAACGGCCCTATTAATCTGCACTGAACAAGATGTATAAGAGACGTCTTCACCGGGGTGCCACCGCCCTCCATCTGATCTCACAGAGGACTTTGTCATTCCAGGAAATTGCATAGAAGTGCTACGGTCTCATTTAGCATTCAAGCAGGCTATAACTCACAGACTTGTCTCATTTACTCTTAATCTAAATGCACGTTCCTTTCTTCAGGTCTGGCTCGACTTGTCGCAGCAAGAGATGAGTCTTTGCAGGTCCTTCAGTTTGGTAAGGGACACAATATTTTTTGACTTATTTGGCAGCGACGCTCTTCTCAAGGTTTAAAAGCAAAGACGATAACATAAAAAGCTAAATAACTTACGCTGATATTTTCAGCAGGGTCAGTATCAGGGTAACGTAAGGTGACTGGCAGGTATAGCTACTGCTCGCTGATTATGAAAGACATTAAAGACGTGTCAAAGGAATAGACAACACAGATAATTGATTTTGATACCCGAGACTATTTAGCAGAATGTGATTACATTGAAATTATTATAGCCTACTCAGCCAATTAAAGTTTTACAAGCAATGTTTCTTTCAAATGCACTTAAAGGTACAATATGCAAGAATTTTGTATCAAAATATCCAAAAACCACTTGCACAGTGTTATATATTTCTTTCAATTGTGTACTTCCATTATATGTTTCCAAGAATTTGTAAATTCAGAGAAATTCACAATTTTAAAAAGTGCCCGTCCCTGTTCACTTGTCGCCTGTCAATGACGTAATATCCGCGTTATCCCTGGTTTCCGCTTGTACTGCCATAGTAACCATGGCGACAGACGTCGACAGCTGCGTAGTGCGTAACGTCTAAATGCACGCTGTTGTTGTTTCGTTCAAACATTATGGACCATGGCAAGCAGACTTTGTGACAAAAGGAGAACTAAAACGAGGATCAATATCAGCGTGGCGTTTTCGAGATGCCGAGAGCTCCACGTCCGCGACTAACTTGGACTTGACAGAGCTTCACGAGTCACAACTTGACAGGGACGCCGCTCTTGCATGTACTTTATTAGACAGGTGAGCAAATGTACATAAAACAAATTAATGTTATATAGCTAAACATGATGATATGTTAGAATATGTTCAGTATGTTATTATAATGTTGATCTAGCTTACTGCTAGTCTCATATAGCAAACAAACAAACACATAGAATAACATTATAACTTTCAACACACTCAAATGCTGTTTAGAATGATAGTGTAACGTTAGACCAAATGAAACAGCGCTGCGTTACCTCACAAGTAATTCAGTAATAGTAGTAATTCAGGACTTGCTGCTAGTTCGGTATAGAAGTAAATGTCCTTATTCCTTTATATCCGCAGGACTCGCGATATCCGTCTCTCATTAGCAATCGCGACCTGCTTCATACCACAGTCATGTTAAAAAACATGAATGTTTTCACTCATCCAAAAACATTATTAGATCCATCAGCATGACAGCAAGTCCCATCATTCCACTTATCACTGCGTCATCAACCTACGTTATTGTAAGAGGTTAGCGACCCCTAGCAGCGAAAAAAAAAAAAAAAAAAACATATTGTAGCTTTAATGCATACAAGACTTCTTTCAAAAACATGAAAAAACTGATGTGAATTATTCCGGCCCACCCACGCTTTTAGAGGCCCACCAATCATCCACTAATGTGCTGTAGTCGAAGAAGAGTGCGGAAAGGGCGATACAAAACAACACACTGTTCCAAGAACAGTAAACAAAGCAGCATATCATTATCCATCAATCTGTTTTGTATTTTGTTCTAAACTTTGCATGCAATGGTGGATCCGCTACTTTTCTTCCTCTTCTATCCTTCCGAGCGCATGTCCTATAAATGACATGACTCATTGCTGCCCTCTGACATCTTGTAGAGTATAGAAAAGAAATTATACTGTGCATGTCGAACATGTCAATCCGTGCTCAACTGCGGTTGAGAGTATACTTTGAAAGTTATGTGGACATGACTGTGTGCAAGACGGAGTGGAACGCGGAAAATGAAGTATACATGTACAGAAACACATAGAGTGGATGGTAAATGCTGCTTTGACGTTTGTGTTGAAGTGTCAATCACTGAGCAGTCTGCTCTATTTGTTCTGGAAAACCAACACAGAGCCAAACTCTCGACTGCACCTGCCTCTCAAGCCTCTGGATGTCAAATCAAAGAATTCTTTTTCGTCTTAAATAGAGAACTGCAGCTAAAGGCCTGACAGATTGCAGATCGTTCACGTCAGCCATCAGCTCACATTCGCCAGCTCCACAAAACCTTTCATCTCAGCAGGCCTTTATCAATCTCATCAACTGTCTGAACTTACACCACCACAAGAGTTTGAGCAAAGTTTCAACAGTGCAGCGTTTCTATGTAAAATATCTGCCATCACTTTGTAAAACAAGAATACACAAGATATTGAAGTTTTTACTTTATTTTATTACTGCATACTTGAAGATCAGAAAAATACTGACTGCACTAATAACTCTTTGAAAAGAAAGAAGAGAAACTAAATGATAGGGTGCTCTCTTAAAAACAAAAGTTGCTAGTGTATGGGTGGTTGCCAGGATTGTGATAAATTCGGAATTGTAGAATTGGTTCCCATTTAATTCAAGAGTGTGCATTTAAATTGAGTTGTCCACACCCCGCAGGAAGCTGAATTAGAATTTGAAATGGAATGAAAGAAAGAGGAATTTACTGAACAGTAGTTCAAAAGAAATTCAGCACAGATTTAACCACTGATTTAATAATTTGCTTAATCAGTATTTTGTCTTGTATTTCAGAAAAAAAATACCTGAAAGTCTCTATGACATCTTGATTGGAGTTACTTCTTTGGTATGAGTCAATGGGATTGGTTAGAAATGTAATATCACAGATCTCCTCAACAAGCTGCATGACCTACGGTATCACACGTGGGTCAAGTTAAGCACCAAAGTTTAATACTTAGCATACACTAAGGAATGGATTGTCTTGGAGAGAGGAGAAATTGGGGATAAAAATCTTTTATGGAAATAGTGTTATGCAGAAGCCTGGAGGTGGCAGTTTCCTCAGTATTCTCTGAAGACTTGCTGTCTTCCACACACACACACACACGTATCTGTGCTCAATCAGTGCAGGAAGAATAAAAGGCCCCTGGAGGCTGTATATTTGGGAAGTTTCGATTCACCATAAGAAAAAAAGGAAAAACACTTGTTTATGAACTCACCCGAAGCAGCGAAATACTGCTGAAGGGTTACAGCAAAAATGGATACATATTCTTACAGCAGCAGAACTTTATTAACTTTATTTAACAAACATTATTCCTGCTTCAGGTTAACTCATAGTGAAGGTGAAGTGATTTAACAGTAATACTTTTGCTCCAAGTATCAACATTTTTAAAACATGGATATGGAAGGAAACATGTCATGTTTTTTCTTAGTCTTGATTTGTAAACTGCCACACTTCACATGAACACGCAGCCATGCACAGAAGACCAACAGCCAAGGTCAGGAGTTTTGTTAAATAATACATTCAATTTCAGTTTGTTTTACACCAAAACCTATTGTATACCCCCAGAACACTTGTAATATATAGCATGTGTAGCATCAAACCATTCTGTGATACTTTTTTGTTTCCTTTTTTTAAAAAGCTTGATGCTGGTTGCTGTTCACTGCCATTATGTGGACGAGAACGAGCGGGGCATTTTTTTTAAATTCTCTTTTTGTCGTTCAAGAGGGGGATACGGTATTAGAACAACAGCAGGGTGAGTAAATGATTACTTAATTTTCATTTTAGGGTGAATTAACCCAAAGCAAGAGACTCTCCAAATAAAGAGCTGAATGGGAAAAAAATGATCATTGGGTCTGTCCAGAAACTAAAGATGAATATATATAGTGAACTGCACAGTTTTTCGAAAAGCATTTTCATTTGCTCACGGTGAGCTGTCTGACTAGCATGCAGCCGGTGATAGCCAAGTCTGTGCTTCTAAAGGGCAAAAGATTCAGAGTAACACTTATCAATTCAGACGAGTAGGGAGAGATTGGTGTCCCTTATTTTGCTACACTTAAGGTGACAAACCTAATTTTAAATGTGTGAGGATTTATTATTATTTTTTAAATATACAAATATGCAAACCTGTGTGTACTTTGTTTTTAGATTTAAAATTTTGATTTTGTGGGTGGTCCTAAAGGGAGGAGTTTGGAAACACTGATAAAGCACTGACTCAACTATTTTTAACGGTTGCTAAACTAAAAAAATATAATCCAACAAATCACACAATGTCCCATCAATGTAGACCAGATTAAATTTATAATCCCTTCTTTTCTTTCTGGAGACAAATTCTTGTAGTCTTATCTATAATATCTTTAACATATGATTACTTTCAATAAGACAATATTCCCACTATAGCCTCAAAGCAAAGACCAGGAAAGGTTTGCTCTTGTGAAACCAATATATCAACTAATTAATCAGCCATTATTTGGCTGTTAAACTACAAAATAATTATCTTAATTATTACATTATTACATTATTACATCTTAATACATTATCAGTATTTTGTACTGTTTGCGAGAAGAAATAAATGCTTTTCAAATTTTTTTTGCATTCAGTCTTGTCAATTGCATAACTTCCTGTTTAAGAAAACATTTGAGCAACATTTGATTAGTGTGTGTCTCACAGCTATTATTATAAGTTTATAATGGTATTATCAAATACAAACAAATCAAATACAGTTTGCATGCCAATTTGAAGACCTACTGAAGAGGACATTTTTATGGATTTAAAAAAAAAAAAAAAAAAAAAACCTAGTCCCCTCAAATGTTGCCTGCACAGTCACTTGATTTAAAATCAAAAAGTATCACGACATGTTCCAAACCTTTAAGCACAGATCAAAGAGAGGAGGAATATCTGAAACCTCGGCACCATTTTACTCAGACACCAAACGCACACTCTATTCTCATTGAAAACTATAATCAGTCAAACATTTCTGTCAGTTCCTCAGAGCACTTAGATTTCCATCGCTCTCTAGGGCAAATTCTATTATACGATGGATATTAAGTCAATATGATCAGAAAATGAAAAATGTCAGGAATGCATAAGAGTACAATGGCACCCTCTGTAACCCCAGCAAAGTACTCTTTTTATCCAAGATAGACAGAGAAAGATGAAATCACCCTTGATAGCAGTGCGGCAGCGTCTCCGTGACAGAACATGCTGTCTATGCCTGGACCGGCCCAGAAGTCTGTAGTAGTACCACCTCCTCCCCAGAATTCTCCTCACTGCCCCTGACATGCTCTCTGCGTCTCACGGCCTTCAGAACGATTGACTTCTGAAACTGCTGGAAGTCTTCACTTCAAAAGCTCCTGTTGAACTGAATCACAGCCAGTAGAGTTTGCATGTTCTGCAGATTACTGCATCTGATTCTGCAAGTCAGGACTGCTCTTGAAATGACATGGTGGAGAGTTTCGAGAGAAAAGGGGAAAAAGAAGGGGGGTGCCAACTCCTCCCCACAAATAACCTCTGTGATTTAGGAATGAAAACTACAGTGAGGTGTAAATTACAGTGCAAACATGCCTTGAGCAGCTAAAAAAAAATTATATTGAATGCATATATTAAATTACAGGGATAGTTCACCAAAAGGTGAAAATTCTGTTTACTCACCCTAACATTCTTCCAAACCTGTATGTTGTAGTTTTCTGTGAAACTCCAACAGAGAAATTTTAGATTTTTATCTTGGAGCTCTTTTCAACTAAAAGTACATATTGACACATCTGTCAAGCTCCAAAAAACAGCATAAAAAACAAGTTAACCGTTTACAATAAGGATTTATTTTAATTTATTTACATTAGTTAACTACATTAGTTAACATGAACTAATCACGTAAAATATTTCTAAAGCATTTATTAATCTTAGTAACAGGTGTGCTCGCTTTACACCGATGAGTACAGAAACTAGTGACTTTAGTTTCAAAAATCAAAATTAAAGTTAATCAAAGTTAAATCAAAATTTGATTTGGGGGCACTTTCATGGTAAATTTATGGTGGTTTTATGTCCTTTTTGTAGCTTGACAGATATGCACACTAAGTAGTTCACATTTTTTCCCATTATTGTTGTAAATAAATGTATTATAGCTTATACTTAGCTATAAGGATTTCTGCATACAGGCTGACACAACTGAAGGCCGAACAGGAGGTTTGTCCCTTCACACACCCTCAGTTAAAAATCCAATCTGTTAACATGTTTGCAGTGCTCTGACAAGGCATTTGACCCCCTGACCTCTACGACAACACTAGCCGGTGATATAATGAGATTTACGAGCCTCACAAGAACATCTCACCTTCCTGATGAAATCCTTGTTTCTGAGAACCAAATGTCAATAACCTCTCAAACAGAGACGGAAACTATTTTTTAAAAATGATTTATATGCACCCATCACAATAAAGGTAACTGATTGATGCAATACTGTTTGTATAACAAACCACCATGCTGTTTATTTTTATATCTAGGCAGAATATTCAGCTACAAAAAAACATAAATTGACCCATTCCCTATTTCTATTTTAAGTTTGTTTTCACTACTGTAAAAACCTAATGAATGAATATGCCATTTACACAGGCATTCATAAGTGTGGAGTAGGCAAAAAACATTTTTTTTTTCAATGTTTTTGAAAGAAGTATCTTATGCTCACCAAGACTGCATTTATATGATATAGTAAAAACAGTAATATTGTGAAATATTATTACAATTTCAAATAAATGATTTCTATTTGAATATATTCTAAAAAGTCATTTATACCTGTGATGGGAAAGCTGAATTTTCAGCATCATTACTCCAGTCTTCAGTGTCGCATGATTCTTCAGAAATCATTCTAATATGCTTATCTGCTGCTCAAGAAAGAATTCTTATCAATGTTGAAAACAGTATTGCTTCTTAATATTTTTGTTGCAACAAAAAGATTTTAGGATTCCTGGATAAAAAGAAAGTTGTCATAATACTTACCCTTATGTTGTTCCAAATCTGTATGACTTCCTTACTTGTCACACTGCTTTCTTCTATGCAACAAAAGCATATACAATAGTGATCATGAGCTGTCAAGCTCTACAAAAGAGACTATAAACGACTCGCTCACTATGTTCTAAGTCTTTTGATAGCTTGTGTAAAGAAAAGACAGAAATGTAAGTCCTTATGCAATAACAATTGCATAATGTACCTCTCAAATGTCACAGATGCAGAGATTAATATCAATGGCATCAACCAGCATTGGTTTGTAAGGCCAAATATGTGGAGGGCGAATGGGTGCAAAGTTATCATATGGCCTCACAAGAGTCGTGGACCACTTTTATTATAGTTTTACAATGGTTTTTGTCCTTTCTGTAGCTTGACAGCCAAGAAAAGGAGTATTGTGAACACAGCACAAATGTCATACAGGTTTGAAACAACATGAGGGTGAGTAAATAATGTCATTTTTGGGTGAACTATCCCTTTAAAACATTACTCAAACTTTCATAACTCCAACAGCAAAATGACAAGCTAAAAAGTTGCAGATCAGCATTACCTGTCGTCGTCAGTGCTTCTCCGAACTTCGAGAGCAGACATAATTAGAACTACAAAGTTAAAAGATTAGAGGGAATAATTGAATAGCAGAAGTGCTAAAGAGAGTAAGAGTCTTGATCCGAAGCGTCTCTCGTTGAGTGGGAGCTAATGGATGGGGGGGTTGATGTCTTGGCAGCTCAGTGACAGAATATTTCTCCAGTGAGAGGGAAGAGATCAGGTCTGTTGCATTCTGGGTCTTTGTAGGAGGGTTGGTGAGTAATGGAAGGAGCCGGGGGAGGCGGCAGGAGCCACTTTCATTCTCTCCTGACGCTCAGACACTCGACCTCGGTGTGAACTTTCTCATCAAGAGAGGACGAGAGGATGAGATGGAGAGGCTGGCGTAAATCTGTCTGCTCGGCTTCTCAGAAGAGCTCTGCACTGGAATAAATGTGGGTAATAAGAGGTCTGATATTATTACCCATAGTGCAGTTGCTACATGCCACCTGAGACTCGGAGTCAAGCTAAAGGAGAATAGAGGAGGGCCATTAAGTTGAGTTGTGTCTGAGTGATGGACGCCTCTGTGTACTGATGCTGCCTGCTTTGCATGAAGACATCAAATTAAACGTTTATCTCTCCAGAGATATAAAAGCAAACAGAAATGGTGGAACCAACCTTTTGGTAACCGTCAAAAACACATAACGTCACAACGTCTTGAAATATGAGTCATGACATTCATTAGCCAAGTCACTGTCATTATAAAGTCAGTATAAATGTGTCTTATGGTTCTAATTTGTCACTTAAGACAAAAAAGAAAAAAGACTAAAATGATCCCCCATACATAATAAGTCCTCTTACAAAATGAGACAATTAAGAGATCTCGCACGTAATGACGTAATCCAGCCAAGATTCATCAGGAGGAATTAACGTAGGACAGGGTGTGATTTTAACCATTAGGACTGGATTGGATCGAAGTTAGCGGTTATATTTTTATTAATATTTTGCCCTGCTCATGCAATCTTGTACTCCAAAAAATTACTTCTTGATGAGTATTTAATTTGGTTTTAACTTGCAATATACGACACAAGTACCATGGGACCATTCTGTAATACTTTTAATGCTTTGATACAGGTCCCTATTCACTGCCATTATATGGACAAGCACGAGCGGGACATTTTCTAAACATTCTCCTTTTGTGGTCCGAAAAAGAAAGAAGGGCATACACTATTAGAATAACACAAAGTTGAGTAAATGGTTACTTCAATTTATATTTTAGGGTGAACTAACCCTTTAAGGATTTTTAGTTATTTTAACTGGAAAATTAGACAAAATACATACAAAAAATTTGATTTTTTGCAGTGTGGTTATGTCAACATGAAGAAGTCAAGAAAGCTACAGTCAGGGTTTCCACACCTTTTCCAGTTATCTGTGATTACTTGATACAAATTATTAAAAACACAAATTAATAGAGATCATTGTTTTGGGCTGAACATAACTAGAAAACCTCATACTACATGACGTTTTAAGACAGTATTCAACAAATATTTGTAGACCTAGAGGAAATCACAATTCTAAGTGTTCCTTCTATTTCCAGGTGGGAACCTGTTAAATTTAAAATATCAAAACAAACATTATTATTATTTTTTTTTTTTAGAATAACATGCTCTAATGAATTATGCATACTAAGACAAGTAACACTATTTAAGAAAACAAACAGAGTACATTTTGATTTCAAAATGACTTAAAAGTGGAGGCCATAAAACAGAAGGAACTGGGAGTAAAGTGTCCAGTTTTATGTAAATCACCTTGACCAAATTAATCAAACAATTACTTCTTTCCATGATTCCTGCTTTCACCACACTCCTAAATCTTTACCTCTACTCTGCTAGCCCTTTAATAGGCACTAACCTATTAGTAACCTGAGGTATAGGCCTACACATCAGCTTGCACACTAAACAGCTATTCCGCCTCAGAGCGCTGGAAGTACACTGCTGTAAATATCAGACTGACTTCAGGGAGCCGACTGACCAGTGTGCAGCCGGTAAATGCAATCAAGACATGACTTCAGCTCTCTGCCCTCGGGCCTGCTTCAGAGACAGCACATTTGAAGGGAAAAATGTTTACATCCAGTGCCCCCCTCTGGACCAAAGTGGTAATAAAAAAAAGAGCTGGATGCAGTACCATTAGAGCATTCCCTCAATCATCAATTAAAGACAGTAAAAATAATACAGATAGATGGATAGTAAACGTTAAGATTGACAGATAGACAGAACAACAGACAGACAGACAGATTTAGCAATATTCAGACAGACAGAACAAACGAACGTCAGACAGACAGATAGTCGGATAGACCGACAAACAGATAAGACAAGTAATATAGATAGATGGATATTAAACTTTAAGATTGCCAAATAGAATGATATACAGACACACACAGATAGACAGTAAAAAATAATACAGATAGATGGATATTAGACTTTTGACAGACAGACATAACAACAGACAGACAGACAGACAGACATAAGGAATAAACATACAAGGATAGACAGAGAAATATTATAGACAAACAGACATACATAACAATAGACAGACAGACAGACATAATGACAGACATAACGACAGACATAGCATTATTTAGACAGACATACAGACATAACGATAGACAGACATAACGACAGACACAGCCAGACATAACGACAGACATAACGACAGACAGACAGCCAGACATAACGACACACAGACAGACAGACATAACGACAGACAGACAGCCAGACATAACGACACACAGACAGACAGACATAACGACAGACAGACAGCCAGACATAACGACACACAGACAGACAGACATAACGACAGACAGACAGCCAGCCAGACATAACGACACACAGACAGACAGACATAACGACAGACAGACAGCCAGACATAACGACACACAGACAGACAGACATAACGACAGACAGACATAATGACAGACAGACATAACGACAGCCAGACAGACATAATGACAGACAGACAGCCAGACATAACGACACACAGACAGACAGACATAACGACAGACAGACATAATGACAGACAGACATAACGACAGCCAGACAGACATAATGACACACAGACAGCCAGACATAACGACAGACAGACAGCCAGACATAACGACACACAGACAGACAGACATAACGACAGACAGACAGCCAGCCAGACATAACGACACACAGACAGACAGACATAACGACACACAGACAGACAGACATAACGACACACAGACAGACAGACATAACGACACACAGACAGACAGACATAACGACACACAGACAGCCAGACATAACGACAGACAGACATAACGACACACAGACAGACAGACAGACATAATGACAGACAGACAGACAGACAGACATAATGACAGACAGACAGACAGACAGACAGACATAATGACAGACAGACAGACATAACGACACACAGACAGACAGACATAACGACAGACAGACAGACATAATGACAGACAGACAGACAGACATAACGACACACAGACAGACAGACATAACGACACACAGACAGACAGACATAACGACACACAGACAGCCAGACATAACGACAGACAGACATAACGACACACAGACAGACAGACATAACGACAGACAGACAGACATAATGACAGACAGACAGACAGACAGACATAATGACAGACAGACAGACAGACAGACAGACATAATGACAGACAGACATAACGACACACAGACAGACAGACATAACGACAGACAGACAGACATAATGACAGACAGACAGACAGACATAACGACAGCCAGACAGACATAATGACAGACAGCCAGACATAACGACAGCCAGACAGACATAACGACAGACAGACAGACATAACGACAGACAGCCAGACATAACGACAGACAGACAGCCAGACATAACGACACACAGACAGACAGACAGACATAACGACAGACAGACAGACATAATGACAGACAGACAGACAGACAGACAGACATACAGACATAACGACAGCCAGACAGACATAATGACAGACAGCCAGCCAGACATAACGACACACAGACAGCCAGACATAACGACACACAGACAGACAGACATAACGACACACAGACAGCCAGACATAACGACAGACAGACAGACATAACGACACACAGACGGACAGACATAACGACAGACAGACAGACATAATGACAGACAGACAGACAGAACGACAGCCAGACAGACATAATGACAGACAGACAGACATAACGACAGCCAGACAGACATAATGACAGACAGACAGACACACAGACAGACAGACAGACAAACAGACAGACAGATAGATCTGACAGCAGAAAGTAATTGTATGAATCAATGTGTGTGCGATCCACAAGTGCAAACAGAAAAGTACAAGTGGAAAAATAAAATATTCAAACAAACAACGTCTGCTGGAGTGATGGAACAAACCGAGACAAACCACAGCTCCCACACTGAGACCACAGAATGAGGACAATCGGAAAGACCTCAAGCTGCGGACAGGAACTCACGACGGCCGCAGCTCAACACCACAAAATGCCTACATCTGAGACAAAATATGCAATAACTTGCTCTTCCTCTGAAACCACGTTTCTTTTCGGTTGATGTGCAATAGACGAACAGCTCTTTGGGCATTGTTTTATGAAATACACATAATGCTCATAGTCACTTTAGATGTAATATCAGAGTTAGATTTAAGCCTTCGTGAGTGTACAGAGTTCACTGAAAGGTACATTAGATGCTTGGGTAGTAGTACAGAAACATCCTTGATTTTTTTGCTGCTGTTTGGAGTTTTTTATTTCAAGTTTTTGCCAGAATGGACTCCAACTGCCAAAACTATCAACCAATGAACACCCATAATGACATTCTTTCTGTGATGATGTGACAATGTGAATTAATGAAGCAATGAAAACTAGGAGAACAAACACATTAAGTGAGATGAAGTCTGCCAAAGAAACAGTGTTCTGGACACACTGGCCTAGACTGTTTATTGCTTTGAATGAGACTTAAAATGAGTCTAAATAATTGTGCAATTATTGCAATAATGCCAAGTTTGGTAAGAAACATTTTCAGTTACATTTAGTCCTTTCAACTTGAGAGTCTGAAGATACTCCATTCGTATTGTTGTTTGGCTGTGTGAGAACTATTTATGTTATTTTGGCAATCATTAAAAAACTCTCACATGAGTTGTACATGGCAGTTATTATGCAGCTCTGGAGAGAAGCTAGACTACACCACAGCCTGACAAAAAAATAGAAAAGCAAGCGGCCAATGGAAAAGCAAGGAACATACAAACAGATTTTGGAACACAACATGAAAAAGACCAGATGCTGAAAATGACTTTGTCTCCACTACAGTGCAGTAAAATTAATATTATACAAACATTTAATACAGGGGCCTTTTTTCAATGGATGGATGGAATCATGGCACTTCATGAAGTTAGTAAAGAGAGTGAGCAGAGCTCAAATATAAGATTTGATCTGTTTAACATTTTTAGTCACAACATAATTCACATTTCTAAAAGATAGAGAATCTTATAATGATAAAGAATAGGTAGCTGTGTTCAAACTTTTGAATGCAGGTTCATGAGCTCTATAGTGTATAAATCACCCAATTTAATAAAGTAAACACAGAACAATTTTCAGAAGGAGGCAGTGGCTATTTTTCCGCTTCCTTTGAGCTCACTGTGTTCTCATAGAGATTCTCCAGCATGAATATGAGGGGAGAAATTGCAAAATACAGATGAAAAGAGGCAATGCTTCCAGTCGTGCTGTGGTTGGTTTATTACCCTGTCAATGTACTACTGCCTGCCTATCATGTTCAGTCTGCAAATTGGCCTGAATGGGTGAAACTGGTGGACACTGACTGACTAATTACAGAGTAAACAAATCACCCACTCAAATGGGTGTTCATATGGAACTTGAATGCAAATTTTACATTGGAGAAGAAAAAAAACAACAGCAGAGAGGAAACTTTGCCTCCTTATTTCAGAAGTCTGTTACACACCACTAATTTTACACTTTACAATAAAAAATTACTAAACAAAACCAAACACTGAAGTACATTACCAGCAAATGGCGAAGCATCCTACATTAGGAGCTTATTATTATAACACTCCAAGTCTCCAACTTACAAGAAAGTGTTGACAGAACACCAAATACTGTGCATTCAACTTGCATCATAATCTCTGAGACAGGACTTCAATCACTGAGTTACATGGGGCCTAGTAGTTTACTGATGCTCTTGGGTATTTGCCACTTGTAAGCACTCCACCGCTCTTACATCATCTGGCCGTCCCCTGGAAAGCAAGAGGCCCTCGGCCACCAGACACCATTAACATCAAGCTCCCTGAATCCCAGGCAGTCATGCCGCATTTCCTGCAGCAACAGTCAAACAAGCTCATGAATCTCTTCCCAGAATAAAAACCAGCAGTCTGAACCAGCACCAGCACCAGCAGTAACAGCCTCAGGGATTTCACACGTTCCATCTCTGTTTATATGGGCAAGAGTCACATATCTGCTGTTCATTTATCTCAAGAAATTACACAATCCCTGGGAAGACAATGCAGTTTATAGAAGCCCTTGTGTGAGATTTAGAAATGGATAAACACATTCCATCAGTTGTTCAATTGAAAGAAGATTCTTTCATCATTTTTGTTTTTTCTCTTTTACATGCAATGAAAGTAAAATAGCTGTTACACTAAAAAATGCACTATAAAAGTATCAAATGGTCCATGCAACTTCATTTTCAATGCATGATGAAGAGCAGCTCAGACACTGCGAAATATTTTAGTAACATTTTGTTTAGGATTTAATTCTCACTATTAACTAGTTGTTTATTAGCATGCATATTACTAGGATATTGGCTGTTTATTAGTACTTATAAAGCACATATTAATATCTTATTTTGCAAGACCATATTCAACATCCCTTAATCCTGCCCAATACCTAAACCTAACAGCTACCCTACTAACTATTTATTGAGGCAAAAGTCATAGTTAATGTTTAGTTAATAGTGAGAATTGGACCCTAATCTAAAGTGTGACCAATATATATATATATAAATATATATATTTATTTATTTTTTTCACTGAGGTAAGAATGTCACACGGTTCGAGTAAATGATGACAGAATTTTCATTTATAGGTGAAGTAACTCTTTAAGGAACCGGCAAACATCTGGTTAATTCCCACCCCTTCAAGCTCATAAAGCAGATAAAATGATTTTTGGCACAGGATTCAAAAATGCATTAAGACCCAAACTAATCTCATGTTCAATACAATCACGGCCACAATTGTTTTCCCCATGCTGGAGGAATTGTTTCCTCCATTTTTGCAATTATTTCAATTACAGAGTAGAACAACACAACTAAACTAATGGCTGCTGAAGAAAAAGACCAGCAACATGTTGTTCTGATTTGTTTGCACTTGAAGTAATTTTCTTTCGGGTTCAGTTCCAGCAACGATCTCCTGAACTTGTGGGATCTCACATGTAGCACATTTCTGCTTTGACCCAATTTCAATCTAGTTTATTCTACATGTTCAGAAAACCTTAATCATACACAAGACAGATGTTCTCAAAGGGTTTTATCCCCTGTGATAATCAAGATTTCTGTTGCAACTACTCAATTTTGTATTGATGGTCTAAAACACGTTTTGCCTCAAATATAAAAAAGGTGCAAGTACGTCAACAGACCACCCACTTGTTTCTGGCATATTACTTATCTGAACTAGTAGAAAGGCATATTCACCAAAAAATCTGTCATCATTTACTCACCCTGTATCCCATTCCAAACCTGTATGAATTTCTTCAGCAGAACACAAAAGAAGATATTTCAAAGAATGTTTGGGTCCAAATATTAGACAAATTTCATTAAAATTATTGAATGTCAGTTTTCCAGTGAACTAGAGTACATCGCAATGCAATCAAAATTGCCATTATAATGTTATATTGTAGACTCAAGATCTTCCAACATCACTACACTTTAAAAAAGTGAAGTGTGTAATTTTTACACTATAGCGTCACCAAATGAATGTGTAAAAATAATGAGGTTACCCAAGAACTCCCTGTATGCTGCTAATCGACAGGATTATACAAAGATAGCATCAAATATAGTTTGACTGAAGACTAGTTTCTGCTTACCAAAGTATAGACACAACTGCTAGTGTCGCACATGGACTCTCATATAACCCTGAGAACTAAATTTATTACTGTTTATTAGGCCAGAGCAGAATAGACTCCTCAAGAATCTCAGCACTTTCTGGCATGCTGTCTACTGTCCTTCAGTCTAATCTAAAACCGGAGAGCCTATCATCATCATGCTAGTGGGCACATGCACAATCTCACATAAAAGCAGCGTTATTACATTAAGCTCAGGTGTGATGTTACTTCAAACAGGAAATACATCAAAGAGGTACATAAGTGGTCCACTTGTGTCTACAGGGGTCTTTTCCCTGGGGCAACCAGGGCAAGTTATGCTGAACGTGAGCACTCAAAATTATGATCTATAAAATGGGCCATGAGAGGTATTTATAACCCCTGGATAGTGGATGAGGCTGCATTTTCAGACGAGTGAAAGCAATTCCACTGTAGCAGTCAAAATATTGTCAAATATCTGTGCTCAGCTGCCGAAATGCATCCTGCAGAACATCTCGGCTGCATTGCTCAGTTGATTAATTGGACTTTGGCATTTCTCTTTTGCTTTGGTATGTTAATGAACGTCTAGCACAATGGATTCCATGCCATCAAAGAGCCATGGATAAAATACGCCAAACACCTGCTTGTTCCAACAAATCCGCAGTCTCTGCCAGGGTCTCCATTAAACCCCCGCAATAAACAGACCCAGTGCTTCTCTGCCATTGGCAGTAAGTTACGATTTAAGAACTGAGATTCAAATTGTTGAATACAAATTGCATTCAGATTAATCACAGTAAGTCTGCAATCCTTGTGATTAACATGAGAACTGACAAACATGAGATGTTATATAAAATGTATGGGAATACAATTTATACATCTTATGAATTATCATTATCATTATAGATTTTATATAAATAAATGACAAATATTGTATTTATATAAAATGTGAAAAAAATTACATTAGTAATTCACTAGTCCATTAGTATAGTGCTATGCATAAGTTTAGATACCCATGCTAAAGTTTGGTGTCCTATGCATAATTGGTGTCCTTATGCATAGTATCCTGGATCCATGAAGTAACTGGCCTTTAAAAATAAAAATCTGCCTGCCTCTATGGGAATTTAACATAGGGGTGTCCAGACTTATGCACCCTGTATTTTAAGGAAGAACATTTATTTATTTACGATACATTATTCATTCACAAAGAAAATTGGTGTCCTTAAAGGTTGGATTTTTCCTAATTTTTTTAATTAAGGCATTAAGTTCAATTTCCAAAAGATGATTTTTTATTCCTCTTTTTAGTCAACTTTAGCATGGGTGTCTAAACTTATGCATAGCACTGTATATATATACTGTATTGCTGATTGAACTAAAATACAATCAATAAATAACATTTCTGTTGATTTTTATAAATATTACATATATAAATATATTAATATTATATCATAATTTAGTTGTAAATTATGAGAGAGAGAGAGAGAGAGAGAGAGAGAGAGAGAGAGAGAGAGAGAGAGAGAGAGAGAGAGAGAGGCAAAGGAAATAACAGTGGAAAAATCTAAAATACCCATTTGTTTATCAGCAGATTATAAAACAGCAAGGCCTGCATCATAATTTTAGTTAATTCCTGATAGAACTAATATATAATAATATATAAATTATATAGATTTATATAAATGAGATGATTTACATAAAATATTACATAAATAGTCTGATTTATGAATACACACACAGATACACAGATACACACACACACACATACATACACACATACACATACATATATATATATACATACATACATACATACATACATATATATATATATATATATATACATATATATATATATATATATATATTGTAAATAGAATCTGGACTAGCTGATATTTACTTGACTGGGGAAAGACCAACATTTGTTTAATTATTTGTCAAAGTTACATTTAAATAACATTTTTAAATAAGGAATAAATTCTGATCTCAATCTTCTCCTAAATTGTGCAGCTTTAGTTAGGAAAATTAGTCAGAAAACTGCATTTTGGTCCAGCTAATGCAAATTCAAAAGTAAATGTTGGTCATATGGTGTTTTGACCAGTCTTGGCCGGATTTGACCAGTCTTGGACTTGTTCCACAATATGGAAATTTAATGTCATAGCCAAATTGTTGGCTTGTGTGACTAACAGCTTGTCTAGTAAGAGTGTCATAAAGCAGAGATGGAAGAGATTACAAAAGAGGCTGGTATGCAAAAAATAATTCCTGGTAGTGATAGCGCATAATTGATGGTACTCTGTACCAATGAGTGCCAGCAAACTATGAAAACTAATCTCAAACAAAATAGCTATGACTGCGATTTTTTTATTACACAAAAACAAGTCGTCTTATAATAGCTGCACAGCACTTATGTTATAATACCGGTTTCCTGGTACCATCTACACAAGTTTTGCAAGATACACAGAGCAAATCTCCCAGAATGCTCAAGGCCAGGGCAAGCCTATATTTAACTTTGCACAAGAAAAGTCTTGTTTGTGATTTCAGAACGCTGTCCTTTGCTCAGCTGTTGTCAGAGGTTGCCAGGAGACGGGATCAATAGAGGCACTATATCAGCCATCTCTGAAGCACCACAGCTTTTATAGTTCAAAGCCGGGCTTGGAATACCCTTACTTTAGAATAAAACAACATCCGGACAAAAAAGGGGAGGGTAACATGGGAGATTATGGAGAGAGAGAAAGAGAGAGGCAAAGGGAATAACAGCAGAAAAATGGAAAACAGAATAGGAACAAGATCCATTTGTTCATCAGCCAATCCTAAAACAGCAAGGCCTGCATCATAAAAAGTTAATTGCTGACAGAGCCAATATACACCCTCGGATTCAGAGTTCTGCCAGCCAGAGAATAATTCCCATGTTTCCACACAAGTTTACTGGCTGTTTAAAGCTTTTCTGCAGTGCATTTCAAAGATCAGGAATGTGACTCTGTAAAATGGATTAACACTATATGTTACACATTCAAACTGATTGCTGGAAGGCATATTTCACATCATTTTTATTAAATGAGGTATTAATGATTTTTTTCTTCTAATCTTCTTTTAGAAGGAAACAGTAAATAAATGGCACAAAAATGATTGCCTATCTTTTGTAAAAATGCTAGTTTGATCAGTCCACAAGATCATAGCGTGACCCATTTTATGATTCCGACTACTCCCCAACAACCTATGTGAGATTACATAACCAAAGTGTGGGCTTAGTGCACCATTTGGGATGGGCCTCAGATGTCCAAAACTTCCTGTTTGAGCCTGAAGCGTACGGCATGCTGTTTTAAAAGAACTAGTACTTCACATCTTTTTGGAGCCCAAAAACAGCTCCTTCTCACCTTGGTTGCCCATGGGGACATCTTAGAAATAGGCCAGTTTCTGAAGCAGGTCACCCCATCCTGTGAAGAGAATAATCAGAAACAGAAAGGACGACGCTCAAGATGAAGGACTCAAGGATGTGTCCGGCACTATCTCAGCTCCTTATCGAGATATACAAACAAAACCTGCCTGTTACATCCATCTGTGTGCTGTTTCGGCCTGCACACGGTTGTGGAGATTACCACAAGAATTCTAAAACGCCGCTCAGGCCTGCCACAATGTGCGGCAAGATGACCCTCCCACTTTTGGAAAGAAAGGAGAATGAAAGAGGCGGGTGGGGGGTTAACAAGAGGGACAGTGGTTACTTTTTTCCATTTTCATGAGCAGTTAGGGGCCTAGTAACAGCATTCTCTCTCTCTCTCTCATTCTGCACCACCATCTTTTGGGGAAATGAGCCCCCTTTGGAAATCTGAATTCCTCTGGAATGTCAGCCAATCAGAACGCAGGCTCAAGGGAATGTGTTATGGGAAGGTCTGGGCTCTGACACTTTAATCTCCCAGCGAAAAAAGTTCCAATACACACTTTTTACAGTGGCTTTGGATGGGTTTATAATCAATCAGTCAATAAAGAATATGTTTTTTTGTTTTTACTCTAGTGATTTATGGTTCTACTGAATATCACTACTTGAAATTAGTTATGTAGAAATGTATAATATATTTGTATCAAAAAATGCTCACCTTAAAAATATATATCTGTAGTGCTTCAAATTACACCAAATATAATTTACAATGGAAAACTGCTTTTAATTTAACTGCAAAAATCTGCCTGATTTCCAAAAAATAAATGAATAATTCTAACAGGCTCAAGTAATCATTTTATTTGTTTAAAAATAGGTAGGTCTAGTAAAAATAATACGGGGTCCGATCATTTGGATATAATTTACCGCCTTAAATATATCAGCCTGTTTTATTTATCAGACTGGTTCCGATAACATTAAAACGTCACAATGTGGCCACTGATATACTGTATGCATCACTGCTAGACTTCATTATAAGTGTGTAACTGTAAATGCGTTTTCTGTTTTTTACAAACTGAGGGAGTAGTAAACATTTACTATAGTAATGTGGATGCCAGGCATATTGTCCATTGACTCCATACACATAGTAAATAATCTGGAATGTGGATTTAATGTTTGGCATACTGAGCCATGTATCCAAAGAACAACGTAAAACCAGGCACCCAACATAGTGTTTGCTGATCGTGTGAAAAACGCTGGCTTTGGTGACATCTGTTTCAAATGACGAGTTTAAAAGAGAAACAAGTAAAAACACACATCAATCCAGAAAAGGGGGATGGGTAAAACAACGTTTCCACAGTGATAAAAGCTCTGGCCACCGGACATCCTAGCAACAGTTACAACGCTTCAGCAATCTGTGGTTCAGTGGAGATAAAAAGCTCAGCTCACAATGTGCATTTGCTTTACTTCATGGCACCTAAAACCAGCTCTCAAGGGTTCACATTGCACTACAGCAATAAAGGACATCAAATTATCAGTGTCTGAAAGCTGTCTGGACGCCGAGACATATAATGTGCATTGGGCAGGCTGGACTGTAAATGTATAAGGCACGTTTACAGCAACATTTGCTGTTCTAGCTGTTAGCATCATTATGAGAAAGCAAACTAAAAGAAGTGACTCTACTAATATAAAGTAAACATGAAACATACCATACCAATTTTGTCATTGTCACTAGTAGGGCCAATTGTATAAACATAGCTGCTAAGTTGAGACTGTGTCTTAAGAACTAGTCTAACCAACTAGCAATTAATTAGGGCTAATCAGTCTAACCTTTCAGATTCAAATTAGACCAATCTATGTTTTTTTGTAACTGAACAATTAGATAACCAACTTGTAAGACTAGTCTAAGCACATTATGCAAATGGCCACATTGCATGAGGGCCGGTTGCATAAACTGCTAAGATAGTCTTACAAGTTGGTCATCAAATGTTTTTCTTTAAGACTGTTCATATTAACTGTTTTAAGTCAGTTACGTTAAAACATTGATTGGTCTAAGTTGATACTAAAAAGTAAGACTGATTGCCCCTTGACTAACTGCTAACTGGTTATACTTAAGACAGTCTTAACATAATGGCTGTTTATGCAACTGTCTGATATTAGCTGAATTTAGCTACTTATTCTAAAAATTCTGCCTCACCAAATAAAAAGCCAAAATAAGCGATGATTAGTTGCAAATGGTTGTGATAAAATATACAGTAAAAACCTAGCAAGCCTAAATATTCTGGAAATAAGGCCCCACAACTGTATATTTTTAATAAACTTGATGAATCCTTGTGGGTGTTACATATCTATTTGAAACGCAGCTGGGACCAATTAGTTAAAATACTATAACTCTGTTTTGTCACAATGAAAATGAAAGCTACTTTTCTTTTTCAAAAGGCTAAATTGATGCTTTGAAATTGTAGCTTATTCAGCTAATTGTAGCTAACTACTACGCACCATATTCAAGTAACATCCAAAAAGTCCCCAACAATGGTTTTGTGATCATAAAATAAGCTCAACAAAGAGACAAGTGACTTGACGTACAGTTCTAGTCTAAACATCCTACTAACTTGATAGAGAGCTGGGATTTGGACAGCTGCTGTTAGCAACACAAAGGCACTTCTGTGAAGCATGTGAGGTCAGAAAATTCTGTAAGATATATGACAACCAGCTGGGCCAAGTTCACATTCAAAGGAAATCTGACTTCAAGTTCAAATGCAATATGCCCACATGGATTTATGATGTCTCACATGTCAAATATCCTTCACATCTGGAATAAACAAAGAAAACACTCATTATTATTATTTATGAAATGGGGCTAAGTATGGATAGTGGAAGAGCTGTATTCAGTACATCTCTGAAACAATTCAAAATGAAAAGACAAAAACGTCACAAAAGTGTCTCTGCAAATCTCTAACAATGACCTTATCATCGAGGTCCAGGATTTAGAGCCTGTTTCGCCCACCTACTCCTGATTCTGACGCATTTTACAGCTGCCCTTTTTCAAAATGTCCTTTGCTTTAATGGCAGCCATTCAGGATTTGGTAAAGGTCAACTTTGTGTTACTTAAACTTTCATTGGGACCAAGATGTAAACCACAGCTGTAACTTCCATTGACCTAGAGGGACACATGGCTTGGTATAAAACACTGAGAAACAATCATTAAAGGGCATTACATTTTAACAGTTTGTCCTGTTGAACATGGTGAACGTGGGAGTCAAAATTAAAAACATGAATTTGTCATGTAAAATTAGATCTAAGTTCTGAAAAACACTTTTTGATGGCATACGATATTTACAGAACCACAAAACACCTCTGTTCAGTTTATTTCTGGATGTCTTATCCTTTCAAAAGCAGATATTAAGCCATTACAGTGTATCTTGAATACTATAAAACAGGCATCCACTGTACTCCTAAAATATAGCCTCAATGCTATGAGAGAGCTCTATTGTTTAATCTTCCCTCCCGATAAATCTCAATAATAATTAATTATTTTAATACTATGCAATTAGGGGAGTGCTGTTCCCTATGGGCTGAATAAAGACCAGTTGACTATCCTCAATTACCAATTATGACTAAACTGGGATTTCCCACTACTGATAAAAAGCCTGAACATCCAGCTTACTAAATGCATAACTGTGAAATTTTAGGGAAGATTTTTCAAGTTAGCCTGGAGTAATGCTTCTAACTTATATTCAATGAAAACAGATTCAGAGTGTACTGTATCTGTGATTTACTGTCACTGTTTATTTGTACATTAAAGAGGTCATATTCAACACTTTGTAGCCTTTCATACTTCTATATTTGTATTCAACCATTATCATTCTGACACTTACAATTAGACTACGTTTAAACTACTGCACATTTAAGACATCTATACAGTTTAAAAGTTTGGGATCAGTAAGTGTCATCTTAAAAAATAATAATAAATAATAATTGACCGTAAAGATTTTTTCACATTGTTACAAAAAATATTTAAAGCTGTTGTTTTGAACATTCTATTCGAATTCTGGAAAAATGTATACAAGTTTCTGGAAAAAATATTAAGCAGCACAACAGTTTTCAACATTGATAATAATATAGGAAATGTTTATTGAGCTGCAAAACAGCATTTATTTTAGAGTTATTTTAAATTGCAATAATATTTCACAGTATTCCTGATCAAATAATTATAGCATTAATGAGCATTACTACTTTAAAAAACATAAAAAAAATATTACCAATCCTTTTGAAAAAAAAAAAAAAAAAAAAACTTAAAAGTGGACCAAAAACACTCTAACTGCATTTTAAAGCTGTAGTGTGTAATTTCTGCACACCAGTTTTATGAAACAAAATTAAAAAAAAAAAAAAAACTGGTTTCTAATCATTCCCCTATTCGACAGTGTCAATGTTGCTGTGTCAGGCCTGGGCTGCATTTCCCAAAAGCATTGTAAGCCTAAGTAGCTTGTATATAAACTATTGGCAGCAATAGTCTCAACGATTGACGCTTTTAAGAACAATGTTTTAGTAATGCCACAGAGAGACAGAGTTAACGCTTTTTTGGGGAATCAACCCCTAAAAAAAGTAGTTTTCTTATTATCTCTGCAAATTTAGCTGAGAAAGGAGAAAAACTACATGCTTCAGCTTTAACCAAAGGATAACAGGGGGTTACCATAAGACAAGCTATCCGGCTTATATGCCATAAATAATACAGTCCTGGATTGAAAGAGTAGAAATGTTTATTACTGAGTACATCAGTCACATTGTGTGTTTGGAACATAGCCAGTCCTCATGCCAGCAAATTAAATGGATAGAAGTCCAAAACAAAATGTTGCTAAACGCATTTCATGAACAAAAGCAGGACAATGTGATGCTTTGCAGTAACAATAGTCAAACAGTCACCAGCGGCACCGGCCAAATTAAACAGCAACAGGCATAAACGCTGCATAAAACACGGGGTGGGGCATCAGGAACAAGATGGAGAAAATGATGACTGTATCTGACTAAAGGAGATTATGTCCATCTTGATATATCACAAGGATTATGTTCTTCACAAAGATTGTCACCATTCAGAGCCATGTCTGGGATGTTTAATCCTCAGCAAAGTTACAAGAAGGATTGCTTTGAGCCCAACAGATATTTGCTGGAATTTTTTTTTTTTTTTAACCAAATATTCCTAACCAAAGTGAAGCCCAAACAAAAAAATCATACATCCCACCAAAACCAAATGTTTCAGATGGTTTCTTTGCTTTTCATTGTACTGGAGGTGTTTCCGAAACTTTTTAACAGTTTTTACACTAGTTACACATCTATTTGTATTCTCTATTTGATCTCGGAGCAAAAGAGCTCATTTAATTAATTATTCAGTGGCTCAAAACATTTTAAACTTGTGCTGAAATGCAAAATTCACATGGGTTATGCTGATGAATATCTGAACAATTCTGTTTGATTCCAGATTCCTGGGGAAAATTAAAAAGAGATGAACATGGCAGAGCATTTCCATGTCATTACCAACAAAATACTTTTAAATTAGCCTATATGAACCATAAATTACACTACAAAGATGTTGTACAGTAAGCCAACCCCTATGCAACTCAAATGTAGCCCTAAAATAGATGCACAAGAAAGACAACACTTAAAGAAAAAAATAGACTTTTACTTCACTCTTTATCTACATGGACTGTATGTATTCATCTGATGGGATAACTAACTATTTTATTCCCTTACCCCTTTGTATGCCTTTTAAAAGTCTGAAACAATTTGAAATGATGAAAGAATGTGGTCTGACAAGCTCTGAAAAGTTCATGACAGTTTGCTTAAAAATGAAAATTCTGTCATCATTTATTCACCCTCAAGTTGTTCCAAACCTGTATGAATTTCTTTCTTCTGCTGAACACAAAAGAAGATATTCTGAAGACTGCATGGACTTCCATAGTATTTTTTTCCCATACTATGGAAGTCAATGCTGCCCCACAACGGTTACAACAATTCTTCAGAATATCATCTTTTGTGTTCAGCAGAACAAAGAAATTCATACAGGTTTGGAACAACTTGAGGGTGAATAAATGTAGAATTTTTTTTTTTTTTTTTTTGGTGAACTATCCCTTTAAGGGTCCATGACACATGCTGCGTTCTCACCATGTCATAATTACTGTAAATGCATCTCCGTTTGCTTTCGAATCGCTCTCGCTGTACTTTGATGTCATACACCGATTGTCTGCACAACACCACTTCAATTTGAACACACCTTAAACCTGTAGTGGCCACGTGGTACAAGTCATAGCTCTCAGAAAATTACGAGTTTACACATTGTAATTACACGTTCAAGCACGTGAAGGCTTTTTACAGTTCAGAATCGTTAAGGTAATTACGACATGGGGTGAACACACCTACATATCCCTCTAAAGTTCATCTCAGCCTACATGAGTGTCACATCAGCATGAACATAGACAGCAATAAATCCTTCAAAACAGTCCTGAGGGTGTATTCAGCCTCATTGAAGAAACATTAAATCAACAAAACTTCAACCAGAACTAGTTCATTCCTGAATACGATGGCGTAAATGTTTTCGAACATAACAGGGTGGCACACGTTTCATGGCAACATTTCAATGCATCTACTAATTCAACTTATTTTTATGTCAATTAAATATAAAGTCATTCAAATGCTTCTGGTGCACACAGAAAGTTGAAGTAAATTTGTAGGGTGTAAGTAATGGTTTTCAGTGCTGTTGGACTCTTGGCCTGTTGTGGATCAAATTTCAGGTAAGGTTTAACGCATGTCAAGGCTTCAGCCTGTCTTGCTGTAACAGTAGCCACCTGAGCGAACACATCTGTTGATGTTACAGTGTTTTCATCCGTTCAGTTAACAACAAACATGTTCTAAACCCTTCCCTAACTGAAAAAGACACATTTTAGGACATAATTACACACATTCTGTAGATCACAGTTGTTAAAATACAAAAACTGCAAAAAGCGGACAAGCTCTAGCAACCTGCACTAATCTGTTTCACAGCCCCACATACACAAGCTCACATCACTGGCTCTCAACACTTCATGTGCTTTGTTAAAAGTGTATCCAAGTTCTCCTCTTACCATGGTGGCCGTCCAGCGCAAGTTTGTTGTCCAACTCCATAACTTCAAAGACAGGCAAAATCAGACATGCTCTCAGTGCCAGGGGAGGGGAAGACAGCAACGGTTCACGGGGAGGGTTCTCTCTCTGCCTCGTCACCCGTTTGCCAGAAGAGCGCTGCCTCCCGTGCAGCCTGCCTGCGCTCCGTTCTGGCTGGAGCGTTGCATCTGGCAGTCGGAGCAGATCTGTGCTGGGCTGAGCCACTTCTCTGGGCCCCACTCACTCCCACATGAGCGCCAGAGCTCTTAAAGACACAGCAGGGATTTTTTTCCCTTTAAATCTTGATTACTTGCTTTCTCTCTCTCTCTATGAGAGCATGCCTTTCTACCATCCTCTAGGTCTTACAGCTTATTCCTGTTATGCAGTGCATTGTCATGTTATAATTTTTTTTTATTTTATATATATAAGTATTAATTTAAGCTATTTCAATTTAGTTTAAGTTGATTAAAAATGAATCAAACTAAAATATATAAAACTTCATAAAAGCTATACAGGCATATTATAGACATTATGACACAAACACAGAACAAAATTACTAAAACTAACTAAAATTAAAATGAAAACAGATCATATAAAAACTAAATCTAATTCAAAATATTATTAAAACTATTTCACTGCTGTGGATGCTATATGCAGTTTCTAAAATGAAAAACTGGCAATTTGTAAAGAAATATTCCAGGTTTTTCTTCATTCTTGCCTTTCTATAATCCAAATATCAAACAAAATATGTTTTCTTAGGAATACTGCTTTCATTGCTAATCAATTTATAGGTTTTTCTTTATTTTATTTTTTGATTTTATAGTTTCACTAAACATCCTGTTAGTTTTTTGTAAAATCCCCAAATGAGGTTAGAAATATTAGCAATGATTTGAATGAATTATTTGATGTCTTGTTCATTTTCTTGTAATTGTGTAAATAATCAAGTTATAATTAATAATAATAATAATAAATAACTAAAATTTAAGTCCCTGGGCTTGACCGGAGGATTAAGGCTGGTAAATATTTTAATAAAAATACTTTATTAAACTGCACAAAAAAAAAAAAAAAACAAGTTACAAAGTTCGATAATGACTGCAGAACAATAATGACTAATAGAGAGAATCCAATTGTTCACATTTTGCACGTAATGAAACCAATATGGATCGGTATAATAGTCCATTCAGCACCAAATGATTCTATATCTATGCCTATTTCATAAGAGAGCTATTACTGTGTAAAGAGGGACAAAAAACTGGAAATATTGTTTATGCTCATGTCCATCATACAACCTAATCTCACCCAAGTGCTCACAACTCATGAGGAGCATCAGAGGCATTATTACTATTTACAAATATACTTTCTTCAAAAATACTCACTCGTTCACTCAACCATGATCCAAAACAAAGTTAATGCTACAAACAAGAGCAGACACTACAGCACTTTACAGACTTTACATCCTGAATGAGGACAGAACCTGAAACTTGAAATCCGATCAGACTGCAACATATTTCCAAAAATCCAATTTTAATCGGATTTCAAACCACATATGGATATCAAGTGCCTTACTCTTACGAGCTACGAAACAGATTAGGATGCCGCTGATGTACAGGGGCGTGTGTGTGGGGTGTTAAATGCCTGTGTCTCTGCGGGGGTGTGCAGTGTAAACGCACAGAGACATTTGCTGAGTCAGCAACAAGCTGTCAGTGTCTGACACCAGCATTAGCACAACGCTGAGCTGCGATGACACTACGGCTCACACAACAGAGAAGAATCTCACGGAGATCTGAAGAACAGTCTGGAATGAGATCTTTTGCCAAGTCTGTGTTTTAGGATCTACCCATGAGCATACACTACCATTCAAAAGTTTGAAAAGAACTACTTACTTTTTCAGCAAGGATGCATTTAATTGATCAAAAGTAACAGTAAAGATTTTTACATTGTTACAAAATATTTCTATTTCAGTTAGGCGCTGTTCTTTTGAACTGTATGTTCATGAAAGAATTATTTTTTTTAATGAAATAAAATTTCACAATATTACTGTTATTATACTGTATATTATGCTGTATTTTTTAGCAAATAAATGCAGCCTTGGTGAGCATGAGACCTCTTTCATAAACAAAAAAGTCTTACGAACCTCAGATTTGAAAAGTTAGTGTGCATAACATTTATATGACGCTCTTGGGGGAAATGGGTTTCAAATCATATTTTTAAATAAAGACAAAAAAAATTAACTGTGACAGACAGACATAATGATAGACAGACAGACAGACAGACATAATCATAGATAGATAGATAGATAACAACTGAACTTTATCTAGCTATTATATAAACATGCTGGCCTATTTAATGCAATAGTTCTCTTTAACCTTTTCACAAAGCAACCGTTGGCATAATGTGTCTCGTCCCCAAATTCAATGGCATTGTGAACCAGAGCCCCTATTAGGCAATTCTAAACAATAGCCATCCTGTAACACCATCATAATTATGCCTCCCACTGCAAATTACGGGTCTGCAGCCTGTCTGAGACAGATCTGGACAAACGGAAAACAGTGGAGTCTACAGTGTGTTCCATCATGCTCCATTTCACGGGTCTGTCAAATGCCGTCACATCTGAACTTTAACTCAATGAAGGCGAGGGTATAAATTTGAAGCTCATATCACTAAACATCTGCTAATATGAGTAAAAGAAATATATTCTGAAACATTACATGAATAGTTCTCAAATCTTATTAACTTGCAGACCCTACTCACTGCTATTTCTGGTTTGAGTGCTCTGGTCCTTACGGATCTGAACTCCCTCGGGAATGCTGGTGGTACGTCGCAGGAGCCATACAGTGCAAGATTCAGCGCGGCGCTCTCGGAACAGCAATGGACTGATCTAAGGAAAGGTCACAGAAGCCGTTCATAGAGTTATAGTGTTGGTGGGCAAAGGCCTACAATATAGACTCTGTATGCTGAAGAAAGCTCATCTTCTGTGCTCTGACCTGTTACTTTGACCCGTTGACATGTGCTGCCCTCTTGAGTTTAAAGAGTGCCATTAAAAGTGAGGTCATAATCAAAAGGATTCAAAACGCATTCTTTTTTAAAGTCTCAGTAACTAAGATTAAGTATGTCTTTATGTGTGTGTGTTTGTATGTGTGTGTGTGTATGTATACCTCTCTTTTGTCCAGAAGAACTAGTTGACATTCTGCAACCAAGCAAAACTTGACCTGCCACCCGATTGGTTTTGATAGTGGCTGTCCACAAGATATCCAGTGGATTGATGAACCTTTCATGTCTGTAAAACAGAAAAAAAAATTGGATCATAAGTATGAGAAATGAGAAAAGAAGATGAGGCCTTCGTGGATCAATTACAACCACAGCAGGACCAAAGAGTGTGAGTCTAAGCAGCTAAAACAGAAGGTGACGTGGCCATAAAGCCAACTGCAAAACAGCTCTATGAATGGACAATCCTTCCTGATTGGCCTAGATTCAGTTATGAGTATTGTTTTGTATGAAAGCACAAGGCTAGGTTAACTGAATTAGATAGCCTTCAATATCTTTAAGTTAATTTACTGAGTTTAAAAAGAAAATTTAAAAGACTTCACTTTAGGCTGTCGTAGTGCACCTCTGGGACTGTTCCACGATCCTGTGACATTCAGAACTGTTTTTATATAATTAGGAAAATGATTAAATTTAGCTGGCTAAAGGGCAAGACACTGAGATATACATATTCTATCGCTGAATTTATCACAGAAAAAATATGAAATACTCTAGAAGACATCTGTTTGCAGTAAGACTCTTTAAAATATTAATACACTATACAAAACTTTAGACTTGATTTTTTCAATGCTGGTTTCTTTTTGGTGAATTCTGTCCTCCAAACTAAAATTGTAATATTTATTGTTTTTCTATACATTTCAGGTATACAAGTGAACACTTGAAGACGACATTTACATACATTCAGATAACAGTCAACAATATAATGATGGTAGATTTTGTCTGAAAAGTTAATCTGTGACTATAAGTGTCATTAATGCCAGGCTGTTGGGGCAAATTGTCACATATGATGTAGTAGATGTAATTTAAAATCTAAGAAATTCATAACACTATTTTTTGACTGATCAATGGATTGATGTTTGTCCATTGCATACTTTAACATTTTTGCTGTTTAATGTTTTTTGTTGTTGTTGTAAAAATATGTTTTTGTATGACAGAGTGTGACAACATGTTTAGACATGACAAAAAGTCTGTTTAACTGTACCTTTAATGTAATAATGTTTAATAGTTTTTTTTGTAGAGACTGTAAGAAGTGTAAATATAGGAATTGACTTTAAAAAAAATCAATGTACGCTATTAGAATACTGACTGGCCCAGTCGACCTAATATGCACACTGTGTAGCCTACTCAAAAAACAAAACAAACAAAAAACATGACAGACAAACTTCTTCATACAAGCAAACATATTGATAATATATCAAATATTACTTTAGAAAGCACATTTCAACCTCGAAACAAATGATGTAGACTACTCACCGATGACCCTCATCCAGCCCTGGTGCTGACACCGGGTAATGTTCGGTGGCATAGTATTAGTAGGACCACTAAACATGTCGCCAGCGTGCACCTTTCAACATGCAACGTTCCTGGACATTTGCACACCTGATGGACGCCTCATAATGACTGAATGCGGCATCAAAATTAACTTTTGGATTATGTAAAACGAATGACGCTGGTTTGTGTTTGCAGATTGTTGACCCGTATGAGACGCGCGTGCTACAGTCACCGAGACTGAGTGAAGGGGACAAGACACGTCATGTAATACCTTGATTAAATTAACGGATTAAACTCTCTGGCGAAGAAAGTAAGTAATCTGTCCACAAACAAAAATCTCTCTTTTTTTGTTTTGTATTTTTCAGGTTAGTGGGCTACTGAATTCTGGAGAACAATTATACACTGATTATATTAAATGTCACCGAAATGAGATTTTGCTTTTCTCTTATTCACTTATTTCCTTTCTCTCAAGTAAACATAAATTCGTGCAGGCCTGGCTCATGAATATTTGTTGCGTAATGTTACGTTCGCCCGGTAGGCAGACGTTGAAAGTTTGCGGCTCATGAATATTAATTGAGCTGCTTTACTGGACGCTCTAACAAGGAACGTCAGCATCACGTAATTAATATTCATGAGTTAACCTTTTGTCACAGGATGTGTAAATTATGACCCCATGACGACCGTGTCATTGACACACAGGGGTTATGCATTTATTATTATTTTTATTTAGGAAATTAAAGCAGATGTACTTGGCAAGAAATAATACATATTCCTCTAACAATTCTATACTTGTGAAACGTGCCATTCTCTTCTCATTCACATGAGATGAAAAATCCAATTAATTATGGCTAATGTACCTCCCAGTTTACAATTAAATTTGTGTATTATGCAGAATAAAGAATCTCACACCTGTGAAAATGATGGTACAAACACACAAGATCACACCTTTAAAATTATTGCTGACAAACAGTTTTAATGGTCTGAAACAGGAATGAATGAATAATGACACATGCAAGTTTACACATTTAACATGTTTGAACACTGTTCCAAAAAAACACGTACATGTTAACCATGTACAACGTTGAGTGTGATGTATAGAAATAGTCATAAAAGCAATTTTAATCTTTTACAAATACTTTTTGTCTCTCTTCTGAACTCGTTGTTAAACTCGTAACCAAAATATAAAACTCCTCTTAAAATGTGATCAAGTTGACACAAAAACTTAATAAAAAAACCACAAAAAAACCAAAAAACAAACAAACATTGTTTTGTTCAATCTGTGTTCAATTTCACAAATGCTTTTCCATTGGGGTAATATTATAAAAGTAAAAAGTAAATACTTGAAATATATTTTTATACATTTTTTCCTTTAAAATCAATTAGAAAATATAGGTAAATTTATCCAATAATAGCTTGCATAGCTGATAAAACATGTTAATAGTGCAATAATAAAATGGGGCTAATCTTATATCCAATTATATACATGTAAATAATAAAGTATTTTTAATAATGTTGTGTACTATAAAACTAATGAAGTCAAATTATAGAACCTGACAGCTTTAAAACTTCACATTGCTTTCAATTTTCCAGTCAATCCAATAATCTGATAAGTGGACGAATCCCCTTACAGATCCAGCTCAAATATAACAACAATCTTTGGAGAGCTCGTAGAAAACATTGATTTGACGTTCACGTGTGGGTAAAGAGCCTAGATTCTATTGAAATGAAATGCAGATGATCAGTTTCCTTCTGCTTTTTCAAAGCAGGTCTTGTATATCCAATCTGACATGCCAGAGCATACAAAAGTATATAAAATAGTTCTCAAAAAATACTTCTCAAAGCAATATTTGCTTCACTTTGGTTAAAATGATAATCACCAAGAACAAATTCAAATATTATGGTTGAAAAGGAAAAAAACGAAAGTGCTGACTAATATTTTAACAGCTAAAAAGTACCACTGTTAATCTTAGGTGAACAAATAAATGTCGCTATATATTCCTTCTGCAGAAATACTGAGAGATATGAATGAAACAATGAATTACTTTAAGTAAACTACTCTTGGAGATCAGCATAAACATGTTTTATTAAACATGGAACTGGCGAATGCTCTTAAACTGTTTGAATCTGAAAAACTAAACTGGAATGACTTCATGTTACATAATACTGTCCTTTATCTGCTACCTAATACCGGCTGTTATAATGTGTAAGGCTAGTATGCGTTCATGTTTGTGATGTTTAAAGTGCCCTAAAAGGACACTGTAAATAACGCCAAGAAAAACAAAGACTTGATATAAGACCAGGATATCAGAAAAAAAAAAAAAAACACTATATGTGGTTTGTGGGAAACATCAAAAACAAAACTAGAGCTCTGAAACTATGGCTTTCAGAAAAGCGATGTAGGGAAAAACTATGAGGAGTTATCCATCTGCTGTTGTGTGATGTTCAGTAAGGTGTAGTTCCTTCCCACTCTACTAAATACTGCACCTTTCCTTCAGGTGTGATCCTACGAGCCAGAACCTGATACTTCTCCCCGCAGGTGAGCCTGCCGGCCGCCCCGAAATAGCTGGTGATGGAAGACTTGAGGTGAGACAGCGAGGAATCGTCCTCGCTGATGCTCTCAAAGGTGTGGCTGTCGATGCTGTTCTCCATCATGACGTTACTCTCTTCTCCAGGCATGCTGATGGGGCTGAGCTCACGTTCCACCATCTCTCTTTTTGTGGCCAGCACAGTGTAATTAGAGGAGGGCAGCTTCCTCTTCCGACTGCCCACGTTTTTCCTGTAAAGAACATAAGAAGCATAAAAAAAAAATGTTTGTTCATAATATTTCACATCTTTTCTGCTCATGTAACCAGAGGAGATTGAAATCTTCACAATCCAAACCCTGATGGATAAAAATCAAGAACGGAGTATACTTCCTGCTATCATTTTATTTTTAAAAAAAGAGTGAGGGAAAATAAATAAATAAATAAATACACTACTGTTCAAAAGTTTGGGGTGAGTAAATATATATATATATATATATATATATATTTTTTTTTTAAGGACACATGAAATTGATCAAAATGTTCAATTCATCAAAAAATAGTTGGGGAAAATATTTTGTTTTCAACAGAACAATAGCAAGAAATGTTTCTTAAGCACCAAATCATATTAAAATGATTTCTGAAGGATCATGGTGACACTGCAGACTGGAGTAATTATGCAGAAAATTCAGCTTTGCCATCACATGAATTTTAAAATATATTAAAGTAGGCAGTATTATTTAAACTGTAATAATATTTCACAATATTATTTAAGATCAAATAAATGCAGTTTTGGTACGAGACTTCTTTCTAAAACATTTTAAAAAATCTTACTGACCCCAAACTTTTGAATGGTATTGGAAATAAATAAATAAATAAAATCACTATAAGTACTTCTGTTCTGGATCATTTATGACATTAAAAATGGAAGGTTAAGATAACAGAGCATTGCATTGTGGGATAAAGTCCTGCATACATCACATATTGACAAAAGTCTGGATATTCTAAGCACACAAACAAATTAGCAAACTGCTCAGTATACATTCTATAAACTGCAAATATAAAAATATTAGTATTTTGTACAATTTTATTTTATTTCAGGTAAAAAGTGCACTATTATTTAAATATGTATTATCCAGCAAAAAAATATTAAAGAATCTTTAATGTAAAAAGGTGCATTTGCATAGATGCACTGAAACTGTCCACCACAAGATGTCCCTGTTTAACACTGAATTTTACTTCGCGGTCCCCTTTCACTTGCCTCTGTGGGCGTTCTGGCATTTTAAAGGTCATACAGCAGAACTGGACTTTTAGGGGTTTTCTTTTTTTTTCTGCGAATCTCCTGGGGAGTTTCCAAGCTGCATAAGCTTCGTTATGACCACAAAATTCTGCCCAAGGGCAAGTGTAACATGGGAAATCGCAGCAAGATATCAAAATCCAATGCTGAGAACCTCCATTTCAGAATCATTACAGCTGCTAAAATGGGATGTAGAGCTAAACAGTTTTAGTACATGAAAGCCAAGCATGGAAAGCAGATATGTGTTTGTGAAGTGTTTGATCTAGCCCACTACTAGGATGCACAGTAGGGGACAGGGATCTGTCGACCCTCACAACTTTTCCAGTCGAGAAAATCCAAGTCGTGTTTATTTTCCTCCACCCTCTCTCTCCGCCTCTTTCTAAACACCCAAAGGAACACTGTAAGAATACTAATGAGCATTCATATCCTAAAATAAATGAGACAAACTATGGAAAAGATTTCAAAGAGTAAGTGGGGACGTTTGGCAGTCTCTAACCAGCCATCCATCCATCCATCCAACTCATGTTCTGCGAACAGGCCTTTGCTTTCTTTGGTTGCGATTTCTCCAGGCCTAGCGCAGTGGGTGACAAAAATAAAATAAAAAATACAGGACAAGTATAAGGGATTACTAACTGTACAAGTATCTGGCCTGCAGGACATGAGGCATCTCTACCAGGAATCTGAAGAGCTTCAGAAGTGGTGACTCAACGCAGAGAAAAAAAAAAGCTCTGCTCGACAGCGCCAATAACGCTCCACAATGAAAATTTGTGAGGAAGACGAAAGGGAACGGGCAAGAGGTAAAAAGATAAGAGGAGGAACCGAAGATTTCATAAGGAATCATCATTATTAGTCATTAGTCATCAATTGTCATTATTTTTCTAATAATGATTTAGAATTTTAAGTAGATACAAATTTCAGTGCTATTTGGATGACATGAGGAAAAAAAATAATGATTAAGTGTTCAAGTAAATAATTAGGTGAACTATTTATTTATAGGAATGTGTCAATCACTGCACAATAAACAAATATACCGTAAACACTTTTAGGTCACACTTTAGTTTAGGGTCCAATTCTCACTATTAACTGTTAACTATGATTTTTGCCTCAATAAACTCCTAACTACTGCTTATTAATAGTCAATAAACTCCTAATTACGGCTTGTTAATAGTTAGTAAGGTTGTTAAGTTTAGGTATTGGGTAGGATTGAGAGATGTAGAATATGGTCATGCAGAATAAGGCATTAATATAAGTACTAATGAACAGCCAATATCCTAGTAACATGCATGCTAATAAGCAGCTAGTAAGAACTGACCCTAAACTAAAGTGTTACCCACTTTTATAAATGAAGGCTAAACAAGTTAAAAAGCATTTAAAATCGGTTAGATTTGGTTTTTAAACTCAGGCTGTGGCCAGTCAAATCTGGTTACTTTTGTATGATTATTTCATGCACAGATAACACTGAATCTGTTTAACACATATTATCATATAAATTGCAAAAATCATAATTGAAATGCTGGAAATGTACCCATCTAAAAAAAAATGTTGCATCTCAAAACAACAATTCAGACAACTTTGCAGATCATTTTCATGTTGAATTAATTAAAAAAAAAGCATGAGCATAAATAGAAAAATACATTCACTATTGATATAATATATAATTATAAAATACAAATGTTTTTTAAAGATTTTTTGTTTGAATCCTAAATATTAAGAATTTTGAAAAAATATTTTTTATTATTTATTTTTATATATTAATTTTCAACACTTTTCCATTTATAAAATTTAAAATTCCCTGCTATCTCCAGGTTTTTCATGACCAAGTAAACCCTCTCTCTCAACTTTCATTTAAAGTTTACTTTTAAACTTAACTTAAAACTTAACTTAAACTTAATTTTGCACACTGAGGGATGAGTCTGGGTAAAACTGAATAACACCAATGAATCTGTGGTAAATCACTAACATGACACAGGGGAGGTTGAAAATACCTGAAAAATATCTCTGACCTTCAGCGCTAAAGGAAAGCCAGATACGAGACCTAAAAAGCTGACAGACTGACATCCAAATTCCTAACTGACTAATGGCAATCTCGGTTCAGACATGGTTTCACTCCAATTTTCAGCCTCCACTGACTCTACTTTAAAATAAACAGGAGCAACCAAGTGGCCATAACCATAAATAACCCATAATCTGAGCATATTTCTCTGCGAGCTGTCAGATACGGTTTACACACAACATCAGGTGTTGATGGACGCCTGTTATTCCTCTTTAACTTGTGGGCAGCGGAGGAGGTGAGAATCTACAGTGACAGCCGCGCTGCCAAATTGTCCCACTACAGCGATATTGATTACGCTGCAGTAGCCGTGAAGAGGACAACTGTGAAAGAGCAAGATGAAAGGTGTAGAGGATACAGGCCTGGAATTCCAGCAAACCCACCATGGTCATTCCAGCGCCCGAGTCAAATTGACAATTGCTCGAGCTCATGTATATTAAAAAGATAAGCGTTTAGAGGCACCCTGCTGGCCCAGTGGTTTAGATGATATCATTGATGTCACCACTTCAAAAGTCATGACAAATGAGCTCCCAGAACACCTCAAGCTCGCATTGAATGGAACCGCAATACCACTTAAGTTGTAGTACAGGATTAGCATCCGTGGTTTCCATGGCAACAGGGTCCCAGCGGGTTCGGAAAATGGTCCACCGAAAAGATGCATTAGGTTGACCTCACGTCACATGCATGGCTTTAACTTCACTTATTTGAATCGCACTGTTGCAAGGATGTACGAGAGTATGGGTGATTCGCAACAGCCTGTGAAGGATTACATCACACCAGCTGCTAAATCTACAGCCCCATGGCTAAACAAGTTCATATATCAGCTGCGTTGAGAGCAAGAATTAAAAAAATTTTTTTTATAGCTAATATGTTAATGCATTCAGTTCCTTTTTAAAGAGGACCTATTATGTTTTTTACATTTTCAACTTTCTCTATTGTGTAATGTTGCTATTTGAGCATGAAATAGGTCTGCAAAGTTAAAGTCACTCCAAAGGGAGCTATTCACTATATAAGTGCACAGTTTCTGAACTCCCTGAAACGCCTCTGTTGTAGTCTTGAGTTTTCTTTCTGGAACATGGCAAAATATTCCTCATTTAAAAATTAAAAAAATACCCGCCCAAGACATACACAAAAAAAGGGGAGGCCTCATTTAGTTGCGTTAGTAGTGAGTAGAAACTCACGGTTATGATAAGGGGCGTGACATTTACGAAACACGCTCAAAGCAGTTGACCAATCACAATACACTGGTACAGCCGACCAATCAGAGCACATTGCGCTTTTCGGAACGATGGGCCTCATAGCGACAGGAACTAAACAGAGCGTTCCTGACAGACTGGGAAAAGAGGTGCTACAACAGTGTAAAATATGTGAAAAATAATGTTTTTTGAACATTCAAACTTAAACCTAACATACTGTAAGAGTGTGTATTTAAATAAACATTCACAAGAGTGATATTTTATGTTACATACATTAAAAAAAAAAAAAAAAATACAACATGGGGTGGGCGTTTTTTTGATTTGATTCTATTTCAATTCAAAAAGTCACAATCTGATTCCCAAACAATTCACGATGCATCTTAGTTTTTCTGCAACACTGTGAGGATGCAAATCTTGGGTGAGTTAAGGTGCCTCACTGTGTAAAGATTCTGCATAAATGATGTACAAAATACTGTATTATGTCTGCTCTGACCCTCCAACAGAACATGGTTATTATAATCTAGGGCTACACTTTATTTTAAGGTGTCATTGTTACAGTGTAATTATATATTTAAGTACTGTGTAATATTAAGCAACTACATGTACTTACTATAGGGGTAGGGTTTAGTTGAGAGTTAGTTGCATGTAATTATGCATAATTTACTGTTATTACTATGGTAAGTACATGTAACATATGTAACAAAGACACTGTAAAATAAAGTGTTACCTAATCTAGTCAGTGCCACAGAGAGTTGGCAAATATAGAAAACAATTCAAAGATTATCTTTATTTAGAAAATACATAACATTGTTATTTGCAGATCTGAAGAAACTGAGAAACTAAGAAGTACCTGAAGTCATAGGAGACGCTGGTGGTGGCTGAACCAGAAGTACTGGCTGCGTCAGTGGAGTCCTGGTCCAAACTGAATGTTTGTCCTGAACTGGTGCTAAGAATGAAGATGGACAAATCCATAAAGAGGTACAGAGACAAGGAAAGATTCACATACTTACAGTCAACATGAAAGTTAACACACAGTTAGCAACCCATTTTACTTCCATAATGTGACATTTCAGAGCAAATAGGTAGGGCTTGATTTTACTTACGAGGAACTGATTGAAACCAGTGTTGTTATTGTTAACTAAAAAATATTTTTGCTAATTAAAATAAAGCTGAAATAAAATAAAATATATAAATGTTAGATAAAAAACTTAAAAGAAAATTAGAAATGTTGTCTGGGCAACTAATTAAAATAAATTAAGTTTAAGTTGAATAAATTAAAGCTAAATAAAACTATTTTAAAATGACAAACGAACAAAAAATTAAAAAAAAAAAAAAAAGCTAATTCACAATAATAATAAATACTATTATTATATTATATCAAAATAAATCAAATAAATCACAAATAGTCACATGAAACAATAAAAATTGGAGAAAATGTTGTTTCAATTTGACGTCATGTTACTAATCCTATCTTTCTCAATAACTTTAATCTCAGTCATACTCAAGAGGCCAAAGCAAAAGGGCTACTGAAGAATACAAAAGAATACAGTTGATCCGACCTGCTGCTTGCTATTCAACACATTATACGGCGCTGGGATTGTGACTATACCAGAGTTTATCAGGACTTCCATTCAAAGGATGGCAGTCATTAACTACAGTTCACGGCTTTGTGATGAAACCCAACGTGCCCTTTTTATTATGGCCGAAACCAACTCCAGATTTCTCTTTTATTCTCTTCAACAATCCCTCCCAGACAGCCGCTTTCGCCTCTCAAAGCTTTGTCTGCCCCAATAGTGTTTCCAATTCTCTCATTATTCAGGCCTGTTTGAGAGATGATAACCTTTACTGAAAAGTATAATTAAATCGCTTCACCAACCGTGTTGATAAAAAAAAATATATTTTCTGTGGGGTGGGGTTGTGATTGGGGAAACAGTGAAAGACCTTTCTGATATTTCAAAGGAAAATGGATGCAAATGAGCATGATCGTTCGAAAACCAATAAATAGATGCTTAAGCATTCAAATCAAAGGTAATGAGAAAAGGTTAAGCCTTTAAGCAAGGTCTGTTGCCGTGAGACTGAATTTGATTGAGACCTCATTATGTACATTGACGGAAAGGTGACAATTAATTTCTGTCAGTTTTAGCACAGGTGAGGCGACTTTATGAAAAAATGAATCAAGTGAACCATCAAACCCGAAGCATGCAGATATCTGTATTATGTGCTTAATTGTTAAGACGTGCCTCAGAGTACAAATGAATTATTAAGTCACTAAGAGGGCAATGAACTAGTACCACCACATAAATCAATTATGCTATATTATGGCTTTTCCACACCGAATTTAAAATGCAAAACACTTGAAAAACATGGATTAATAAACTATCTTACTGTGATGATTTTATTCACATTAAGGAAGTGTGGTATGACCAATATTATATATATATATATATATATATATATATATATATTCATGAGGTAAAGCCTATTTGTGGACAATAAAAAAAAATGTGTGAATTAAATACTTCATCTTTTTTGATCATATCTTCTCTTTATTTTATTTTTTATCTGAAAAAAAAAACAACACAAAAAACCCCATAAAATTTTTACAGTACGAAACAGCTTGACATTATGTAACATGAGCTCACAGACACAGTGTAATCACCATGGGAAATTTCAGAGTAAAACTGGGAGTTGATACACAAATATATGATACACCGGTGTTTTGCCAGATGAGAAGTTTATGTATGTATCATCTTTTTACTCTTTTAATTCATTTTATAACTGTATCATATATCTCTTTTATATCTCTTAACTGTTTTAATTTTCCTTGCTTTTATTTTGTGATTATTTTAATTATTTTCTGTAAAGCACTTTGAATTGCCATAGTGTATGAAATGTGCTATATAAATAACCTTGCCTTGCCTTTCCTTAAAAATCTTTAATATTATAAAATATTTTATACTTCTTATCGATATATAATAATTTTGACTACATTCTAATTGGATGATAAACATTCAAAGTCATTATATACTCACATCTGAGACCACACATCAGTTGAATTTTATATTAATATGCTACATTATATTATACCATTTAATTATATATTTATTTCATACCAGTGGCCAATCCCAAATCACCTTGCTTCAATAAAAAAAAACGTTAAAAAAAAATAAAAAAAAATAAAAATTAAATAAAAGCTTTGGACTTGTGTGAATGATTTTAGCTACAAAAAAAGGGCAACAAACAAAAAGTTCAATTCACCTCTTTAAACTCTGCAGCTCGTCCAGCGTGAAGTCGAAGATGTTGGCCATGTGATGATTGGTGCTCCAGGCAGAGGTGAGGTCATTCTGCGATGAGGTCAAAAACAAAGTATGAAATGCAACGTTAATTTCATTTCACCGCATCGACTCATTGTCATTTGGACAATGACGATAATCACAGCTTTGATTATGACGATCAGAGCCGTCATGGTTATTACAGTCACTCTAATGCCATCTTTGAAGTTGCTCTTGGCATTATTAGCCGTGCTGCCTGGAGTGTCAAGATGTGTAGTTCAAGTAAAGCATGTCTGGGGACCGGAGACCTCTCAGAAGGATTTGTCAGTTAAATGCTTCAGAGGATGAATGTAATCCTTTTTAGAAAATTTAGAAAGACAGAATGAGAGGGTAGGAGGGGGTTGGGGAGAAACAAACTTAAAGTAGCGACGTAACCCAACTAGATTATGTCAGTAGCGTGAATACTTTTTGTCAGTAGATTGTAGTGCAGCTGAATTCTTGCACTAAAGGCTTGACTGGAGTTCAGCTACATGAAATCATGAGTGGCTTGTAACTTGGCTTTCAAAGTAGCTTCACCAACAGTGAGAGAAAAAATATGAAGGAGGGAAAGCAAAGGCGAGAAAGAGGCAAAACAACACAGGAGAAGAAGGGGGAGAAATGCAAGGTCTGCATGGCAGCAGGCGTCAAGGAATAAAAAGAAGATCACCACGGGGAGTAGGGAAGATACTAGAGAGAGATGAAGAGAGGCAGGAGAAGACAACCAAGAGTAAACTTTGCTTGGGTCATATTTAAATTTAATAGTCAGGCTGTCAGTACATAAGAAACCTTGTAGAAAATGGCAGAAAAAAAAGAAAGAAAAAAAGAAACAAGCAGCAGAAATTAACGCTTGGCTGCATGAAATTAAACTATCGAGGAATTCCAGAAACTTCGAGAAGTGCTAGAGCACAAAATCTCAGTAAGGGAAGCTCAGATTTGGACTGACAGGTCAAACAAAGTCTCAGAAGTCCAACACTGAATCAGATTTCAAGAGGACTGCACAAACTGAATTATTTAGTGTGTGTGTGTGTGTGTGTGTGTGTGTGTGTGTGTGTGTGCGCATGTACGTGTGTGTGTGGTTTAGTGATAGATCAATATAAATCAGCTAGGCCAGTGTTTGTGAGTTGATGAAAAGTTGATGATTAAATCATAAAATTGTAAAATCACAATAAATAAAAAATTGAAAATAAAAATATAAAAATAAAATAACGATTAACAGAACCGTGAACATGCCAACATGTTGTTAAATCATTCATATATATATATATATATATATATATATATATATATATATATATATTTAGGCCAAAGGGGTTCGGTACTCTAAGTTTGTGAATCCCTGAATTATGCATCACTATTACTATCATCCTCCTGTGCTAATGATGCCCAATTGGCCAGTTAACGGTGTCTTGATAATCTTGTGAATGGATATCAAACACTTCCTGTTCTCAAATATTTCTTAGCAAAAGGGTTTATTTAATTTCAGAATTTTTGTAGATGTCTTATTTGATGTCATTCATTTGTAAAACATATATCCACTACTGTTCAAAAGTGGGCTAGGTATGATTTTTTTATGCTTTTGAAATAAGTGTCTAATGCTCAACGAGGCTGCAGTTATTTGATCAAAAACAGTAAAAACAGCATTGTGAAATATTAGTGCAATTTTAAATAACCGTTTTCTATTATAATAATTTTTTTAAAGTATTTTATTCCCGTTACGGCAAAGCTGAATTTTCAGAATCTTTACTCCAGTCTTCAGTGTCACATGATCCTTCAGAAATCATTCGAATATGCTGATTTGCTGCTCAAGTAACATTTCTTATCATTATCAATGTTGAAAACAGTTGTGCTGCTTATTATTTTTTAATATTTAAATAATTTTTTTGCATTTAAATATTTTATAATAAAGTTTTCATTCATAAAAAAACAAACAAAAACCTGACCCCCATTTTTGAATGGTGCATTGTATTGGCCATCTCTAGATATCAATGTTAGCCACAGAACAATTCATATCATTCGACCACTGTTGCATAAACTGCTTAAAGGGATAGTTCGCCCAAAAATGATATTTAAGCCATGATTTACTCACCCTAAAGCCGTTCGAGATGCATACGTCAATCTTTTTTCAGACGAACACATTTTCAGTTATTTTAGAAAATGTCTTAGATCTTTCAGTGGTTATAATGTGAAGCAATGGGTCGGAACGAACGTTGAGTTTTGTTTTGCTCTGCTCTCTGGCTCCGCTGTCACGTTCGTTCTACGTCACGACGCATTCATCTCTGTGAACACGCGTCGACCGCTACCGGAAGCCAGTTATTTTAGTTTATAAAGTTTTAAATATGTATATTTTTACGACAAAACCGCACGGATTACCCTCAGAAGGCCTTCGTTTATCCCCCTGGAGCCGGATGGATTATTTTTGAGAAGGATGCATGTACATTTTCCGACTTGAATCAGCTGGACCCCATTGCTTCACATTATAACCACTGAAAGATCTAAGACATTTTCTAAAATAACTGAAAGTGTGTTCGTCTGAAAAAAGATTGACGTATGCATCTCGAACGGCTTTAGGGTGAGTAAATCATGGCTTAAATATCATTTTTGGGCGAACTATCCCTTTAAACTAGTCTTACAAGCAAGTCATAATTTTTGTTCTTTAAGGTCATAACCTTTTTAAATAATTTACATAAAAACATAGACTGGCCTATTTTGAATCGGAAATATATGAACCCTTGGCTAACTGCTAGTCGTTTACAATGTTTATGCAACTGGCCCAGAGCCTTTTTTTATTATACAGACCTAGTAACTGTAACAACAGAACACAGATTTAAACCAGACAAGAAAGGTCATGTTATACGGCTGGTGACGCAGTGAAATGTTACCCGGGTGAAAAGCTTACATTAGGAATTGCATCCTCCAGCAGCCACTTGGACCTCTTCTTTCTCCGCTTCTCTGCAGGAACAGAGTTACTGCAACAGAGGAAGAAGAGAAACACTCAGTCGACATAATTGAGCATAATAACAGCTGAACTAAATAAACTGTCAATCGATGCATCATTTCCACCCACTAAACTTGTCCTTACAGATTTGAGAGCCAAAACTATTGAATCTTAAAAAGGAGATGTGGCTGTCAAATGTAAAATTATAGGGGAGAAGCCAAGTGTCTTTCAGTGCATTCATTACATTATCAAAGCACTGCGAAAATTCTAAATTCCCTTTGAAACGTTAAAAGAAATAAAGACCTCAGTTATGATCAGCCGACTGGATAAATAATAAACAAATAGCACTGTGAACCAATTAAAATATTTAATTGGGATCAGTCTCATGATGATTTTTAATGTTTCCATGTGACATCAACAAGAGGTCTCATTCATTAAAATGGGAAAATGAAATAACTAACCTGCTTCTGCTGGCCCCTTTTTTGTGGCCCCTGTGGCCCTCACTGTTCTGGGCCTTCTCTGGGAACAACTTAGATGGGGGGTTAGGAGGAACCCTTGTCCTTAGTCGGAAAATGCATTTCCTTTTCTTGATCTCCTTCCCACAGAGAAACCTAAAAAAAAGGGGTCAGAATAGATATACACTGAAAAGTTGTTTTTTTTATATATATATATAGTATATTAAATATATTACATATATATTTATAAAAACACACACACATATAAAAACAAAAAGGAAAACATTTTTCTTACTTGCTTTTATAGTTGTTGAGGGCATCAAGAATGAACTGGCCTCGTTCAGACAGAGGGGTATTGGAGAGCTGAAATAGGTAAGAATAGGTTTTTGAGAGAAACTGGTGGTGTGATATGGGCTTTTATTATGAGACATTTATTTTGCCGTTGCCTTGAGCTGTCATGTTTCAATAAAGACAAATGAAGCCCATTGGCTTCGCTATAGTTAAGTCTTCCACTCAGAAGTGTGAGCAATTTAGCAATGCTGTTTTCTCAGATTACACATGACAAGCGGTTAGAACAGGGGTCTCCAACACATCGCCCGCGAGCTACCAGTCGGCCTGATTGGAGGTAGCTTGCCGAGACATACTTTTCATCCAATCAGAGTAAGCTAATATAGAAAGGTATATGTTATGCAAATTAAGCTAATTAAGTAAGTGAGGTTATTTATTTATTTATTTTATGAACATGCAGATGTAGTTAAATATAGCAAAATAACAACCAACAATAGAAAAAAAAAACCTATAGGGACTTCCGAGTTTTGATCAAGCACTTCATCATGCTTAGTTTGCATCAGAATGAGTAAAGACATAATTCAAGCAAAGAATAGGAAAAAAGGAATGGGAGAGTGGATTCTTATTTACAAATACAGGCGACAGATGTTTGTGCCTAATTTGGGGCGTTAGCAACAATAAAGGCATTACTTAATTCAGCATTAAAACATTAGTTCACTTCAGAATTAAAATTTCCTTATAATTTACTCACCCGCACGTCATCCAAGATGTTCATGTCTTTTTTTCTTCAGTCGAAAAGAAACTAAGGTTTTTGAGGAAAACATTCCAGGATTTTCCTACATGTAGTGGATTTCAATGGGGTCCAACAGTTTGAAGGTCCAAATTGCATTTTCAATGCAGCTTCAAAGGGCTCTACACGATCCTAGCCGAGGAATAAGGGTCTGATCTAGCGAAACGATCGTCATTTTCAAAAAAATAAATAAACATTTATATACTTTTTAACCACAAATGCTCGTCTTGCCCTAGCTCTGCGATGCGCCACGCATTACGTAATCACATTGAAAGGTCACGCGTGACATAGGCGGAAGTACCGACCTAGTGTGTACAAAGCGAACATGCAAAGACTAATTCAAACGCCATTTACCAAAAAAAATGTTTTTCACTCCCCTACCTTTTTGAACCAGAACACGCGTGACCTTTCAATGTGATTATGTAATGCGTGGAGCTATGTAATCGCAGAGCTAGTGCAAGATATGCTATTTGAGGTTAAAAAGTGTATATATGTTTTTTGTTTGTTTTTTTAAAAAGAAAATGACAAGTTTCGCTAGATCAGACCCTTATTCCTCGGCTACGATCGTGTAGTAGAGCATTTGAAGCTGCATTGAAACTGCAATTTGGACCTTCAAACTGTTGGACCCCATTTAAGTCCACTATATGGAGAAAAATCCTGGAATGTTTTCCTCAAAAACCTTAATTTCTTTTCAACTGAAGAAAGAAAGACATGAATATCTTGGATGACGTGCGGGTGAGTAAATTATCAGGAAATTTTGATTCTGAAGTGAACTAATCCTTTAAGTCTCACGCAGGCGCAGAGTAGGTTTCGTTTGTGTGAAAACATGACGGAAGGCAGAGTCCTGAGAGAAATTATATAAAACAATTTAAGAATGAATGAATTCTATGAATGTATAAGACCTGACTGAAGAACTGACTGTCTTCAGAAAACGTTTCGATGGCATTCGCTTTTTATCTTCCCTCCGTATAAGCCTAATAAAGTAATGTTTATAAGCACAGCGCTGATCTGTTTACAGAGGTTACAGTGCAGCTCCATTTCTGCTGTTTCACAAGCGCCACCTACTGCCAGAGAGTGGATTTACATTAATCTGAAAATGTACACTTTCATAACTTTTTTCTTTGTCTGCCATTTTTGTTCAGACCGATACAAACATGGGACCAAATACTTGTTGTAAATTTGAACAGGTAGATGGAACATGTTTATGTTCCAAAATAATGGCGGCTCCCGGGCATGCTGAAAATCAGCCGTTATTACAAAGTGTGGACATTTTTTAAACAGAGACCAAATAATCAAATCATTAGATTACTTGATTAATCGGGCAAATTTAAAAGAATGCAATAATAATCATACTTCCAGCCCTACGTGACTTGTACATAAACTCTTTCAGGTGTATAAATAAAAGTTTGGATTGTTGTTGTTGGACTGTATTTGAGAGTTATGGTACATTATTTACGAGATTCAAGTATTGTATAACATGAGTAGCTCTCAGACACTTTCATTTTTAAAAAGTAGCTCTCAAAAGGTTGGAGACCCCTGGCAAAAAAAAAAAAAAAAAAAACACCTGGCAAATTTTCACTACCTATTTCAAAGGAACTGCTTTTCAATTCCTAGAAATGACAGCAATCATCTACCAGAAAAATCACTACCTAAAAGTTACAGACTTTACTTTTATTTATTTTTTTCCTAAAATGATCTTGGATAGAAAAAGCTTGAATATATAACCTTGCCCATCTGGAAATGATCCCAGTTGTTGCTGATGAAGGTGAGGATCTCTTCCAGTTCAAAGTATTTCTTCTTACTTTGGACTCCTAGGTTGTACAGGGCAAGATGGACCACATCCACCCTGCAAATTAAAAAAACTCCTGCATAATTCCACTTAGAGCTCTAAAGTGAGAGAATAAGCTGAAGATGTTTTAGACCTAAAGCAGAAATGCTCTTAGGACAAATGACACTGCCAAAATCTGCATGAAATGTCACATGGTAAATGTTAAATAGAGTGCCGTTCAGTTCACAAGGCAAGGTCCATTTTAACACACCAGACTTTTTAAGAAGGATAAGGCTTAAATCCAAACTGAGACTGACTTCATACCTAAATATCCAGCACATCCAGCTCACTGTATTTCAAGAGTAATCCCTTGCTATCATAAGAAATCCTCTCAGCACCAAATCTTTGGTTCAAATGGCTATTTCTCATTTGGGACAAAAAGCAAGAATCAATGTCTAGACAAACTCTATGCTGGAAAAAACCCCATTGAACCCACTTTACTTTCTGAAATAGCCGGGCGCACTAGAGAAAAAGCTCCGGATCGAGAGCTCCGGCCTGTATCAATCAAATCCGACACTTTGACTGTATAATTCTGACACAGATCTGGGCACAATCACTCGTGAGGGGGGAAAGAACTAGAAGAGCTGCCCATTTACCATCTGAGAGCCAGCCGCTTGATGTATTCCACTCCTTTATTGCACACCGCACAAATGAACAAGTAAAACCTGGGAGAGAAAAGACAAAAAGGAGTCATTTAAACTGCATACCACAGAAAAATTGTGCTCGACAGTGTCATTATGATCTTTTAAAAAATCCCTTAATGCATGTAATCTTGCCTGTGTGCGGCGATGCATTAAAGTTTGTCGCAATATTCACTAATCATCACTGTTGAGATGTTGCAAATAGAATTTCACTTTGGTTATTGCATTCATTGGTCTTTCTGAAAAGCAACGGCTTAGATTTCATTATAAAACGGAAAACGCCGACCCTGAAATCTGATTGGACCGATTCGCCGTTTGAAGCCACCAAAAAGCAATTTCCAGCAACGAGCAATTTGCCTGTACACACTGAACGTTAATCGGTTGCATGACACAATCACAGCTAATCAGAGGTTTACAGCTACGTGGAGCTGGATTTTCGACCAATGAGATTTAATTATTTAATTTAATTAAACCATGCAATCAGAAAAATGTGCAGCTGGTTCAACAAAAACTCAGATTTACATGAGAGATTTTTGCTTAAGAATTGTTTACTTTGATTATTTAACTACTTCAGTCATTTAAATATGTATTGATTGTTTATTTATTCATCATATTAATGTTGTTGCTGTTTTATAAAACCAAATTTTACATGAGGTTGTGCATTACAGTGATTTCAGGGAGGTTTTAGGCACTCCACTTCCAAAAAATACTGAAAGCATTACTTTAATGATCTAACGCCAATTGTTTTTCAGGAAAATTCATTGATTTGAGTGAAAATATGAGAAATCAATACTGAAGGATGGCAGAGTATTGATGCAAAGATGCAAGTTCTTTTGTTGTGATAAGTTTTGTGATAAATGTAGCTCTGTACATACCTATCTCCAAACATCATGGACTCCTGAAGGCACTGCGTACACGCCTCATGAAACCACTGCTCGCAGCGAAAACATTGCAGCATTTTCAGGTACCACCTGATGGGAAAATCGAGAATAAGAAAGGAACTGTTGATTGTTTCTTATCAGACACAAAGCACAAAGACCTAAACAGACCAATTACATTTCAAGATAAATAAAAAAAAAGAACAAGCAAAACTAAGGGGGTGGTGTGATGGAGTGATGCTCAGATCTCTTTTTTTCCATTCAAACGGTGTGTCTATAGAACAGTAGCAATAGAAAAACCAGTAGCACAGCATTAACTGGATGTTTCTTGAAGCTGGAGTGTGAACTACAATACATGTGTAGGGACGCAACAATACCACTTATGTAGACCAAGCACGAGTAATAGAGCTGCACAATTAATCAGTAAAAGATTGCAATCTCGATTAAAACACCCAGGTGATCTCATTCCTAAATGACAACAATTCGCCTGTGTCTATTAAACATTTGACAGAATCACACAAGAACATTCAGATCTGTGTTTGAGCTCCCGCTGACCCAGAGAAAGCAGTTGTCATACATGTATGAAACAGCTTCACAAACTGTCTTTTCAACCACACAATATCATTATTTCTGTGTTGCAAATATTCAATTTATCACAGAATTACTGGGATAAAAGTTTATACTTCGGATATAAACACTCATTTCTACGGTGAGCGATCATAATAGACCAAATCACCTTTTGAAAGTAACTTGGTGCTGCAAATAGCGATTGTATCAATTACATCGTTTCACCAGTAGGTGGCGACAAGTGACTGTTAAAAATGTTTTGTCACTGAATAATTCATTCAAGAGATTTGTTCAAAAAGGCTGATTCTTCCAGTATTGAAACAATTTAAGTATTATGTCATTGAATCATATTAGTATTATGTAGTGTAATGTAGACTGAGACACTATATCAAAATGCACAGACTTTGTTCAAGTTGCACACTGAATGTGGGTTGGAGCTCTTAATTTTGAACTCTGAAAGTGCATGAATTTAACTTTAAAATGTTTTTTTTGTTTTTTTTAAATTGCCCCTTGAGGAACCAAGGTATTCATTAATTTTATTATTCGCTTAATTATTTTCAGTTTTCAATTTAATTTTAGTTTAAGTTTTAGTAATTTTGCTATGTGCTTTTGTCAATTTTATTAGTTTATATCTATTCATTAGTTTATTTGTTATTTTTATTAGTACATTTCTATTTATCCTTAATTTTTTTTTTTAGTTAAATTTTAGTTTTAGTAATTTTAGTACTTCAGCTCAAACGTATTTTATATAAGTTAGTTGCCAAGGTAACATTTCAAGTTTTTCATCTAATATTTATATTTTATTTTGTTTATTTTATTTAAGCTTCATTTCAATGAAAGAAAATTATTTTTCATTGTTTCAGTTTAAGTAGTTAACAGTAACAACACTGTGCTTGTCATTATTAAGTAAAGCATAAGATGCATAACTTATGTTTAACTTATGAAGTTTCTGTTAATTTGATTCAGTGTCACAGCGCACATATAGAGCTGATCCTGAACAGTGTGGCAGACTGTGATATAATAATCAGATGACCACTGCTACAAAGCAAGTAGGATCTGTATTTTTCAGAAACCCCGTGACAGTCCCTGTTCTACTGTTTGTTGCATAACACATGCATTTTTGTTTTGATCAAAATGATTTGCGCTGAGTGAGCAGACAGCAACCGAGCACACGAGGCAAAGGTGTGTGAGTGCATTTGTCACGCTTTCCTCACTGTTTTTTCCTGCATTTCACTGAAATGTGCAAACAAACCATATCGCTCCAATTAATTAAACATTTGCAGCATTGACTGCATTTTCATTTTTAGCTTAACTTATTTCAGTGGTGTTTCAATATTCTGGTAATCATGGGAGCCAGGTCTTTCAGCATTGGCTCCCAGGTTGTGGAATGCTCTTCCTCAAGACATCCGTCAAGCATCCACCCTTCTGTCCTTCAAAAACCTCTTAAAGGGATACTCCACTCATGTTGTTTCAAACCTGTATGAATTTCTTTCTTCTGCTGAACAGAAAGGAAGATATTTAGAAGAATGTCAGTAACCAGACAGTTTCTGGTCTCATTGACTTCCATAGTAGGAAAAAAATATACTATGGAAGTCAATGAGACCAGAAACTGCCTGGTTACTGACATTCTTCTAAATATCTTCCTTTCTGTTCAGCAGAAGAAAGAAATTCATAAAGGATTGAAACAACATGAGGGTGAGTATATGATGACAGAATTTTCATTTTAAAGTGGAGTATCCCTTTAAAAACACCTTTTTCTCTGAATATTACTCTTCAGCTCACAGTCTGTAAATTCTACCTTGTTATGGAGATGTTATTTGTTTGAATCCCTCTTGGTTTGTATTTTGTTCTATTCCTTAACCTATCTTTGTAAAGCGACCTTGGGTGTTGGAAAGGCGCTATAGAAATAAAAAATATTAGTATTATTACTATTATTAATAACCACCCAAACATAATTTACCTGGCTACCTGACTAGAGAAAACAGAAAAAAGGCTGTTGTCTTCCGTTTTACAAAATAGGTAGGACAACTTCAAAACCCAACCTTCTGATGTTCATTCACGTTTATTTTGTGTTGTAACTAGTAAAGCGGAAGAGATGATTGGTTCACATGTGCTCCGTGTTGCTCCTCGCTTGAACTGAGGTGCTACAGCGATCTGTCATGCCACAAAAGATCGCAGCAACAAGAGAGACGTCTATGGTCTCACTCCAGTCTATGGGAAATTAGCCCATTTTTGATTCTTTTGAGGTTTACTGTGTTTGCAAAAAAAAAATCAGATCTATACAATTCGCACAAACAACATTTTTGATTCAAAATGTAGAATTTAGCCGAAAAAAGACTAATTTGTAGGTATGAACACTGCTCTGGAGGTTATTGTCAAACATAATGGCCTGGTTTCACAGACAGGGCTTAGATTAAGCCAGGATTAAGTCTTAGTTCAATTAGGGCAATTAAGTAGCTTTTATAAATATATTTGCCTTAGAAAAAAACATTACTGGTGTGCATCGTGACAATAAGTCAAAGTTCAAAACAATGGCACTGACATATATTAAAGGAGAATTCCGGTATTTAACACTGAGTTTATTTTGTAGTTTGTTTTGGATGAACAAGAGTGGTGGACAAAGAAATTTTGACAATGGTTTCTGTCTCGACTTTTTGACTATTTTAGAATTGCCCATGACCGCTTTAGAATGGGAGTCTATGGCCATGCACAAAGATGTCCTTAAAACAACCCTTAACGTTCGTTTTCAAAACTGTGCAACTCACCGAGCGGTTAGTGGTGTTCGTTGATGTTCCAAAACAAGTAGCGTAATACAGTTTCTGTCGTGTTTTATTTGGGATTTTGTAATATCCCATTGATTTCCGTTGGAGGACTCATTGCTCGTTGGTATTACTGCGCTACCGGAAACGGAAAGGGGGCTGTTTACATTTGGTTGTAGTCTTTTAGGTCTTTTCGCTCGGTTCTCTGTCTCTCAGAAGGCTAGCGTGAGCAGAGCAACGGAAGTTGCGGAAGAGCGGAAGTTTATATGCGGTTGTGAGGTATCTGAAAAAATACTTCCATTATAGAAAAATAAACGGATTGAAATCATACATTGCACGGATATATTTGTTTTTAATCATCAACGAACACCACTAACCACTCGGTGAGTTGCACAGTTTTGAAAACGAACGTTAAGGGTTGTTTTAAGGACATCTTTGTGCATGGCCATAGACTCCCATTCTAAAGCGGTCATGGGCAATTCTAAAATAGTCAAAAAGTCGAGACAGGAACCATTGTCAAAATTTCTTTGTCCACCACTCTTGTTCATCCAAAACAAACTACAAAATAGACTCAAAGTGTTAAATACCAGAATTCTCCTTTAAGATTTCAGTACAAGTTGCTTTCTGGGACTGGGCTTAAGCCTTATCTGTGAAACCAGGCAAAAAATGTACAACTCGTGTTTAACTATCTGTCATCCATTCAGTGTTTTCATAATGTCAAGACCTCTAGCAGGGAAAGAAGGAAGACAGCAAAACGACCGGAACGAGAAGAGACGAGGCAGACTCACTCTCCGGGTCCTCCGCAGTAACAGTAGCACTGCTGATGGTTCGTACGATGCAAAGAGTCCCACTCCAGCTCCTCTGGATTATAGGTCAGCACCTGCTTCATGGCCTGTAGCGCTTTGGCGATTGGCCCTTTTTTCAGAGCTCCCCCTTTCTGTCACACACATGAAACACACTTGTCAGCAACATACTTTCCCTGATCCCCATTCATTTATATGGAAACGGAGAGGGAATATAGTGTACACACATGGATATGAAGGACTTACTCTCACAGCTAAAGCAAAAATGCACTTCCTGCAGAACCATGGGGGCAGGTCAGCTGAGCTCTCCACTGGGGGTAAGTGGCAGAGCTGGTGATAGCCTGTAGATGCAAGGCAAGCATGTGGAAGGATGGAGGACAAATATTAGCGCAAAAAAAAAGAGAAATCTACTCATGCCCAATCAGATGTGTAAATATGAACAGCAGAGCTGAAGTCGACACTAATCCTTGAGACTTCAGAGAGCCACTTCTGCGTCCCCAGCGAGTCATTACTGTAGGGCAGTCTTACCAAGCCCCCCTAGTCATCAAAGACACCCAGAATAGTTCTCTATTTACTTTGCAGATCTTATGGCATTTAGAATGCAAACTGCACCACATTTTCCACTCCATTATTTTATAATACATTATCACACGTACATGCTTTATCCACAGGCAGAAGAATTCCCCAGCAATTACATCATGCAAGAAGTCATAGCAACAATTATATAACTAGATTTCTACATTTTCTGAAGACAATGTGAGTGCTGCATGATCATGCAGAAGTAACTAGAGTCGTAACTAGCATAGACATTGAAAGTTAAGATCGCCAAACTGCAATATTTTATTAAAAAAAAAAAAAAAATAGTTTGGTCCCCTATAGAGTTAAATGGTTAAAGCCTTGGTCACCACTACCATTTAAAGTTGCTGTGGGTGGTTTCCAGGATGTGGCTGTGTAGTTGGTAGGGTGTTTTAGGTGTGTGCAAGGTGGTTGACCAACAGAATAACCACCAGCCACCCTGCCATCCCACCCAAATCTACATAAAATATTAAATTATTATTATTATTATTATTTTAGATGTACTGCAGATGTACTATATTCATTTTCCATAATAAAGTATTATTATTATTATTAAAGATAATAATAACAAAAAAACTGTCAAATAAAATGCTAGGTGGCTGACACCAACAAAATCCATCAAAATCCATCAATCAATCATAATCATCATCATCATCATAACCAAGCGTACCACACGAGTCCTGAAAAGTGAAGCCAAAGCGCCTCAATCGCCCCCAGGTGGCTTGTTGCAGTATTGGTCATAAACCCCGCTCTCTCCAAGTAATGACGCGAGACAAACTAAACAATCAATGTTCTTAATATCACGGCTCCACTTCGCGCTCACTACTGCGCAGATTTGGGCTCCAAGTTCACTACAGCGCAGACTCGAGACTAAAGATGCCAGCGCCATATTGGGACACTGGCAGCTTCACTTACTACAATGGAAGAGAGTGAAGGGGCGTCGTCCATCTTTTTTTACAGTCTATGATCATAACTAGTTATAATAAGGTTGTGATGTTTTCCAGGAAGAGAAAGAATGTAGATTTAAATTTGTATATCTGCTAAAGGTCAACTTTTAGGTGTAAATAATAAAATGCCACTAGTAATTAGGGCTGCCCCCTATTAGTCGACTAAACGTTAGTCAAAAAGAAGAGGCTTATTATTCGGTTAGTCGCAGGGGAAAAAAACTCCACATGAAGTTGCGAAGTCATGCAGTCTGTGAGAGTCATGCAAACCTTTAAAGGCGGGTCCTTGTGGCAATTACAGTACGTCAGGCAGGAAATCCAAACGTTCGCCTATCATCTATCGACCTCAAATATGGCTTATCATTTGAAACATGCAAGTAAGTAGCAACTTTGGCTGCTCGCTCTAGCGTTAACCTAAATAAATGTGCGCTATTATTAGCCGCATATCCAAGTGTTTGTGCGGAGTGTGGAAGCTAAAGTATAGCATATATATATATATTAGGGTGGTCCTTATCAAGTCCAATTTTTTTGTGTGCAAAATGTTAGTGTCTTAACCTCTTAAACTGTTCCTTTTAACTTCAAAATTAGAAATATGCAAAAATATGCAGGAACAATTTGAAGGGTTAAGAGCATGACAATTGGAGACTTTAAAAATAAGGACCACCCTAATATATATATATATATATATATATATATATATATATATATATATATATATATATATATAGTATAAGTATATAGTTTACTGCACAACATGGTGGCGCCGGAGTTACGGTTTAACTGGTGATCAAGTTAACTTGCGACAGCATCCTGTAGTGAAAAGGTTTAATTGTAATGAACGTATTGCACAGGCTTTCAGAATTGCCGAATATGCGGTCGAGCGTTCACATCTGGTGTGAACTTAAACTGGTCACCAGTTAAACCATAACATTGTATGTAACTTGCATTTTTTCCTGATAACAGCGGAAACAACTTAAAATACATTTTGGTCATATAAGCAATACATCATTCGAAACTGTAAAGGGTCTACAAAAATGAACCGAAACTCAGCGTATACATCATGTCCTCACAGACATGAGAAATATATCTATAGAAAGCTTGAAATGTCTACTTTTAAACAAACCGGTTGAAAATAATCTCTGCTTATGTAATCCGTATGAAAGGTGCATTTCTCTCTAAAGGCGAGTCCACTAGACTGTGTAAATGGCGAGTCAGCATCGTCAACTTCATCTTTGCAGCCGACGCTGACACAGAAAACACTAGTTTATAAATAGACAATTAAAATGTCTCCTTGCTATTTTTTCCAACAAATTCATAATCAATACTTTTGCCGGTGCTTTGCAAGCTTTATGTGTGCACTCTGTACTACCCACAGTATATATTTAAGTAATTCAATTAATATAAACGTGTGATTAGTCAACAAATGGCTTAAATGAATGTCTATTAGTCAAAAAGAAAAATCTTTAGTGAAGGCCAGCCCTACTAATAACTGAGTTTTTGAGTCAACGGTTCTTCAAAATGAATCTTTACTTTTTTATCTAAACTTTTTTCCTGTAATATATCAAGGTTTTGTGTGCTACGTGAAGAGCTGGGTCTGCCTCACTCACCTATTCCACATTTCCCGCAGATAAGGATTTCATTACCAGGAACTAGAGACATGTCAGAACACACTGAGCATTTTGGTTCTTCCCCAGGGACACCAGCTGTGTGAGAGAGCGAGAGAATAAAGCTTGTTACTTCGTCACAAAGCACTAATACCATAGCGTCACATAGACATCTTACAGGACACAATGACATATCAAACAATATTATCTGCTTTCTTAGCTTGCTGATGAATATTGTTGTTTCTTTAGAAAGCCAACGATTTAAAAACCCCTGGTTTGTACAATGCATTTCCACCCAGACCTCTTACCATGCTGTATGTCTTTCCAAAGCACCCAGAACTTGGAGTTGTCTTCAAATGTCACAAAGCAACTCTGTTTTGAGGTGCTCACCTATAGGGAAATGGAACGAACGTTTGTGGTGTGAAACGCGAACATAAGACTGTAAAAAAAACATAAATACGTCTTCGCCAAATGAATTATTCATGATTAAGAGCATATGCTATCAGGTCATGAACATCTCTTGCATGTTTCCTCCAGGGACCCAGCAATTCATTTTTGTCCACAGTAGAAAACATTGATTTTTGGGAATTTCACATGGCACAGTTTTATATATCTGGTGTATCTTAAAGTTGACATCCTGGGCTTTCAAAGCACAGTATGATTTTCTTTTTCATTTCTTTTACACGTTTCCTTTGTAAGGCACATCAGGACTTTGAGAATTTATTTTCTCCTTGAACAGGATAAAAAATATACAATATTCCAATTAAATATGACTTTTTTTTTGGCACAAAAATGCTCTTATCCTGTTTTTCCATTGGAAGTTGCCACTCAAAACATGAAAATAATTTTTTTTTAAAACATTTTTCTATACATTTACACAAATTATGAAATAAATCAGAAAGCAAATATAATATACATAAATGTTGGTAAAAAACAGTTTAGAGACTATGTGCAAAGTCTGATTTATCTGTTTAAAATGATATTTAGAAAAATAATTCATCGTATGTTTTTAATGCTCCAAGTACTATAACAACTCAATTCCAACACTTTTTATTGCTGTGTCCCAGGAGGATATACAGTGTGTTCAATAAAACAGAGATGTTCTGTGCATTCAGTTCAGGTTTATATAAACCCCCAGAGCATCAGCGACTCACTCTCTGGATTTTGCCCAGGTAGTAAAGGCCGTCAGACCAGCGGCACAGAACATACTGGCCCACGGTCAAGTTGGTCTCCTGGTCACTGCAGGGTTTCTCTTTCTTGGGAAGCAGGAGCTTGGGTTCTAGAGGTTCCGACCCGACAGTCAGATATCCGTCCCGACAGGCCGATTCCAACATGCTGACTGTAGAAACACCTACACTTCCTGTGGGTCAGTGGTAAAATGCAAAGAAAAAACACACAAAGATTACATCAGGTTTATCACATGCGATGTTTCCCAGAGATGCCAAAAGTGGAATTACTTGCATCATATTGCATATAAACATAATCTATTGGAATTTTTAAGAGTATTTTTTAAAAATGATTTAAATATGGAACCCCTAGTGACCAAGTGATCACTTATCTCTATAAAAACTCCTGAAGAAACCAAGATAAACACTGACATAATAAGGGGTTTTGCCCACTTCAGTTCAGTTGCATTTATGAAAAAAACAACCAGAAAAGGCTCTGGTCAAAGATGTCTATTTCTGTGCCAGTTGTTTTACAATCTATATTCACCCCAAAAGTATTTTTTTTACAGATGGAAAAAGGGGATTTAAGGATTTATATGATTTATATCAATTTACAGACTACAACAACCACAAGGCTGAGTTTATGAGTTTACATGCTTCTATAGTCCTTATATAGTAACTTATATTTACAAAAATTTGTGAAACAAAAGTAATGCTTCAAACAAATACCTTATTTTACTCATAAATGGCATTTTAAAAACCCATAGGAAATTCCTGAGGAAACCAATAGCTTGGAAATACAAATTCTCTTCTGGGATTTGGTGCTACAAACTTGACACAATTGAGGGAGTTAAAAAACTTGATAAAACATATACAGAAGTTGACAAAATGGATGAATCAATAAACACCTGCTTTTAGTTGCAATCAATACTGCGTCTGCGGGTTAAAAACACTGAATAGTAGCAAATACATTTGAGTGTTATCCAAACAAATTTATAAAAGCCGAACACATTAAACCCATTTTTGTTATTTAAAATTAATTCTATTATTATATTAAATATTAATCTATTAATTTGAAGACGTTTATAGCTTTAAATGTTTTGCAGGTTCAACAAAGTTAAGCATTTTCAAAAACCCCTGGTTAGTAACCACTCAAAATGTGCAAGTATGTAGCGTACAGTACAGCAGGTAAGTTAAGTATGTACTGAATGTACATGATGGTTTTGACAACCCTGCAGGAATTTTGTAGAACTGCAAATAGATTCGTCCAACCACAACTGTGCACATGGGGAATATTGCCTGACTCAGTCTCAACCCTGATGAGTTAAAAAGGCAGCAGAGAAACTGAGCTGGTTGACTCATCGTCAGGATGTGATCTTCAGACTTACTGATCTCGGCCAGTTTTCTTCTACTTCTAATATTCAAATCAATCGAAACCAGCCGGCCAAGAATCACACACTCTCCAACCGTGCTCTAACTGTAAGAATAAAACATGCCTGCCTTTTCTCTGCGTGACAGAAAACTATTGCATCAACTTTAAAAGCGTGCACGCATGCTTAAAAAAAAGTCACTTTACAGTCGTGCCGACTTCTAAAAAGTCTATTAGTTCAGTTGCGTATATAAATCATAGCCAAATCTTTGCACACTGACTCCCTCCCTATTTGAAGACATGCAACATCATCAGTGCATGCTGGAAAACTAGCGCACTCATTAAACTTCTCTCAGGGACTCAGACAAGTTGTCATCCTGGCTGTAATCAAACACAACACGCGCAAAAACACAGTATTACTCTTTCATATGCATGAATAAGTTCGTCAGATCACTACAGCTGTGACTGTTACGCACTAATAATGCTGCAGGTTTTGAATCGGGTCACATTCAAACACATCTCGCGCTGAGATTACCGCTTTGATTTCTCTCCAGTCCCGCGGGTAAAACGCGCCAAAAAGTGCAGATATTCCTCCTCTGGCAGCCCGATGTCCCATTCGCGATGTTTGAGGGAGTGTCTGGTGTTTTTACAGCACAAGCGGCGCAGAAATGCATTCAGTGCACGTCGCCATTTTTTCACCTTTTCCCGCGAAGCTTTTTGCTTATGTAATTAACATAACCCGATCATCATCATCATCATCCGCGTACAGGAAGTACAGCAGCGGTCTCGAGGAGGGGCTACAGAAGCTCTGATCCAATGACTAAATAAAGACATTACAAAAATCCTCTAATATTACAACATAACAGCGGAAAAGATAGATAGATAGATAGATAGATAGATAGATAGATAGATAGATAGATAGATAGATAGATAGATAGATAGATAGATAGATAGATAGATAGATAGATAGATAGACAGATAGATAGATAGATATTAAATTATGGTTATATAGATAGATATCATGTATTTTTATATTATATTTTAAAATATATTAAAAGTATAGATATGTTATATAGGTTCATATAAAGTTATACAGACAGATTAATCTGCATAATTGACATTTTGAGCATGATATGTTTGTTAATGTCATTTATGAATGTTATTATAAAGTGTAATAGTTTTATTTTTGATGAGTGGATGTGAGAGATGTGTCAGAGAGAGTGAGTTGTCTGTCAGCATAAATGCCCTTGGCATCAGTAAAGGTTTGCTGCAAGTGCAGCTGTCACAATGCAGTTACATTTTTAACACATAATGGCTTGTATTCGCTGGCATAACAGCAGTATTCTTAGATTTCTGTGAAAGTTCGGACAGTGTGATTCAGGCAGACATCACAGGGTCACGGTGAGCTGACTAAATGAAAATTTTTTGTCGCAAAAACAAAACTAACCATGCTAACTCAGGGCCAGGGGCTGCTGAATGCCAAGAGTGTTGATTTGAACATGATTTGTACAAAGTGTCGAGCCCTTCTCAAGTGCAGTAATCACTTTGAGAAACCACCTGTTCTTTTCTTTGATTTTGTGAACAATTGATTGTGTTGGGTTCTAATAGTTTACTTTCAGGACTTTTAAAAACTGCTTACCAGCAGGACGAGGTTGATTTCTGTAAGTGTTAACATGAAGGTAAGGTGTTGAAGAAAAAAAAAAAAAAAAAATGCTACAGCGACAAATATTACAATTTTATAGAATCATTTCAAGTAAAAACTAGGTGATTTTGCACAGTAGCCACTGCATTTGGTGAGAAAAAATGGATCTTCATAGATGGATCATGGCTCAAATACATTAAAAAAAGTCAGATTTTTTACAATTTTTTTGCTAATCTGATTCTAACCTGTTTGATAAGGATGCATGTTACACAAGTTTGAATGACTCTCCTACTTCTAAAGATATCAAAGTTTTGATACTAATCAATGTATGAAATAAATACAAGTACAGTAAGCAGAATGATATAACGATTTGCACCAACCAAAGCAAGGACTTTAATTCAGGGTTATTAGTACACTAACTTTGTAATGAGTATGTAACGAGTCAATAAATCAATCCTTCTTCCAAAACATGTTTTTATCTTACCCTGATTCACTATGGTAATCCTATTATACGCGTTTAAATTTTAGACCTGTCAGGATGGTTTTCACTATGGTAAATAGAGAAAAGTTGCTCCAACTACTTTAATGCATGTATGGTGTGAAGTGACGTTGAGCAACGAGCGAAAAAAGGTTGACATGGAGCAACTAAATCTCAAACCTCTTGGGAATCACCCATTTTAAACAAACGCCGAACAAAGCTTGTAATAAAACATGAATCAACATTAGCTCGGCTTTTCGGAGATGGCGAGAACTGAGGGATTTAAAAAGTTGTAAAAGCGATGCGGAGATGGCGTTTTTATTACTCAACAGGTGAGTAAGAGATTTTATTAAACAGATAAATTGCCTTATGTATCTCTGTAAGTTCATTGTAAATGCATTGTGTATTGTGAAGGGTCATTTCATCCGCAGTCATGCAGAGCCACAAAATGTGCATGCAATGTTATTTTTTAACCTCTAGAGGGCCAAAAGTTACATAGCGTACCTTTAACTGAAACTAACTTCATTTCAACTAACTTCATATCATTTTAACTTGATCTAGTAAAATAGCTAAAACTGGAATAAAAATGAAAAACTATGTAGACATTTAAAAATATATATATTAAAAACAACAAAATAATTTCCGCATATAGATGACAATGTTGTCAAAACGATCCCCGTTCACACAGACCCGAGAAAAATCTACTATAGACTGAACATGTAATATGCCCGTGCATAACGTAACAGTTTTCACAAATACGCAAGTTTGGTAGTTTACGCGGAGACAATAAATAACTATAACGATATAGTTCTAAAAATTGATAAATAACTTAATTCTAAATATAGAATAGCAGACTACTGGCCTGGCATGAATAATACAGCGTTTATTTATATCCGTGTGAACGGGGATCATTTTGACAACGTTGTCGCCAGTATTCGAAAAACTTTTAGTACATCATTGTTGTGTAAACGTACCCATATTTTATCTACAATGTTGAGACATGTGGTAAACAATACAGGAAACACAAAAACAAGACAGCAAACCCATTTTATTATTCCATAATAAATAAAAAAGAAAAATATCTAAAATAACACACAAAAAGATAAGAGTTCATGAATATTTCTGGGTTTGTCGTTTCTCTGCACTCCATATTCATTTGATCCAAATCCACAATTTTTGTGCTCCCTAAGGTCTCCGGTCCTCCATAACAGCCAGGCCTTCACGGTTCAGGAGGAGATGTCCACCACACACTTGATATAGATCGTGTCATCCTTGCAGTATGCGTGCTTAGGCGACCTCAATTTCACCAGAGGGAAGAAGAGGGGGCACCCGCTGGCCACATTCATCTCTGAGACGGGCCGGTGGAAAGAGGCAGAGGAGAGGTCGGGGCGGAAAGCGTCGATGACGTGCTCCCTCTGGTTCTGATCTATGAAAAAGAACGTAACCTGCCAGGTACATGCAGGAGAAGTCAGTGGAAGGTCATGGAAAATGCTGATGCCACATGATTGAGGAACCAAAGCAGAAGCCACTATTAAAGGGGTCACATCATACATTTATTATTTCATTCCTTGTCCTGAAGTGCACTTAGTAAGGTTTTTTGCACCATAAACAGTTTAATTTAGTTTTTCATGACCCTTTTCCACTCTCTTACCCTTTAAGAAATTTCAGGCCATTAAAAATGTAATCTTCAATGTGAAATTTTGAACTGCCCCATCATTCAATAGCAGAAAAGCAATCAATTCTACAAAGTGCTGTTAAACTGGTCAAATCAGACTAAAAAAAAAAAAAAAAAAAAAATTATAATAATAATTTGACCCAAAAAGTATTACCTATAAACCAGAATATAAGTGTAATATATATAACATAAATAAGTAAAGTGTCAGTGATGTACGTCTTCATATTAGGTATACTAAACATGCACACATGAGATGTTAATGCACTTCAGTGCTCACGGTGTTCTGTCCTCTTGAGACAAAACTGAAGAAGGACAGTTCAATATGTGAACAGCATTGTAATCGATTTGTTTGGCCTTGGACTTATGGACAGTTATTTTAGTATTTTTTATATACTGTATACAGTACTGTGCAAAATTCTAAGACACGTTTGTATTTTCACCAGAAAAACATGGTTTTAAGCCAGTTATTAATAACGTCTGCTGTTGTGTGTCAGTTGGAAATATCAATTTACATATCCAAACATTCCTTTTGTCATTTATTGTAATAATCGAGAGACAAAAGATTTTTGTATGAACAAGGAGTCTGACAACAGCTGGTATGATCCACACTGAGATCTGATCTCGCCATCATCGAGTCCATCTGGGATTACATGAAGAAACAGATTTTAGAGACGTTACCACAGTTCTTTAGGATTCAGTCTGTCTCAATTTCTTCTGTTTCTTTATGTAATCCCAGACAGCTGATGATGGTGAGATCAGATCTCCGTGTGGATTTGTCTGCTGTCAGACTCCTTTTGCATACAGAAATCACACTGGATTGTTACAATTAATGACAAAAGGAATGTTTGGAAATGCAAACTGATATTTCCTACTGACACACTACAGCAAAAGATATAAATAACTGGCTTAAAACCATTTTTTGGGGGGTGAAAATACTAACGTTCCTAAGACTTTTGCACAGTACTGTCTGTGGCGAGCAGGACGGGGCCGAGAGCTGTGGGAGCGGAGCGAGGCCGATGAGCACCACCTGCGCGCCACACCGGTCTCTGGTCTCACGGAGGAGCTCCGGAAGGATAAAAGCAGGAGTGACGACAGTGCAAGATGAGAGAGGACCTGGCCTGGACCTTATGTTATGTTTTATTATGTATACAGCAGCCATTTGATGTCTCTTTAATGATTAAACTTTACATTGATTACTCCCCGGTTCCCGCCTCCTTCTTCCCTGAACTTTAAATTTTGTAACAATATACTGTTATAATATTTATTATTATTTTAAATAAGCTTTTATTTTTATATTTTCCTTTCTTTTCTTTTTTTTGTAATGTGATTTTGTCATATTTTTTATTTTTATTTCAACTTACACTTATTTTATTTCTAAGTCTACTGTTTTATATTTATATATTTAATTCAGCTTTATTTCAATGAACGAAAACAACTTTTAATAGTTTAATTTTAGTTAACAATAACAACGCTGCTTTTGGATCTAGATAAAAAAAAGCTAATATAATCTAAAAGATAATTTAGGTAAATTTTTTTGTTAGTTTTGATTTTTGTACTAAAAAAAAAAAAAAAAAGAAAGCCAGCTATTGAAATGAATGGTTCAATTATTATTATTATTATTATTTTTTAAGTGTGGTAACACATTACAATAAGCTCATTAACCAGCAATGAGCAAAATATTTATACTGCATTTATTAACATTTGTTAAAACAAATGATCATGTTAGTTCACAGTACATTAACTAATGTAAATAGATATAACTTTTGATCTTAAAAATGTATTAGTAAATGTGTAAATTAGCATCAACTAAGATTAATAAATGCTGTAGAAATATTGTTCAATGTTAGTTTACATTACCTAATATAGTTAACTAATGTTAACAAATGAAACCTGACCGTATTGTAAAGTGTTATCCAAACCGTCTTGTACGACTAGTCAGGATGTTTTGAGTTAATTTGTGATATAATTTAATAGTACATCAATGCTTTTTATTTCAAAAGATCAAGGATAATTTGTTTCCTCATGATATGACTCCTTTAATGTGTGAATTCAGCATAAACAACACAATGTGCATTAAGCGATTGATTAATTCACTGATTGACAGCTTGATTATAGCAGTTTACCTTGTGTCTGAACGGCCATGAGAGAATGGGGTCATATTCTCCTTTCATTATAACAAAGAAAAGAGAGATGTGCGTTCCCTTTCCAACCCCATCTCCGTTCAAATAGAGCCGCATGCACACTTTAAATCCATACCTGGCGGTATAGAAAGCTGAAAAACAAAGCATTGTCATTGTTATGTGAAGCGTGATGGGCTTTAGTTAAAACTCTTAAAAATAGCAGCAGATAACCAGAGAGCTTCTTTCATCTCAGAAATCAAACGTGTGGCTTCCTTTTGCTGACTGTTGTATCGGCGGAACAGTTATTCTGATAGCCTATTTTTTTTAATGACGGGAAAGAAAACAAGTCAATTAAATTACCTTCAGTTGTTCTCTTTCAGTCTTTCTCTTTCTCAGTCTTCCTGTCTATTACAGTTGTGTTCACACAGACACATGCCCACTGGGCAAACAACCCCATTTCAGTCTTTATAACTGCTCCACATTCACATCTGCTTTTTTTGCTTTCCCGTTCGCTGGTACCAACTCAATTTTTAGCACTGGTCTTAAGAATGAGCATCGATTCTACCTCAATACAGAATAACAACTAACATTCATTCAACGCAGCTCTCCTGATGAGTCCAGTCTGATGCATTAAAGTATTCAGCGCCGGCAAAACTGTTTTGCTTCGGCACAGAAGTGAGGGAGCCTGTGATTGTCAATAATATAAATCAATTATGTCAACTGAAACTGCAAATGGAACATGCTTGGGAAAATAAGGCCCAGGGGAAGATTTTTCTGAATCACAACGTAGATGCAGGCCTGTTCCTTACACAATCTATCATATGATTTGGAATATGATGCAGAGCTCATATGGACAACCCAAACCCATAGTCACCATCTACCTTCATTATATAAAAGAGTAGTGTCGCCCTAATTCCTGAACAAATCATTCCTTTAATTAAACCAAAAACATACAGCGCTACCAGTGTAGTTCGATTCATAAATAAATGAGCCAATTCTTTTGATGAATGACTTAATTAGCATTACCATTTGAATCAGTCTTATATACCTATCGCTTAATGAACTCACTGAATTGGTGAGTGGTTACTGAAAGAAAGAAATAATATATATATATATAATATTATTGATATAATATATAAAACTGTATAAAAAATAATTTAAAAGATGTGTTTTGTATATATTTTTATATATTACATAAATAATATACATTTAGTAATATATATACATAATATTAAATATATATTTATATAAAAGAACACACAAAATTAGAAATTAATACAGATTTTCCAATTCAAGTTGATTTACATAGATGGCAGGAATGGATATATATAAATATTTATATATATATATATATATATATATATATATATATATATATATATATATATATATATATATATATATATATATATATATTATATAAGGGCTGTCAAAAGATTAATTGCGATTAATCGCATCCAAAATAAAAGTTTGTGTTTAAATAATATATGTGAGTGTACTGTGTATAATTAAATTTGTATCTAGAAATACACACACATGCATGTATATATTTAAGAAAAATGTGTTATTTATATATAAAAAAATTATATTTATATATAATATAAATTATATATAAATATATACAGTATATGTATGCAAATATTTCTTAAATATATACATGCATGTGTGTGTATTTATATATACAAAATAATTATACACAGTACACTCACATATATTATTTAAACACAAACTTTTATTTTGGATGTGATTAATCGCGATTAATCTTTTGACAGCCCTAATATATATATATATATACATATATATATATATATATATATATATATATATATATGAAAAATATTATTTATATTATATATAGAAATTTATTAAAAAAAATTATACAAAATCACAAAAGATGTATATGTATGTATATATAAAATTTTGTATATTTTTTATATATTATATAAATAATATATATTTAGTATTATATATACATAATATTAAATATATATTTATATAAATTAATACAGATTTCCCAATTCAAGTTGATTTTCATTGTTGATTTCATCAATCAAAATCTGTATACATTTCTTCTTCTTTTGTGTGTTGGACAGAAGAAAGTAAGTCATACGTATCTGTCAATAAAGACGATGTTTATTTTTGGATGAACTCTCCCATTAAGAGCAGTGCAGTGCAGGAGACGTGCTTTGGTACCTGGCGAGTACTGACTGATCTTCTGGCCGCTGGCAGCCTCTCTCAGACTCTGGCTGACATCACACAACCGCCAGAGGAAGGTGCCATCATACGAGACGTCCTGCTGGGCGCTGATACACTGCTGCAATGAAGTGATGTGAATGTCTTTCCTGACCAGCCTCTGCTGCAGCTCGGCTACCTAAAATGTAATGGAAAACCATTATCGTAGATGAATCACACAAAGGTACAGATTGGCTCACTGCAAAAGCATAAAATTAATGTATCATAATGGACCTTCAGAGCTGGTTTAGGTCAGGCGCCTTGTGCGAGACACTTCGAAATATAGAAACAGAACGAGATAGCTGCATCCTATTAGACACATTCTTTTTTTTCTCGACAGCACTTGGAGAACTGTCACACAAATCTATTTTCTACCATTCATTCCCCTCTCATCCATACTTCAACTTATCTCTTCATTTTCAGCACTTCAGGAGTGTCATCTCAGCTCGTGCGTGTTAAATAACCCCTCCAGGTCGAGAGACAGAACACAGCCATAATCATTTGTTATAAGCACAGGGACAAATACATTATCATTCAGACCCCCAAAAAACGAATACCTTTGTTAGTTTTATGCGAGTTCTTATTTAAACCATGAATAATGCGACCCAGAGGCTACAAATAAAAAACACATCACAGGAAACAAATGTTTTCCAAAGACTCCTATGTAGCATTTTAGCTCTTTTGTAACACAGACACATTCATTAGCTCCAACCACACTGCAGATTCACAGCATGAGATCAATGCCTAGTTAACTGCAGGACACATCAAAGTAATGAAATCTGTTGTTGCTATTTACACACAGTGGAAAGCAAGTGCTTTGATTTTGATAATCCGGGATGGAAATAATGTGATATCAGGGTTGTGCACCTTTCAGAAGTGAATTGAATTCCTGACATTTGAAATGAGGTAGCAGGATGCAGAATAGTAATTTGATTTTTAATTTAGATAGAATTAAAATAAAATGAAATTCAGCATGAATTAGCCATGAACGTTATCATATGAGGTATTTCCAGAAACATTAGATGTCATTAATGATGTTAAGGGCAATTTGTTTATAGCTTACTATATTTCGTTATCAGTGGATTCAAATTTAGATTTTTTGACCAAATTTAGATCTGAAAACAATGTCATGGACATTTTGTGGTGATTTATGACATTTTATGAATTATTTTGATAATGCTGAACTTAGTTTTAAGAAATACTACAGTTAAAAAGTTTTATTTTGAAAGAAATTAATACTTTTATTCAGCAAGGACGCATTAAATTGTTCACTTAATCGCATACAAATGTTCACTTAATCTTTAATATTTAGCTACTTTATGATAGAAATGCTATTACAGCCACAGTAATTTCTTGAACAAGAATATGTGGACGTCAGAGCCACTTATTTTTATTTTTGAAATCGTAATGTACAGTTTGCATATTTAGAGAATGTTGGGGTAGGTTTATAAATTATTTACCTTATAAATCTGATGAAATGGCGCACATTGCATTCCCAGATGAACGTTATAGGCAACCCAAACGCACAGCATATGCAGAGATGGAGTTTGAGACGCACTCCGCCCATATAAATGATAACAGTTCATGTGGAGCAGCATTTACTGAGAACCGAGCCGCTCTGGGACGCACATAATCTACACGCATTTGAATAATTAAAGCACATATATATTAAACCTGCAGGGCATGTATTTATTTAACTGAATCGTAGCCTTTGTGAATGAACAACAGTTCTATGCTATTGTATGGTTTTTAAATGGTTTTAATAAATTGTGCAGCCTTAGAAAACGGTCTATTAATGCGGCTCATGGATTCTTGTCTCATGGATTCCGTGTCATTTTGCCATACAATCTCTAAAAGTTCCTCAGAAGTTGAAAATCTGCTTTCTTCTTCTTTAAAAAAAAAAAAAAAAACTCATAAAAACCTAATGGCATTTTAAAACTGACCACAGTTTACAAAACCATTTAGAACCATTTAAAGATAAAAATGTCTATACAATCAGTGGCATGAAAAATAACTTACTTTGGTTTCTAAGTGCTCAATGATCTGCTGACTGTTGTCATTGTCCCTCTCCAGTGCAATAACACTGAGCTGCGTCTTCTCCACCTCCCTGTTCAAAGCTGAGATGATGTTCTCCATAACCTGCACTCTCTGCTGTATGGCGTCCAGTTGCTGGCCAACAGCAAGTTCAACCTGATCATCGTGGAGGCTGAAGGCCTTATCGCTCACTCCTGGATCTCCTCCATCGGTCTCGATCTCAATCTCACCCTCAATCGGAGAAGCGAGGGATGCACAACACTGTCCAGGCTGAAGAAAATCAGGGCTTTCGTGTTGGCCTCGATCAGCTGGGGAACTCAAGGTACGCTGAAGAGCCCTGGTCACATCCAACAGAAGCTGTAGATGGCCCACATGGCTGCAGGACTCGTGTTCTTTTACTTTGTCTGCATAACCCTGCGATAAAGCGTTGCAGCAAAACATTGTATCATTCCACCACTATATATACTTCCTCCACACACAAACACTAATATATAAAAATATAATCATAAAACAAGATTTTCATCGAGAAGTAAAATTGTAATGGAAATTGTTTTCAGAGAATAGGCCTATGTTTTCAAAGCATATATTAATTTATATTTATTCATTGTACGTTTTTGTTACACTATTGTAAAATTTTGTTTATTTTTTTAAACATAAATTTAACAAAACTCTTTAATTCTATGATTGAATCCACAAGTAGAATAATCCACTTAAATTTACAGCATATCCTTTTTCTGCAAAATATTTGTTTTCTCTATTTTTGCTCATAATTAGAGGGTCAATTTAAGCTCAATTTAAAATGTATTTGTACTGTAAGTACTTTTCACAATAATTATTGTTCCAAATAGCCATACAATTCATCTGAACATGAAACACTTTTTAAATAAAACTTCGTATTTTTTTTTTGTTGTTGTTGTAAAATCCTATTTTTTCGTAAAAAAAACAAAAAAACATTAATTCACTCAAGCTCTTTGTGGACCTCATATAACCCCCTTGGCCCCTGGGGATACCTAGACCAAATTTTGGCAATTTTCACATTTGACATTCATATATTTTGAATCTGACTTAAATGTCCAAAGTTTCTGCTCAATATAAAACTTTTGTTCCACAAAATTATATAGAGAATCTTAATTAACATATAAACAGGAACTATTATTAAAAGACCAACCTTAAAAGAACAACCAACGTCTGAGAAAATGCATGGCTCTTTCTTTTTTGAGCTGCCCGAGTGATTATTCTACAAAGGAAACAGAAACATATTTTAGAATTGTACATGCAATCTCACAATATTCAGTGATCCACCAAAGCCAGCTGTTCTATACCTTTTGCCGTTTATCTGCCTTAGCCGTCTTCTTATCGCTTGAACTGGGACACACATGCTTCTGTGAAGGAATTAGGAAAGTCACATGCACTAGCTACAATGATGAAAGTTCACAAACAATTTTGTCCCACAAACTTTCCAAAACATCTTATTAAGACTTTGAGGCGAGAGACACATTGCATTTGAAGATATCTTGACTAATGTGTTGCGTTTGAAGCTTGATGTCGAAATTCACTGGCTTTCTGCTTTTTTCCCCCTCCTTTTTATTCCTTTAATCTGTCCCGGAGTGCAGGTCCCGATGGGTGAAATAGAAAAAAACCCAGTAATATGGGACAGCAGTAAACACTGGAGACTACATCTGTGGATTAAAACCGAGCCATGGGGCTTCAAGCAAGGGCACGCTGACCCAAAACCACTCTAGCAACAACGAACGAGGCAGAATATCTTGCACTTTGGGCCTATTTGCACAATATCGCCTATGTATCATATTATTTCCACAAATATATACTGTATATATCTGTAGAGAAACTTTGCATTCCCTCAAAAAACATTTGCATTCCCCTAAGAAACTTTGTGTAAACAAACTTTGTGAAACATTTAGCGAGCGAACACAAAGTTTCTCAGGGGAATGCCACACTTCTGCGAGCGCACGCAAAAGCACTGAAATCTATATTTTTTCATATATCTCACATTTTTTCCAATCACTATGTTCTTTTAGGAACTTTTTTTTCTAATTTTAGGCATAAATCTAACCAAATGTAGTAAGATGTATGCTTAAAACAATAAAGCAGTAAAAGAAAAACTATTGTCTTAATTCTTAATATCGTACAATTATCTTATTCTAAGAATATAAATAAGTTTATAACAAATTTTCACTGTAGATAAACTAGATAGATTTTTTTGGAGGGTACACAGCCCCAATGATCATTTTCTAAGCTTACCTGGAGTTCTCTCGGTGTCAGGACACCAGCACAAGAGGAACATGTGGTCTTGTTGTTGGGACAGCCTCTCTCCAGATGCGTGGCCAGTGTCTTCCTCTGCACCATTATGCCACACCCAATATTGCAAGGGATCAGGGCATACTCACATTGACTCTGATGGTCCTGTTAAATGAGTAATTAAGCATATTAAAGGGATAATTCAACTAAAATGTGAACGTTAATTGAATTTATTGTGAACATGTATGCTTTTTTCTTTGGAAATGTTTTATCCAAAAATCTTCATGCTGCTCTTTTGAATACAAGGACAGTTCATAATGAATACTCCTATAGAAAACACACACCATAAAACCATAAAAGCACCACTCCGAGAAACATGCCAGTTCAATTTTTGTTCAAAGTTATTGTTTGTCTTTAGCCTTGCACATGTTATCTTTTATGTTTCAGTAATGGTGTTTTTGCCAGTTTTACAGCTAGCTAGAGTAACAGTTGGTTACAATAACTTGTCGCTATATGAAAAAAAGCTTGAAGATTCTTCAAAGTTTATTTTCTACAGCAGAAAATATAATAATAACAGCGTCCAGAGGGTGAGAGTGAGTAAAAAATGACAGAATTTTCATATTTTGGAGAACTATTCCAATAAGCAACTATGATTACTACAAATTAGATAATGCTACTTTATTTCCATACACTTAATGACAGCATTATCTAATTACAACCATAACCTCTAAAAAGCACAACCTACATGTTTCTATTTTAATAGGGAGCTTGTGAACAATGATATTCTCAAAAGGCTTTCAGACTCTCTTGAGTAAAGAACGAAGGTAGAAACACAAAAGGCTTCCATTAGGCAGCCGTGAGGGTCAAAGTCATCGATATTTCTACAGTCTCTACACGACAAAACACTGACCTATAAAAGTTGCACACAAGGCTTTTCAAAACCTAAAGTATGAGTTTATTATTGTTCTATCAGACTGAGGATTGATTCACTACGCTGGACAACATCTGCACAACAGCTATATGATTAATGACTTAATGGCTGGTTCATGTTATGAAATGACTACAAAGCCACCATGTTATAGGATTCCCGTAAAATAGCATCTTGTGGTTGTAACAAAGTATGACTGCCTGCCAACTCGTTTCAACGGGTTCCTATGATTTAACAATGTGATAACAGAAGTTGCTAATGTGATCAATAAAAGCCCCATAATCCACATTGATTTTGACTCAGCCAAGTGTAAAAGACATTTGAGAGCATTACAGTGTTCCCGATAGCTTTGTAGGTTTTACATGAATGTGTACCAGCCCGTGAACAGCCCTGATCTCTGGTCTTACATAAATTAACTCGATGTTCTAATCTTAAGTGCAATGGAAAGCGCTAGACTTTATCTGACGGCTCGGGAAGTGGCTCAGAGCATGATCTTCACATCAGGACCTGAGAAGCTCAAAAAAACATTTAATGTGCTATAAATTAATACATCATTTAGAAGAAAATCTCATAAATTGATTAAAGCCTTGATCACTGACCTGAATACACACCGTAAAGTGCATTAAAGATTCATATACGACTAACTCAGTGCATGCAGATATACGATAAGAGTATCTATAATCTTATCATGAATTAGTAATTTCTATAACAAAAACAGAAAAGTACCTCAAAGTTCTTCAGGGTGCTTCTCCAGGGGCAGCCTTGGTTAGCGCAGTGAACTTTCAGATCCAAAATTTCTTTATTGATAGCCGCATCATTGTAGAACTGCAGAGGGGAAATTATGATAACTTTCCGAAAAATGAGTCATGATTCTTCCACTGTCTAATGCCATACATTGACATTTAGCCTTCATAAGAAATGTGAATGTAAACACATTCGCTATTACATTTGTGTGAAGACATAAATCACCTAAGATGATAGATAAGACAGACAGATAGACATATAGATTAAAGGTTTTGCTTACTTGGTCAAGAGTCAGTAGTACACTAGTGTCACTCTCAACACTGGGATCTTCTTCTTTACACTTTGTGCACACAAGGTCCTTGTTGTTTCTGAAATTGAAGCATTTATTAATGACATTTAGGCTACATTTAAGTCATTTAGCACATACCCTCATCCATAGCAATTTACAGTTTATTTTCTCACTTTATAAACGAACTAAGTTCTGTAGCCACACACACATTGTATGGGGACTTTCCATAGAAATAATTATATTTATACTGCACAAACTGTATATTCTATCCCCTTACACTAACCCTACCCCTAAACCCACCCATCACAGAAAACGTTATGAATTTTTACATTTTCACACACATACATATGGCAAGGCACATAAAGTATACTAGTTATACCACTTTGGTAAGTTAGTCATCGCCCAGTGATTGATTAAGCCATAATTATCACCATAACGTACAATTACTATCAAAACCGAAAATGAAATCAGTGGCCATGCAAGCCATGTCTTGTGTGTGTGTCGTCATGAAACACTAGCTGTTCTGAACTATTCTCTTACCTGACCAGCCAGTTGACGCACGCGAGGCAGTAGCGGTGACCACACACCGTTTGACGCGCTTTATTCAAGACATTATTACAGTTGCTGCACAAATACTTCTCTTTGGGAACCTCATCGCAGATGCTCTGAGGAAAACCCGACGGGTACTCGTTCTCACCCGGTGTGGACGAAACCCCGTTTAACGACGGGTCTGAAGTAACGTTAGCTGATCCAGAAGCCATTGAGCTTTTAAATGAAATGTCTGTACCAACAGCACGTTATAATATATTGATATGCTTTTGACTTTTTGGTTTTGTACCCACGGTAGAAAAACACCACGGGGTTCCCCCCTTTCAAACACCCGGAAATATTATTGCGCTGTTTTTCCGCCCACTTATCAGATACATTGCTTTGGATCTTGCTGATAATAAACTGAAAAGGCTACAAAATAAGAAGACAAAGAAAAAAGTGTGGACTAAATCATGAGTAAAAGTGATAACACCGCATGTAAACACTGGCTGTCTCCTGAAAGCATAGTGAGCGTACTAAAAAAAAGTATGAAAAAAGCTTTCTCGACCCCGCCTACAGTCAGAGCGTTCATTTACAACGCGCGTTCTGTTCAGAAAGTGAAAACGGTGATCTCTGTGGGTTTTTTTGTTTTGTTTTGTTTTTTCAATGTTTTTTTTTTTTTTTACTTTACACAATACCTAAAACCTGCCATGGCATAGATAAGCTAAAAAGGCTGAAGTCATTTAATTATTCATGAACAAATAGCCTAGCCTACATGAAAGTGAAACATATTGAAAGTGAAATTTGCAATGAATCCATAGAACCGATTTACAAAAGCAGTCTGTGCGTTCACGAATCGGACTGAATCTAAAACCGAATGAACGGAACTCTGTGAACCGAGACCTGTCCGGTTCGTGATGAGTCTCAGTGCATGCCACAATGAGTAACGTGCCGACGATGGCCGTAGCAGGTGAGCAGGCAGCTCTAGGTGTTGAGACACAGCCTCTCTCTTTCTCAGAACTCTTGGCCTCAGTTCACCGTCACATCCGTCAAGACGGAAAGTCCCCACATCTGAGAAACTACCTGCGGTTCCAAAGTGGTGGACACGTTTTTATTTTTCATCTTCACTCACTGTTAATCATAAATGGCATGTCGGACGTAGCTACTGTATTCACGTCATAAATTGTAGAGCCATAAAAAAAGAGAGATAGAAAAAAGAGAGAGCGAGAGAATCTGTATTAGCCTATGCAATAATTCAAGAGTGACGGTCTCATGCCATGCATGAATATATTTTGTTCATTACGCTTTGCAAAGCGTCCTTTGCCTCATTTAATGTATATATAAACAATAATAATATTATTATTATTATTAAATAATGATGCTAATAATAATAGTAATAATAATTATTAATATTATAGCAATAATATTATCGTGGAGTAGGCTAGGCTACAGTTTTTTCATCATTTCGGCTATACTATTCCATTAAATAAAATCAAGACTTTATGCACACCAGTGAACTTTTTATCATCTGCTGTTCATTTCAGTTTGTGAAATGAAGATGAAGTAATCCTTAATGAGATTTTGACCAAAAGTGGAGCTGCTGGTGATAAATAACTCATGCAGTGATACATTTGCAGTGTCATTTATGCTCTGTAGAACTTGTCATGTTTTGTCTCTGACCTTCACGCTTGGAATATTTGACTATACAAATGGCCTAAAGATTATTGATCATGTTAAATGAGCAGCATTTCATTTTAAGATAGAGTGGAAAAACCCTCAGAAGACCTTATTTACTTTCTACTCAGACAGGAATCTCCCACTTTTATAGCATGCTGTTACAATATTTGACATGCAAAAAAAAGTCATAACAAATCTGCACATCATGTCGACTGACACTAGTCATACTTACAGCGGGTTACAAAAATATTTTTTTCACTTCAACCTGTGATGCACTTTAACGCCAAATAAACTTTATGAAAGTTGCAGATAATTGCTGATAAATAGTGAATAATTGTCTTGTGAAACGCTTTTACATGGTACATACATTCTTATGACAGCAGATTAGACGATAAGAGAGTGAGGGAAGGAGAGCAAGAGAGATAATTTTTGCTAAAGAGGGTGGTCAGGGGGTTTCAATATCTGGTTGAGGGGATTAATGACTTGGGTAAAACTATTCACCTCTACAAGGGACATTCCTCACCTCAAATCAATTACTCTGTAATAGGAGAGCAGGGCTATGCTGGCCTGTTTTTCATTAAACGGCAATCACATGAGGTACCAGTGCATCAAAATGACTGCAGCAGGTGGCTGGTGAGGGGCCCGAGAGGTTTCCTTGAAAAAGAAGATGTTTGTACCCTCATGAATCACTGTGAGAGGATGCAATCCAATAATACAGAAACCTCATGATGCAAAAGCTTAAAATGCGATGGACCTTATCGATCTGGCTGTTTGGGAGGCCCCAAACGACAACGTCTAGTGTGCTGGAAACAGAGGGGCGAAGTTTAGGGCAGCATCTTCTGTAAATCTGTCTGGGTGGAAGACGAGTATGGGTGTTAAGGATATTGGAGGAAGGAGATAAGCAGCCAGATGTGTTTATGACTTGCTGAGTGTTGAATATCTGAAGTGTTACATCAGCACGCCTCTCGCTTCTGATGCATCCTTCACTTGGTTTTCATTTTGAGTTCTGCTGAGTAGATGCACATCATTCTAACGGTTCCTGCAACACGGATACTGCAACTGTTCTTGGAATCTAGACCTGCAGAGTCATTCTCTTACAAACTTTAACCACATAGCCTACTGTATTATACGAGATATGAGTGAATCTCACAAAACAAGAATCAAGAATATATAGAACATCAGTAAGATTTTTTTATAGCAACTAATACTTTTATTTAGCAAGGATGCATAAAATTGATCAAAAGTGACGTAAAGATGCTTATGTTATAAAAGATTTCAAATAAATGCTGCTCTCTTGAACTTTCTATTAATCAGAGAAAAATTAAAATGTAGCTTTTCACAAATATATTACACAGCATCACTATTTTCAACATTGATAATAATAAGAAATGTTTATTGAGCACAAAATCAGCATATTAGAATGATTTCACGAAGAAATTACATTTTTAAATATATTAAAATAGTTGTTTTTCTGTATTATTGTTCAAATAAACGCAGCCTTAGTGCGCATTAGAGACTATTTAAAAAAATCTTACCAACCCCAAACTTTTGAATGGTATATAGTTCTTAAAGAAAATTAACAATTTAGAACAAATGAAAAGAATAAATGAGATGGGGGGAAAAACGATCTGAAAGAGTAAAACCTTTGCATATTGGATTTTTTTAGTGTTTAACAAGGGGCATTGGCAGACTCTATACCGTTTAAATATAAATTGGTGTAAAGTTTCCCTTTGCAGAGCTAGTAACCTTTAAAAACTTTCCATGAGTACTTTCCATGAACTGGGTTATAAGGATGAACTAAATAAATATAATAGGGTCCTAGTGATGTCACTTTCTAGGTGTAAATTTTAAGAAATATATATTTTTAAATAATTTAATAACATACCACAGTGACTTTAATATCAATTCAACAAATGACAAAATGTTGCATTTTAATTTGAATCAAGAAGGTTAATATTTCTGAGGTCGAAATCCAAAATGGAATGTCATCCTTAGAACTAGTTACTTTTCATACTATTTTATGTTAGCTAATAGTTCACCAAGCATATACAAACATGGTACCATTTGTGCCGCTAATGCTTTAAAAAAAAGTATTCGGTCTTAAAACTGTTTTTCAGATTTATATCCAGTCATATACGTTTGGTAACACATAGTTATATTAGGAAATAAAATAAAATGTTAAAAAAGTAGGCTGCAGTCGCCTTATGAAAATGAATGTTGCATGATATTAACCATTTTCCTCTCCATACTCCGTGAGAGTCACATAAAAAGGTGAAATCTCTCCTTTCCTCCATTTAAACATTCATCAGCTGAGAGCCTCATTATGCTATCTGGGCCTGAGATTGGCACTCTAGCCAAATATTTAAAAGCAAGGCAAATGTGATGCGTCACAATATTCACATTAAAAGAAGTTTTCCCTAAGGATTTATTATTGGCCTACCAAATGAGCTGACCTCAGCTGACGTTCACTCCCAAACTGCTAAGGAGGAATTTGTTTTCTTTGAAATGCTGCAGTCACACGAAAGCAAGTATGTTAGAAACTGTGGATGTTTATTAAATGTCACCGTGAACATGAAACACATTTTAATGATCAACAACAAGAAAAAAACTGCTAATACAAGACCATAAAAAATGGCTAGAAATTGAGTCCATTGTAATTCATAGCAGGGCATACCAAGTGTTAAATTGTATACGGTAGATCTGCGTTCGCTTTCATAGCTGGTCACAAATGATGGGTTTGAAGGTTTGGGGGATGTTAGAAGAGCAATGTGTGTAAAGAATGGAAAACATCCTCTTGTCATCCTGGGGTGTTGTTATACTGCAAGACATGCTCAATTTCACGGTTAAATTATTTACATGGATGACTGGCAAGCGCTATCAGCAGGCAGGTGTAGTTTGAGAGGCCATCGGCAGGGGTTCCTGAGTTCCAAGAAGTTCACAGAGAGCAACTAGGGGCCACGAACTGAGAATCTGTATTTCCCCAAAAGCTGTAGCTGTCACACGTTCTGTCCTTTAGCGCGACAAAACCAGTCTCTCTCATTTCAGACCACATTTCACATTTCAACATCAAATTTATTCTAATATACCTGTGGAGAGCAAGAAAAACATGGCATGATGAGGTGCGGGGATGTATTTATTGGCGTTTTCACTTTATTTTGAATGTGCATGCTAGGACAGCTGGAGCATAGAAATCCCTCCTACAGTTTCCAGAGGGAATTGACCGTGAAAGTCAATCTGCATAGCGGCGTTCATCTTAAACAATTTCGCCTCACAGAAATGCCTGCAGTTCTCTTTATTGAGCGAGAATGTGTTACAAACTTGATCAAAACGCATCAGTTTGGTTGGGCTGTGACAGCTGTTTGCTCTGTTGTAGTTTTGAGTTCCTTTGACATTGGTGAATTGGTTTTTCAGTAGGGGTTGGCATTGCAGTATATACGATAAGCTAGCCATTTAAGCATAGATCAGTAAAGCAGGTTGATATTGAAATGCTTCGCATTCTTAAAATACTCTGAGGGATAAGTTATCCTTTGATTCATAAAACTATTTCTTTGATTTCCATCCAATATAGATATAAAAGTGATTGTAAAACATTTCGAAACAGAAATGACTATTTTGATGTTGTTTAAAGTGCAGACAATGTTCATCTTTGACAGGATAATCAATGTACAATCACATCAAATATGAAGATACAAATAAAGTTATGAAACCGATTTTCACATTCTAAACACTGGGTCATCTTAGTTAACATGGACATCGCACAATAAATGGCATTAGTATACAAATAAAACATGTTCAGTATTGTGTTATCAAGACTAATACAAACGCACATAACAACAAAAGTAAATTAATAAAAGGACATTGCAAGTTTATGGGTTGGAAAGGAAACATATGCTCATTGTCAGTGCCTTAAATTAAATAGAAAAAAAAAAAAGTTAGTGAGTCAAGTCTGTATAGATAAAAAAGCAAACAAATACAAAGAGAAGCAACATTAGTTTACCCCAAAATCAGTTCAATCAGTTACTCACCCTCATGATTTGATACAACAGTTCAATAAACAAGAAGATAATACTGAGTAAATTGCATTTTGACAGTATTGCCATATACTTTGTGTACTTTTGCTTCACAAACGAAAATAGATCCATATGAAATATGAAACCCGCAACAGCGGCGGGTAGTGTTTCTTCCTGAATTATTCATTCTTTTGAACAGATCAGGTGAGTGAATGATTCAGTGATTCACTCATAAAGAGACACTTGATCCGTTCTTGTATGAATCAGCATTTATGAACAAAGTGTTCGAGTAAATGATTCAACAATTCAGTCAGCCATTTCTTTCATTCTCGAATGAATCAGTGTACTTGAACATCCTATGATCCATTACTCACTTGAGTAAATGAGTCAATAATTCACCCATAAATAACAGTAATTTGCCCCTATACTGGCATAACGATATGACGTGCAGAAAGAGTCGCTGAAAATCTATTGAACTGTTGTATTGTTTATATTTAGTCTTTGCTAATTCCATTTTATACTTTTAGGAGCCTCCAAAGCAAATCAAGCTATGTCAAAGCATTTGCTACTTGCTACAATATAATAAAATATGTGTGCTTTAAAATGCCTAAATGTAATTTAGATCTTGACCCATTTTAGGGTAAACTATTCCTTTTTATTTCAGAAATTTCCCAATTTATCTCATACAAATGACATTAAATGAATGCATGAGAATAGATTGGTGGCAAACCGAATAAGCTACTGAAACGATCTCCAGGTGATCTGACAATAAAAACAGAAGAGTCAGTCTGTTCACAACAATAAAAGCAGTTCAACCCAAGTTCACTTCTCAGATCTCCTCCAAGCTTAAGCCTTAAGCTCCGTCAATCCATCTCACCCGGATTTCAGGTGAACCCGACCAACTGTGCATAAGATAAAATCTAACACTCTGATAACCGGCAGTAACACCAAAGGGTCACTGTGTTTTTTGAGAGACGTTTAGCTTCTCCATTGATAAACCTTCCACCGACTGACCTGTCAAGAGTGAAAAATGTGCCTGTATTGGCCCATCACTCTGAAAGCCACCACTGTGACACATATTCTCTTTGAGCATCCCTGGTGGTCAATATCGTATTTACTCGACATGTGGGGAAAAGTAGTTACCTCCCAGATATTACAGCGGTGGCTGTACACACCAATAGCAACCTTGTCATGTTTAACTACGAGTTATTGATTAAGCACTGGATGAAAATAACATAGAACAAGCTGCCTCTCTGTCGGATGTTTGAGAAGAGTTAAAAGTCTTTATTTTTTATGAAAAGCTACACATTCTTGCTAAATTTCACAGCTACAGAAGTTTTTTTGTTTTTCTTTTTTTCTTTTCTTTTTTTTTTACACAACAACTACTGATTTTTTTTTCCATTAGTACATTTTTGACAATACCTGCAATGTTTCGTCATAATAATATTCAGAGATGTGAACAGCAGATCAAGAGAAAAACAACAGCCCACTGGGCATTAGCACGAACACTACAAGATGGTGGGAAAACGGGGATTGAAAGATGGATAGAAACAGAAACATGAGAAAGAGGTTGTCGCTATAATGTTCTTGCGTTTCTGCACCGAGTGTCTCTAACACCTACAGCCATCATATGAGTTGTTCTAGTCAAGTTTTCTAGTTCTCGCTCATTTATTCTCCTCCTTGGTCGGCCTGATCTTCATCTCGGTGAACTTCAGCGAGTACTGCCAACCCGTCCAGGACGACCACTCGATGCCGTCGGCGTACGAGGTGTGCTGGCCGCGCAGGTACTGTCCGTTGAGGTTGGAAGTGTGGCAGTTGCGGTACCACCAGGCGCCGTGGTAGAAGGACGCACAGTTATTCTCAGAGTGGTCGTTGTCCTTGTCCTTAGTGGTGAATTTCATCCCGTTGTGTTTAAGCAGCGAGTCGCCTGCAGCGTCAGATCAATGCGTGATGAAAAGAAAGATTGAGAGAGACAGAGGAAGGGTGGAAGCGTGTGATAGACAGGGACGGTGAAGAAAAAAGACAGAAACAAAAGAACAAGTGAGTCACTCAACCGCAACGTCTTTGTTTATGCGTAGTATCATGGAAAGTTTAGAAACTGCAGTACACAAGGTTTCAACAAAGAAGTTATGTTCCAAAACCTAGTGAGCTGCCTTGTTGTCTAAAGTCTACATAAGCAGCTGCCTTCTAAGGCATCAATGGAACCTCAAAACAAGCATAAAAATACACAAATATTAGGTATAATGTCAATTTTTTTCATTTTTTATTACGGTATTTTGAAAAATGTAATTATTATAAATTATTAGGGATGCACCGAATCCAGGATTTGGCTTCCGAACCCTAGGCTTGCACTATGCGCGCTATGCTGGTCGACGTCACGCCGCCGTTGATTACGGGAAGGTGTTTACGTAGGTGGACCGTTTGAATGCAGCAAGCTGTGAGAAAGTGAAAATGGAAAAGTGTTGTTTGGCAGTACTTTCAGTCAAAAGAAGGCGATTCAAGTCGAGCTACATATTCAATTTGCAATGCCGATTTGTCTCGTGGTGGCAAGGACCCTAAACAATACACAACATCGCCGCTTTTAAAACATTTGTGTATGAAACATCCGAAAGAATACGAGCTGTATTGATTGGATCTTGAGATCTTCCCACTTGTCATCCTGGCATAATGTTGGCTATTCTTTTTTTTTTTTTTACAGTTAAAATAAAATAAAATGAAAAATACACTGCTGTGGACATTGTTTACTTCATTAATGTGTTTACTGTGTTAATGGACTCAGAATGGGAGTAGGATTCGGTATTCGGTTACGGATTTGGCAGAATCTTAACCAGTGGATTCGGTATTCGGCCGAACCCCAAAAATCAGGATTCGGTGCATCCCTATAAATTATAAATTATTTTGTAAAATATTTTTGCAATTGACATTAAGGATCTTTTTTTTATTATTATTAAAATTTTAAGCCTGGGACACACCAAGCCGACGTCAGAACTAGCGGCGATGAAACCCGACTGTGTTGTCGCCTCTCGTCAGCTGTGTCGGCTGCGCTTGAACACACCAAAAGGACTAAAGGCGACTGTCAACTAGCATCTGCGTCCTGCGTTTGCGTGTATAAGTACATTTCTATGTCAGAAGGTATCAATAGTCTATTTTCGCCATTCAAAAATGGAAACTGAAACTTCCAATCAGAGTTCTCTTTCTCTAACAGAGGGCCTGATGCCAATTCAACATGCTGAATCAGCCCAAAAACCCTCTGACAAGAGCCAAAACTACGCCGACTGACGAACAAAAACTGCCTGACATTGCCTGACATTGCCGAAGGCCAACCGTCAGCTTGGTGTGTCCCTGCCTTTATAAAGCCAGCATGCAAAGCCAGCATACAAGCATTCTTGTTTGTGCTTGTGTTTTTTGTATTGTATCATTTACAATTTAGTGTTTTAAACCATCCTGTGCTTGAAAATGTGTTTATAATGTAATGTTAATACACTACTGTTCAAAAGTTTGAAGTCATTTAAAAAATAAATAATTTTCAGTCAGCAAGGATGCAATAAATTGATTAATAGTGACAGTGAAGGCTTTTACATTGAAACATATAAATTATATTTGAAACGAATGCTGTTCTTTTGAACTTTCTATTCATCAAAGAATCCTGAAAAAAAAAAATTACAGTTTCCAAAAAAGTAATTAGATATATTTGTTGCGCTCTAAATTGACAAAAAAAAATCATTTTTCTTCAAGTGCGTAGAGCCAAGGTTCTAGTTCTAGTTTCTTAGAGTTTCCAAAAAAGAAAAACATTGATAATATTAAGAAATATTAGACTGATTTTTGAAGGATCATGTGACTCTAAAGACTGGAGTAATGATGCTTAAAATTCAGTGTTGCATCACAGGAATAAATTACATTTTTAAAATATATTAAACTAGAAAATTGTAATATTATTTCACAATATTTCTGTTTTACTAAATTTTCTACCAAAGTAACACAGCCTTGGTGAGCACAAGAGACTTTCAAAAACATTAAAAATCAAAGTGACCCCAAACTTTTGAATGGTAGTGTATTTAAAACTTTTATGCACATAATATATACTGTAGCATAGCTTACATTTATGCATTTATACTTGCTTTTTATAGCTTTCAATTCATACAATCAAATAGCTTAGAACAGGGATGCTAAAACTGCTTATAGGCTAATATTTTGAGCAGTAAAACATAAATTGGACACACATTTCACAATAAGCTTAGCATGTTTACATCTGCATATTGAGATTGCTTGCTCTGCTTGTGATGTGGAGAGAGACAGAAACCAAAGAGGGGAGCGTTTTAATGCGTTGCCGCTAATGTGCCCTTATTAAGCTCTGTGATGTATGTCTCAGGGACGTAATGTTGCAGTGTGCTGCTAGGCTAATCTAATGCCAGTTTCCTGCCTCCATACCGCCCGGCTCCGCTGGGCCCGGCCACGCTGACAAGATCAGCTTTTTATTGCCAGCCTTGCAGTAAAACCCTTCTCCTGTCCTCTTCCTCTTACTCTAATTCTGCTGCAACATGTATCGTGATAGCCGTTTTATTGGGACAAAGGAGATCCAATTGATGGCGTTTTGTCATATTGTAAAGTGTGTTACACATCATAAACTTGTTTCTGGTGCCTCATAGATTCATCACTGTGGTCTAGCAGATAACGAATCAGCAGAATGATAGGGGTATAAAATGACAGCATCTGGACTGTGAAAGGAGACCCAGTGAACAGCTGTGGAGATTACCAGCAGAAAAACGCTACAGGAGATTGCTTTACATGGTTTTAGCAGGTTTAAAAGGTTAAAAGATGGTCATTTATGGTCTTTGACTGTTTCGAGTTGGTCTAAGATGAGCATCCAGCTAGCTTAAACCGGCTAAGACCTTACCATTTTAGACTGTAAGCACCATCATGCCGTTCCAAACCAGTATGATTGTCTTTTTTTTTTTTTCTGTCAAACTAATTTTGAAAAATTGGCAACCAAACTGTTTCGGTTCCAATTAACATCCGTATAATGGAAGGGGATGGGAACCGAAACTGTTTGGTTCCCAACATTTTCTTTCACAGATAAAAAAAAATGTCATGCTGGTTTGAAATTACATGAGGGTGAGTAAATTATGTTTTGGGGTGGGCTATCCTTTTAAGATGGGTCTCAAGCTAGCTATTTACAGTAATTTGCTGGTCAGAACAAAAAGCTGGTCTAGATGGCCTACATGGTTCAGCCATTGGTCAACAGTAACAACTATCATGTTCTAAAAACCAATCTGAACACTGGTACGCTGTGGTCAGTTTGAACCAGTTTAAGCTGGTATACCTGGTACCAGTCTAACCATGCTGAAAAATGTCCAAAACCACTTGAAAACCATTAAAACAGACCACGAGCTTTGGAAACTAGCTAACAAACTTAGTTAGGGAAAGCTGCTGGCAGGAAATCCTTCACTCTTTATATAAGCAAATCTTCACCAACTGCCTCTGTAATACTAGTATGTTGCAATATTCATAGTGTTCAATTTCAAGAATCCCCAATCATACAAACAATGCTGGAAAAAACTTTCATTTGCTCGAACGAAATGATTAATCATTGCGGTAAATTGCAGATTCTGTGCATAATAGACCTCACAATTTGTGCACTTGAGGGGGTGTGTAGAGTGTATCTGCATGAAGGTGCATCTCAGACTTTTCTGAAATGTCTTGAGACAGACCCACTCAGGAGGGCGATACGAGTCATTAGGTATGCGCATGAATACATAATCGCATAAATGCCGAAAAACACTGTAACATCAGAGAGAAATTATACACTCCTCTACTTGGACAAGCATTGTTACAGAATAATCAAATGCTCACAAGCAATTTCGCTTCATACTCTGGCCTCCCTAATGGTAGTGAAAACATTTCTGTGCACTTGCAAAACTGTCATTAGCATACTTTGAAGTTGGCACTGTATTAGTACTCAAAGTGTTTACCGAGATCAGGGCATCATGGGTGTAAAAACTCATCTCAGGTAATTATTTCTTCCCCGAGATCCCTGCTGTGGCTGAGCGTTCTTTCTCTACGCTATCGTAAAGGCCTTTCATTAAACAAAGTAGCATTAAAGACACCACGCTTGTGTTATGATATGCAAGCAGTTATGATATGAAAATTCTCGCATGCAAGGACAGGGTGTGTGATGAACACTTTTACACCAAAAGATTTTTGTTTTGTTTTATCTCAGTTGCAAAAAACATCACAGTAATTTATGAAAAACACAGGATTCTGGGGTATGGCTCATCAAAATCTCCGCAGGGATGCACTGTCATATTGAAATAATGTCATATCAAATCGGTACATCAGCATCATCGCACAATCGCTAAAACACTTTCAGACAGCTGCTCTGCACAGTTTTAGATGTCTGCTGAAGAAGTAACTTGGACAGTTTAGAGGGTTTGGCCCGGATGAATGAGATTCTCTGTGGTTATGCATATTTTGGCACATTTTCAAGGTGTTACAAGTAATTATATTTACTATTAAAATTTTTGGTCTTATAGTGCATAAATTCATGATATTCCATCCATCCATAAGGCCTATAAACCTTCAAGCTTGAAAAAGATTTTTAAAAACGTTTTTCATGACTTCTCTTTATACCAGTTCCATAAAAACAAAGGTAATATTGAATAACTTATATTTTAAACACAATATCACCAGTTCCCTTTCAGTCTGTGATGTTCAACGTCACGTCCAAACGTACCGACAATTCGGGGAACGAGGGTTACATACGTAACCGAGACGTTACTTTGTCTATTTTTGCTTCGACAACAGAAATCGAATCAATGTTTCAGTGACTCATAATGACAGTCACTTTTTAAAAAATATTTATATATAATTAAAGGTGACTTTTTATTTATTCATTTTTAAATAGTATTATTACTCAAATGCTATATCACATCGCTGTTGGACTGAAACCTTGTACCCTCCAAATATGCTACACTGTATTTTTTAAATAATGAAACACTGTGTTGTCAAAGTTGATATTGTGGCTTTATACATGATCAGACACTTGCATGTGTCATTAGAATATTAACATTTTAACAAAATCAAACTCAAATGGAGTTACGAGATTTTTGACCAGCAAATTTCTGACATGTTTTGTCCGTCATTAGAACAGCAGCATCTGAGGCAGATGCTGAGTAATGAAATCTTGAGTAATGAAAACGCTGTACATATTCAAAGAACTAGTTCTTTATTTACCTTTGCATTGCAAACAAGCAGAGACGGTCCAAGCTGCGTTCGGCACTTCATTGAAAAACCCACAGATGAACATAAAGGGTGATATGGAAGCTTATTTCCGCCATGGAATAAAAAAATTGAAACTGTAATTGCGACTTTTTATCTCATAATTGCAACTTTTTCTCACAATTTCAAATTTACATCTCGCAATTTTTTTCTCAGAATTGCGTGATATAAAGTCGCAATTGTGTGTTATAGAGAAAATGAGAAAAAAAGTCAGTTTTATATCTCGCAATTCTGACATTATAACTCGCAACTGCGACTTTATACCACACGATTCTGAGAAAAAAAGTCAGAATTGCGAGATAAAAAGTCTATTCCCTTATCTTTTACAGTTTTTAATTCCGTGGCGGAAACAAGCTTCCACAGGGTGACCAATAGTAATGATTAATGAAAATAAATAAAAAGAAAATGAAATATGGAGCTACGAGGTATCCGCCCCACAGAGATGATCGACAAGTTTTTCTAGTTCATCATTAATATCAGAGAAAAGGATACTTTGTGATAAAAAGAGAATAAATTAAAATCCTGCTTTTGAATTTTGAGCTGCCTGCCGCATTCAATTGTTTTCACGTTTGATTTTATGGCCGCAATGTGCCTTTTACCATTGACCTTGTGTCAGAATGTTCCCTTTCTAATTTCTGTGAAGGTTGGACTCTGAGGAGGGACTTGCTATATGTTTGACAAACCATTATTAAAGGTGTCAAGGGCATCTCACAATGTTGCCCTCCAGAAACCTCATTTTGGGTCTGTGAAGTTGTGTGTTTAGTCCTTTTGTTTTTTAGCTTTTGTTTTGTTCCACACTGCTGCTTACTCTTAAAAAATGGCTGTTTAATTTCATAGTGTGCTAAAACATTCGATCTGTGTTCAAAACTAAGTTTTCCTACTTGAGCAAGCACAGCTCAGACGAAAAAATCTAAATGTGATTTAATGCTTACGGTCAGTCCAACCTACCATTCATGTACACATTAATGCTTTAAACAACCATGCGTGCATTTTAATCGAGACAGCGGCGTTAGAGTCCAAACAAGACGTAATTGATAAGATTGGGAATCAATGTGGCATGACTCCTCCAGCGGGGGATGTTTAAGACAGCCTTGCTAATTAGACGTGTGGATGCAGTATTCTCCTCTTGATTTATGTTAATAGGAGTGTTTGTTTACGTCTCCCATAATAAGCCGAGTGACTGCTTTATTGGAATGCCATAGATGTATTCTACGGCTTCATTATCCCTGCCCTTTCCGGCACACTGCGAAGGTCACGCCCGTGTCCGGCCCCTGCGTGGAGGGCAGTGCTCGGGGAAAAACACCTGAGAATAATATAATGCGGGACCCAATTAACGTTAAAAAGAGGCCCCGGCGACAGCGCAGGTGAAGCATTGAGAATTGCTCATCATTTTGCCTCGCCATAGACGATAACCCGTGGCCTCTGTTGCTTTGCGTGCCACAGGAATATATCTGAACGCCACTGACAACAGGGCAGGAAACTTTAAATTAGTCTTGTGATTCTCATGATAGTTTCTATTCTAGGCTGAGCTTTTTTGTTTTGCTGGGTGCAATTCAGCCCACTAAGTTTGGATTTCCTGTCTGTGCTTATGTGGGCTTATATCTATATCTATATATATCTATGTCTATATATCTGTATCTATATCTATATCTATATCTATATATCTACATATATATCTATATATATATATATATATGTATGTATATATATATATTACACGGCTCTGTGGAATACTTGATTTACTTTTGATACGCTTGCTAGGAATGTTTTTCTTCGTGGAAGTTTTTAGAGAGGTATTTTTCTGCTGATGACGACTGCATGGATAAAGCAAAGGAACCATGTGGACCTCATCAGAGGTCATTAAATATAGCTACACCAGCCAGCACAACAAAAACATACAAGTTAGACTAAATACACTAAATCTGGTAAAAACACATTTATTACGCATTTATAAAATAAACTAGTCTCTACTTAAGAAAATTTATTTTAGTATAAAATGTGATTTTTTAACTAACTGGCCTAAATACTAATGTATTTATGTATGTTTAAAAAGTAAATGTAGAATATATATCATTTCAATGATACCATCATATATCAATGATACCATCATTTTTACTAGATTCTTTTTACTTTATTTAGTCTGTTTCTTCATTTAGTATGTGTACAGCATTTTACATTACATTCACTGTTTTCTGCCGGTGAAATAATCAATTCAAATTACTTTTGCGGCAAACAGTAATTCGGATCATAAATTCATAATTTTATCCTAATTTCTAAGTTCATTTTTTGCTATGTTTTTCTGTGCAAACATTTGCAAAGACCGCTGATATTTCTGATTTATGTCCCTAAATGGAAAAACATAAACATAAAACAAATATAATTTCTGACACCTTCCATGTCAGTTAAATTGTCTGTCATGGTCTAAAGTGGATGTTGATGGCCAGACAAACTGTCAAAAGTCTGTCTAGGCAGGACTACATATCAGCTAAAGAACTTTTACCAACATTTACCTGAGGCTCCCTATAAAACCTGACATGAACTTTGGCTCCGGGCATCGATGCAGGTCCACAATTGAATTGCTGTTGTGCAGGATGCCTTAAGTAAAGCTTTAAAAGCAGGATGACCTATGGTTTTCTGCGAGACCTCTGCCTTCTCAATACATGCAATAGTTTTTGGCTCCACACTGCAGGTAAGCACAGGAACTCTCGGTCAAAGGCAGAATAGTGTGAATCATACCTGCAGTGCCGGAGTAGTCCGCGATGCTCAGTGGGTAGCCATCCTCGTCTGGGTCAACAGAGAACAAACCCACTCCAAAAGAGCCGTACTGCGCAAAGGATGTACTGTTCTCAAAGTCCTCCAGGTCAATCCTCAGCTCATAGTTGGCTTGAATGGTAAGTGCATGGATTCGTTTCATACCTGAAAAAGAAATTTAGATTAAGTTAATGAAAAAATGTGCAGATGAGATTTATTTGAAATAAAGAAGGTGGAAAGAGTGTTTGGGTGACCAGCTTGTGCTACAGACATAATTGATACCTCAAATCATGTTGCTTGTTATTAATAAAATTCATTTTGGGCAATTCTATTTGGGACTGCTAGTGGGACAGAAATGTGTGTATTATGTAAGGGTTAATGCCCAACGAGGTGTCCATTGGCAGGTATTAATGGACGACGGCGATGCGTGAACCCTCCGACGCGCAGCGGTTGCCTCCGCCGAAGTCCATTAATACCTGACAATGGACACCTTGAAGGGCATTAACCCGCTTATACCATGGTCACTTGCCAAATAACACATTTTTAAAACATTAGTTTATATTTTAATTAGTTTTACAATCGAAATCTAAAGTTTTTACAAACAATAACTTGGTTTCCCTGGTTACGCCTGACGGTTTATTTAGCAACCGGAGATATTTATAGTCTGCTCAGCTCGTAGAACCCTTCAGTTTACTGCCTGTTGCTATGGTTACTCACAGCTGATGTAGCCAGCGCATTTATTTATTAATTTCGAACGTAAACACTAAACAGTCAGTTTCACCAGAACTCCTTTACTAGGTGTCCTCTATCACTTTTTAATGGACACCCTGCAGCCAATCAGAATCGAGTATTCACCCAGACCATGGTATAAATATATACACTGTAACAAATTGCTGTAGATTCTACAGCAAAATTCTACAGAAATTTATTGTTTTATCATTTTACAAGTTATTACTGTAATTCGCAATGCATTATGGGTCAAAAAGAGTATTACAGTTGTTAACAGTATATTTCCCTGTCAACTGTAAATTGATTTACAGGTAAGAGGTGTTTTCACTGTAGTTCATATGGTTTTACAACAATTTACTGTGATGTGGCATTATGGGATTGCGCGGGCTGAATACAGGTTTGAAAACTGGTGGACTGGAGCAGGGCAAGAAGAGTTGAAGATAAAAGGCACTATTTACTAAATTTTTGGTAAGTTAACTTAAATTTACGTCCATAAATATTACAATCGAATGTATTACTTAATGCTGTTTAAGCGATTCATATTTTAAACAGAATTCAACATAGGCATGTCAGATGCAATTAATTTTATCGACTTGTTTACAACTGCGTGTTATCAGGACATTTAGTGGGATGTAAAAGTGTTTGATTCCAATATTTTTCCCCCCAAAACGTTACGTTTATTTAGTAAAGGAATGTGTCTTTAATTTTAAATTTCTTGTTTCAGGCGAGGCATAGAATCGCGACGGGGCGCGCCATAACAGTGGTGAGACGAAGCTGAACGGTTACAAGGTAAAACCATCGTAAATGTTATGGACGAATGCTGAATTTTGTTACCGTTTTATTTTCATTTGCTCTCGAGAGAGTATTTTTAGAGCATTTGCAGTTTGGCAGACAAGACAAATCCACTGAAGTGTTGGTGAGACAAAACTATACCTAACGTTACACATGTGCTTTAGCTTTCTTGACGAAAAACATTAGAATAGGCTATATATGATATATATAGTTGGATGCTGCTATATTTTCACATTTATTTCACCAGTTTTGATTTCTTATTGAGAGCATGTAAAACCAGTGTTTAACAAAGGCCTGCGTCATAACTAAATTTAACGCAAAGCAATTTGCTGCGAACAATGATATAGGAATGTAAGTGGGATGTAAAAGTGTTTGATTCCAATATTCCCCCCCCCCCCCGAAACGTTACGTTTATTTAGTAAAGGAATGTGTCTTTAATTTTAAATTTCTTTTTTCAGGCGAGGCATATAATCGCGACGCCTAACAGTGGTGAGACGAAGCTGAACTGTTAGGTAAAACCATCGTAAATGTTATGGACGAATGCTGCAGTTTGTTACAGTTTTATTCGCCTTTGCTCTCGAGAGAGTCGCTTTTTACCGAGCATTTGCAGTTTGGAAGACAAGACATAATTACTGAAGTGCTGTTGAGACAAAACCAGTGTTTAACAAATCCCTGCGTCATAACTAAATTCAAAATTACTGGCAAAAGATTTGAAAGTTCATTTTATTTTCTGTTCAAAGTTCCCATAGTTATCGTTTTATTAATATAACTTGAACCTAAATCTAAATGAGAAATGTATCGCTGTAAATTGTGTCAACATGAGAGCAATACCATTGTAGGCTATTATGAAAGGTCACAGTAATGTTCCACACTGCTGTTTTACCTGTGGTGTACCTGACTGTTCCTGTGCATTTACAAAATTTGCAGCTTTAAGAGTTGTGAGAGGACATTTAGTGTAAAATCCACATTTGCATCTCATATCTCAAGAACACACAAAAACAGTCCACATGAGCTTCTAAATGAAGCAGTTTTTGCAAACTCGCTACAACGTGTGTCAGCCCTGTACATCTCTCAAGATTCTCATATACTGCATTTAATTACATTGTCATTTACATTTCTTTCCTTTTCTTTTTTTTCTTTTAGATGTCAGCAACAGCAGCTGATGTGGAAAAAAGTTCTACACTTCCAGACTCTCCGAGACTGATTGTCTTAGGTAATGTATGTTCCAAAATCTTTAAATTACTTAATACATTTTGCCTGTTGTATTTTAGTATTTTATAAAGTGTTTCTTATATTTATTATTTTTAGGTGAAATTCTCACTGCAACCCAGTGGATGCTGAGTATTGAGGGTCAAGTGGTTATGAATCCACACCCCAATTTTATGGCTGGATTTGCTGCTTTGTTTGCAACTTACTACAACTTTAATCTGGAGTACCAGCACGAGGCATCCTGCACACTTGAATTTGTTCAAAGGTAACAGTTTACTTAAAGATAAATGTGTATGTTAAAGGATTAGTTCACCCAAAAATTTAATTTCTGTCATTAATTAACTACTGACTGTTCATTTTCGGAACACAAATTAAGATATTTTTGATGAAATCCGAGAGGTTTCTGAACCACACATAGGCAGCAAAATCATTGCAACTTTCAAGATCCAGAAAGGCAGTTAAGACATTGTTAAAATAGACCATGTGACTACAGTGGATCAACCTTAATGTTTTGAAGCCACGATAATACTTTTTGTGCGCAAAAAACCCCAAAATAACGACTTTATTCAACAATCTCTTCTCTTCTGTGTCAGTCTCTGACGCTGTTAAAGTAGTAAACACAGTGCAGCGCTTCCAGGTTCTACGTTAGAACAAAAAGTATTCTCATCACTTCATAACATTAAGGTTGATCCACTGGAGTTACGTGGACTATTTTAATGATGTTTTTACTACCTTTCTGGGCCTTGAAAGTTGTAATGACGTTGTGGTCTATGTGTGGTTCAGAAACCTCTCTGATTTCATCAAAAACATCTTAATGTGTGCTCCTGAAAATGAATGAAGGTCAGTAGTTAATTAATGACAGATTAATGAGTAATTAATTACAGAAATGTAATTTTGGGATGAACTAACCCTTTATAATACATTAGTAGTGTAGTGAATGCTTATTGTAAAGTGGTATATTTTCATTAGTCTGCACATGATCCTAAAGCTTCTGCTTGTGTTTTTCTGACTGTTTTTTGTGCAGATGTTTTGTTGGAATCAACCCATCCACTGGTACCAAGACAGTCAAAAAAAGTGGAAAGACCTCAGAGAAGAGGAACAACACAGTCAATCCTCATGTGTCTACTCTTCTCAGAAGGCTAACGGACTTTGAGTGGTTAAGCATGTACTGTAAGTTGTCAAATGTATATAAACAAAAAAACTACAGGAGGAGATGTTTTAAATGTTTTAGAGGGAATGTTGTCAATCACCAGCATTTGTGTTGTTTATCACAAACATTTATACAAAAAATAATTAATAAAAAAAAGCAGAAATGTGAGTTTTAAAGGGATACTCCACCGTGTTTTCATATTAAACTATGTTTTTCCCTTAACTAAGACGAGTTGATGCATACCTCTCTCGTCTCAGTGCGTGCACTCAATCGCTTTGGCGCGCGGTGACACTTTGAAAGCACTTAGCTTAGCCCATTCATTCAATATGGGCCAAGCAGAGAAGCTACCAAACACCTCCACGTTTTCCCTATTTAAATACAGTTACTCGCGTAGTGTAACTCGACCTAGGACGGTAACACAAAACAAAACGTTGCGCTTTTCTAAGCGTGTAAAATGGATAACTATATTGTATGGCGGAATACCATGGCAAGTGCTTGTAAGCACTTCGACTTCGGCGCAGTAATATCTTCACTAGAGGGAGCGGGGGCCGGTGAGAGGATTTTTCACGAGTGAAGATATTACTGCGCCAAGACGAAGTGCTTACAAGCACTTGCCATGGTATTCCGCCATACAATATAGTTATCCATTTTACACGCTTAGAAAAGCGCAACGTTTTGTTTTGTGTTACCGTCCTAGGTCGAGTTACACTACGCGAGTAACTGTATTTAAATAGGGAAAACGTGGAGGTGTTTGGTAGCTTCTCTGCTTGGCCCATATTGAATGAATGGGCTAAGCTAAGTGCTTTCAAAGTGTCACCGCGCGCCAAAGCGATTGAGTGCACGCACTGAGACGAGAGAGGTATGCATCAACTCGTCTTAGTTAAGGGAAAAACATAGTTTAATATGAAAACACGGTGGAGTATCCCTTTAACAGGAGATGTGAGTTAACCATAATGCCATTCTGTTGACTGAACTTAAAGGGTTAGTTCACCCAAAAATGGAAATTCTGTCATCATTCTGTTTACTCACCCTCAATTTGTTCCAAACCTGTATGAGATTCTTTCTCCTGCTGAACTCAAAAGAAGATATTTTGAAGAATGTTGGTAATCAAACAGTTGATGGTAGCCATTTACTTTCAATTGTCTAGTTACCAAAATTCTTTAAAATATCATCTTTTGTGTTCAACAGAAGAAAGAAACTCATACAGGTTTGGAACAAATTGAGGGTGAGTAAACAGAATGATGACAGAATTTTCATTTTTGGATGAACTCTCCCTTTAAAGGGATACTTCACCGACTTTTTACTGCGCCAAGTCGAAGTGCTTCCAACTTCAAGTGCTATTCCGCCATACATTATAGTTATCCTTTTTACTCGCTTAGAAAAGCGCCACGTTTTATTTTGTGTCACCATACTTGGTCGTGTAACTGTATTTAAATAGGGAAAACGTGGAGGTGTTTGGTTGCTTCTAGCTTCATCTCTGTTTGGATCCTAATGAATGAACTGGTCTAAGCTAAGTGCTATCAAAGTGTCACCGCGCGCTAGAGCGATTGAGTGCGCGCACTGAGACGAGAGAGGTATGTATCAACTCGTCTTAGTTAAGGGAATAACATAGTTTAATATGAAAAAACGGTAGAGTATCCCTTTAACTTTTATTGAACCCAGAATCTTGCTTTTAAGTCTTACAAGTTATTTGTAGTTATTTTGTGACTGATTTTGAAAAGATTTTCTGTACTTGAAAAAGTAAAATTGTTGTTACCAGTCTTGCAGTAATTTGCTTATTATTTTAATAAATATTTTTCTACAACAGCTTTGACTTTGTTTTGTTTTTTTAAATGTTTATTTTAATGCATTTACATCAATATAATGGTAAATAATAGAGTACAGTTTACTGTTAAAATGATTCTTTTCAGCTTTTTAAATGTTAAACTATTCCAGCATCTTCTTGAATTTTGGGGGTATTTACAGGATTTTATTGGCAACTTTATTGCCAGGTAAATACTGTACTTTAGTGAAATTACAAAAAATTGCTGTAAAATATATTTACAGGATTTTATTGGCAATTTTATTGCCAGGTAAATACTGTACTTTAGTGAAATTACAAAAAATTGCTGTAAAGTAAAATACAAGTTTAATTCAATGTTACTGTAAAAAATACTACAAATTACTGTATTTCATATACAACAATTAACTGTAAATTGCTTTACAGTATTATACTGTAATCAATTTTACAGCAATTACCAACATTTTTACAGGACTTTATTGGCAACTTTTTTGCCAGTAAATTCCTGTAAATTCTACAGGAAATTTTTTACAGTGTACAGTTGTAATCGAAATTATTCAACCCCCATTACAAATCAGGTTTATTGGCAAATTTGACAGACATTCAGCTGTTTGCAATGAGGTAATCAAACAAAAGTAATTGAAATAGCTCAACACAACAGATTTTTCAAGTGGTTTCCCCTTCTGCAGTTTCAAAATGATTCAACCCCCTGAATAGAATCCCTCACAACAACACAAATCTGCAAAACAGATGTTGTGTCAAGCCCACCTGATGCAACTAATCAAGGGCTTCATTAGTTGCACCAGGTGTGCTTGAGCAAGAACACATGAAATATCTGAACTGGCTAGTTTTGTTGCGTGTCATGTTTGACTGCATGTTAGAAATATGGCTAAGTCAAAAGAATGGTCCAAAAAGGGACAAGATATCATCACCCTTCACAAACAAGGAACAGGATACAAAAAGATAGCAAAGGCACTAAATGTTCCTAGAGACACCGTTGGAAGCATAGATCACAAGTTCAAAGTTAAAGGAACAGTGGTTATGCCTATATTTCCCTAGTCTGCTGCCTTTATAGTCTTGATACTAGTGAAACCATAAGCCAATTAGCCAATTGAGATTGTCATTCCTTGTACTTTAACTCTATTGGCTAACCCCTGTGACTGGGTTATTTGTTTTCAAACTTCTTACTCTAACATGAAAAGAACTAGCAGTGAACTTTAAGATTCCACTGCAACGTTCATAGCAAAGTTCTATAGTAAGAGATGCAACATTGAGAATCTGAAAGCACAAAATGCACGTCTTCTTCCTCAGAGGGGTGGGTCTGCTAGAGACACAACTTCTCATTCTTAGCTAAGACCGACTTGAAGGACTCTGGTCTACTTCCTGGGATCAATATCTCAACGGGAGACCCAGATTCTAGTAAGTTCTGCTCTTAATATTCCACCCAGTTTTCACACAGAGGAGGAGAGGTGCTTGACAGGAGACTAATGTGCTTGCCTACAAATGAATTCCCTTTGTAGCCCGTTCACTGGCATGTGCGTTGCACCCACAGGACAGAAAATCAATACAGCAGAGTTTTGCTAGGTCTAATCGTAGCTTGCTGCTGGTCTTCAGCTGTTGTGGACCGCAGCGCATGTTTGGGTAGGGTGTTAGGTGAATAAACATTCACCTAACACCCTGCAACTTATTTGCTGTATTTGCTAAACATAATGCGTTGCTTAAAAAGCACCACACTGTGCCTAACAGATGTTCAACAGCCATTAGATATCTACAAAAAAAAGAGCTACGGGTTATAACAATTATAAACTTTAGCAATGACACTGAGATATTGTTTTTAAGTCAACGTGAAGCCATTCACAACCCATTTCTTTGCATAAACTTGCAAATTTCAGAGTGAAACAAGATATTCAGTGAGAAAAAAATAGGGTGGGACGTTATTTTATTAATCAGGAATTGATTGGATAATGAAAAGTGTCCGTTATGTATCAAAACAGAGTCGTTTGAAGGGAGGGATTGAAAAGTAAGAGGGATTCATGATGCCATCTAAAAAGAAAAGTTGTCAAAATACTAAAACTTATTGGGATTAATTAGTGCATGCTATTCCAAGGTAATATATATATATATATATATATATATATATACAGTGTATATTTATATTTGAATTAGTCTTATTTTTATTTTAAGTTTTTGTCATTTTTGTGATTTTAGCATTTTTATTAGCTTTTGATTTGTTTAAGAAAATACATTTTATTTGGCTTTATTTTTAGTATTTTTAGTTTTAGTAATTTTAGTACTTCAACTTCAACATATTTTAGCTAGTTGCCAAAGGAACATTTCAAATTTTTGTTTAAGTTTATTAAGTCTATTTTTGGCTGCTACATCTTTTAAGATTCACCCCTTTGCGTCTGAAATGCTCCCCACACTTTGAACCTAAAGTTACATGATAGCCTGGGTGAGAAGCAGCAGTCTATCTGCCTCCCTGCAGTCCTGCAGAATAGACTAACATTTGTTCAAATGATATTGGCATAATAACAGAGATGGTTATGATGGCTTTGAATGGTGGGGGACTGGTGTGGTACCGTTCCAGCAGCAGCCGAGCGCAACATCAGGCTCTATTAAGCACCAACACCCTTCTAATGGTCTCTGCACTGACTAAATGGATAGGCCATTTGCTCTCGAAGGTCATTTCTGTTTCAACCCAGGGACCCAGAAATGTTACACAGAGGTGCGATCTATCAGAACAGGCGTGCTAAAGACAGAGGGCTGGCTGTGCTGTTCTTCATCTAAAAACTAATGTGCGTATGATTATCTTCACCTGGTCGGGGGTTTCAAATGGCTCCAGATAACCTGATACGAGACCCATCTTCCTATGGTTTTGCACGATATGATCTAAACCTGACTATACTTTGATAAGTATAGTCAACAAGCTTGCAATGTGCCCTGTTTTAGTTTTGATGTTTTCTGTATCATACAAAGGTCCTTTGCAATCTGCAAGCAATCACACATGGCACAAGCTGATTTGCCTCTGCTGATCCAGCAGCCAATGAGATTGCTGATCAACATTTAAATAGTCTGATTCAGTGTTTGCTGTAGGCTAATCATGCAGTGCGCAATCCTCTGAAACCCTCCACCTCCCCCAGCTCCACCTGCCTAGATCTGCTACGGGATTTGTGTATGTTTGATTATGCAGCAGCATCTTACTTGCTCACAGCAGGGTGTCTGTGTACCTATTAGCAGTAGCAAGTCCATACTTGCTCTGCAGCACCAGTAGCAGCAATAATCAACAGCAGCAGTGTGTGTTTTGGCACTGTGTTGAGTTGCCACTATATATAAAATCTGTTTCCTGAAGCAAAACCTATTGAGAATGACTGCTGTAAATCACATGTTGGATGAGTTGGATATGGAGGCAATAACATATCAGGGTGACTTCATATAGCTTCTAGTGTTGTTGGCACAAAGACAGTTTGATCTGTTTTTGGGAAGCATTGATTACCGCCGAAACTGCCGCCTGAAAGCCCTGCGGGGAGGAGCTCGCTCCACAGCGGATCTGACATTCGTCTGAGTCCACACAACAAAATCAAACACAAATCCCTCAACCTTTCATCATATCACTTCCACGGCCTTGATGGGCCATGTTGTCTAAGCACCAAATATCTACTATCTTGCGATGACATAGCTTTTTTTAATTGTTGTAACGTGTTAGACGTTTTTCTTGCGCTCACAAAAGATCCCTCCTTTCTAATTTCTCCTTCTCTCCTCACAGACCCCCCACAAAAGAGGATAGAATGATTACAAAATGAGAAATGTTTGAATAATTAAGCATCATCTGAAAAGATGCACTTGTCAAGAGTTTATCAGTTTAATATAATTCTGTTCGTTCTGTATATTGTCTATAAAACACAGCTTCATATTTTTCACTCTAAGGAGTCAAATTTGGGAGAATGTCTTTTGGCTATTGGAATGAACATTTACATATCTCCAGGCATAAAATTTAACATGCTCTGACATCAAACAGAAATCTTTGAAATGTAAGTACCGTAGTTATGTTTAAACTGTGGATTTCCTCTGAATTTACATAATTACACTCAGGACTTTAATTAAATCTCAAGAGACTCACTCAACCCAAGTAACAATAATTTCTTAGAGATATATAAAACAGCGAACATGTTGCCCTGAATTACTATGAAGTGCTAAGGTGTAGAAGGTAGTAATTAATCAATTGTTCTGTGAAAGCTACTTTGAAGTGCCGTTTAACTTTGAAAGGCTTCATGTCGGGCCTGAATGACTACATTAAATAGTTAGTTCAACCAAAAATGAGAATTCTGTCATTCATTCACCCTTGTGTTGTTTTAAACTTTTATGACTTTCTTTTTTCCGTAAAACACAAAAGATGTTAGACAGAATGAGAATCAATCAATCAATCAATCAATCAATCAATCAATCAATCTTCAAACTTCAAGGCTTTTTAGACTTTTGTGAAAACCTTCAAAACTAACATTCCAAGTTTATCTAGACAAACTTTGTTTTTTTAGTTAAAACAAATTACAGTTACATGAATTTCTCAGAATTTCAAGTCATTTTTGTTCTACTTCCTTCAAATTCCAATCCAAAACAATTAATGTTTTATTTTTTCTAGGGACAGATATAATAAACATAGATAAAACTGGGACAACAGCCATTCAATGCATGTATCATAGTGCTTGTAGCTAAAGCTAATTTGCAACAGAATATAAAAAACAATCTAAAATTCATTGTCAATTCAGTTCTGTATGGTGCATGACCCTGGTATTTTAGAATGACACGTATTGCATCTAAACAGTAAAATGACTTGTTGCGTCACCGCTGGACTCTGAGATTCTTAATTTCACGTTTCAATTCTTCTGCTGCCTCTTTGAACGAGGCCCAATTCGTGTTTCAATTAGAACTAAACTGAGGAACTTGAGGTGGTGAGGCAGTGGTGAAATCGGAGGCTCGTGTTGAGCCGTGCCAGCGGAGGACAGATTTCTTTCTGACAGGCCAAGAGCTGCGCTCATTTTCTCCCCGTGCAACAGTCCTCTGCTATTAATTTTTAATCAAGCTGCTCCATCTGCGTTTCTGTGAGGGCTCTGCTGCTCCCCGCAACCATTCTATGAGATGCGTCTCGCATGGCTGTTCCCCGCGCCCTGTCAGACAAAAGCGAGACGTTCGAGAAACGAAGGAGAGAGATTTGAGTTCAGTACAGGGGTTTTCACTCTCACAATAGCATATATAAACACAGAAATTCACACATTCGATTGCGCCCCGAGGTCACGGTGTACGGGGCTTTGAACACCTGCCAGTGCAGTGACACAGCATCCAGCACATCTTCAGTTCTCTGCAGGATGAATCATCGCACCTAACATGCCCGTCCCTTCCCAATGTGCCGCATCAAAGCTGCTGTTTACAGGTGGGCGCTGTTGACCGCACCAATATCGATTTTGCTAATTTTCTAAAGCCCGTCTGCACAAGAAACGCTCGCTGCAAGCTGTCTCGGTGAAATCCGTTTTTGGGCCTTGAGCTCAATTATATGCAAATCAAGAAAAGGGATTTAATTACACCTGATGCAGGGCTTGTTTACATATTCAGAACAAAAAAGTGTCTCTTGTCGCCTGCAGGATCCTCCAGAGGGATTCTGGCGGAGTATGCAACGAACCCTCCGCTGTCAGACGCCAGATCGGGGCATTAAATACGAGCCTCAATACGGTTCAGGAGCTCAGCACTTGGGAAACAGCTGAGGTAAAATGGATGAGGTGTAAAACCTAGAGCAGAACAGCTGTTTGTGTGCTATTGAGAACACATCTGTAGGTACACCTCACATCAATGCAGTTGTTACAGCGCAATTAAAAATAACATATGGAGACCTCCCATCAGAGACTGGAACAAACACAGTGTTTCTGGAAACTTGCTCAACACTAGAAGCTACAGAACAGGCAGACCTGCCTTTATATCATTGGCCATTCACACATTCCTGACCAATCCAATTAAAGACAGCGATGAGCTCTGAGATACTATAAAGAAGGGTAATTATCTATGACTGCTGCTAATGCAATACACCATCGTGCATTTCATTTAGTTCATTTCTCATTACAGCATTCACAAAAGCACAAAGCCTTTGTTATTCTGGTTAAGTGTTGCTTAAAATCTCAATTCTATCCCTTAAATAAAATTGGAACATTTAATTAATTTCAACAATAAATTAAGTTAATATTAAGTAACTTCTTAAGTACTGAGTATCTTAAAGAGACAATATTGCCAGTTATTTTGTCTATTTTTGCTCTATAAACAAAAATAGTTCCAGAAATAGTTTGAACAAATCAGCTGTGTGAATGATTCATTGACTCAAACATAAAGACATTCACTTTTGTTAAAGAAAGAATAAAGCTGTGTCCGAAATCGCCCCCTTATACCCTTAAATACGGCACTATTTGAGGGGACAGCCATTTGTAGTGGTGTCCGAAACCATAGTGGACGTTATTGAGTGCACTCATTCAATCCCATAATGCAACGCAATCACGAATGTACATCTGATGTATGCTCAATGCCTAGAGAATACCCATAATGCACTGTGAGAGCTGCGGCAAGTAAATTTGCACGTCGGACCTGAAGATGGCACCCGCAGCTGAATCATCCATCCATCCGTTTTCCAAACCGCTGGTCCAATGTGGCTACAGCGTAATATCATACAGGTATAAATTAGTTTTTAATTGATTATTAAATTGTTTAATTAAGGTTTATACATGCTAGTTTTCATGACAGATTTCAAGATCTTTTCATTACATTACTACTGCTAGTTTCAAATGATTAACAGCAAGGACAAACTATGCAAAAGCGGCAGCTCTTCCGGCGCACTCAGTGTCCGAAATCACTCACTGCACAGACCGATCGGTGTGTGATATCAAAGTACCGACGGTTACCTATGCTTTCGAATCACTCTCGCAGTACTTTGATGTCATGCTGTCTGTGCAGCGCCACTTCAAGTCCAACACACCTAATCACTTCTTTTGTTCCAGAATGAATCATTTGAGTGAATGATTCAATGACTCACTCATAAGCAAAATCACTTAGCTTTTCTCACATGAATCAATGTTTTTGAATGAATCATTTGAGAAAATTATTCTATTGGCATAACTATTTTAACATGCAAAAAGATTGTGAATCCATGTTAATATATTCACACCACCTCTTTGAACCTGTGTAAACAATACATCTTTAGTTTAAGCTTAAGCTTAGTTTAAAATAGCTATAGAAAGGCAAATATAATACTAGTATAATTGGCTCACAATGATGTAAATAATACCAAAAACATCCCTCTTTATGCATTTACACATAAAACAACTTGCTTCATAATGATTTTGGTTTGGACCTGAACCTGTGTATCCAGCATGAGCACAAGAGCTCAACGGTAGGAGAAAATGTACAAACTGCAGCATCATGACTTTAAAATGAATGTATTCTAATTCAATATGTGCCAACAGAACATGTTTGAACTGGCACTGACAAAAATGAGGTTGAACATGAGTGTCATCGGATCCAGCGTAATTCACATCCTTTATTCATGTGGGGACTGTCACAACAAATAACATTTCATCTGTGGCTAAGGTAAAAACTTAATTACCATGTTGGGATACTGTGGCGCACACAAGCAGCCATCTTACTCATCTATACATACACTGTAGGGAAAATAGCGATTTATACAATAGAAATAGTTTCAAAGCAGCTTTACAGTAATAAACAAGAAAATTTACAGAATTAATGATGCAAACTTCATCAAATATGAGAGATTCTGCTACAAATCAGCTGCAGAAAGATAAGTGTCATTATTTAGCTCAATTCAGTTCAGTGTTGATATTATTCACTGATAACTCAAGAACCAGGGGCCTCATGTACAAAGACTTGCGTTGAATTCATACTAAAACATTGCGTACGGACAAAGCTGTAAATGTGCGTACGCACAAAAAAACCCAGATGTATGAATCTCTGCGTACGAAGGATCCCACGCATATTCTCTTTGTACATCCCAGTTAACGTAAAATTGAGCGCACATGCACGAGCACAACGCCCCACCCAGTCTCCTCCCTTAATTAAATTAATTTAAATATGGTAATGAGTCCACTTTGGCAAAAGAAAGCAGTAAGAAAATGGCGGCAAGAAACGAAACTTTACAGAAAGTGAATTGGAGGTGCTACTATCGGAGGTAGAAACGAAAAAAAAAAATATATATTTGGAACTTTGTCCTCCGGAATTAATAACAAAAGGAAAAAATATGAGTGGGAGAGTTTGGCTGATGCCGTCAATGCGGATGGATCTGAAAGTCGCACTGTAGAGTAGACTGAGTACAGTTGAGACACTTTTTGCGTTTTGATTTTTCACACAAAAATAGACATTGAAAAGAAGTGAATTTCCATATGACACGCCACATGACATTTCATTAGCTTGTAGACTAAGATATTATCAATCAATAATACCCTACAGTAGTTTATATTTTCCACAATTAGCTCAATTTTTTGTCTCAACTTTGTCTCAACTGTACCAATATGTGGTACAGTTGAGACAGTGCATGGTACAGTTGAGACACCCATTTCTAATGATGTGAAGGTAACTAACCATTCATTGTAAATATAAAAAATAAAGACAAATAAAGAAAATAACAATTGGGCAGCATTTTTGTTTATTCATCCATTTATATTCATTAATTTTATTTAAATTAGCACTGGTTAAAATGTATAAAGCAGGAACAAGATATGTAACAATATTTATTAATAATACACAGTTTAAATATCACAAATATCAAATTTTATTTTCATTTGCGTCCTATGCTGACTTATTACGACGTTTAACCTGTTATCATAACGCTGAACAACTAAACAGTGTGTTTCCTAATAGAACTCTATCGGGGGTAGCCTACAGTATGTGTCTCAACTATCCCCCGCTGGCCACCTCGCACATTTCTCTAGATTTTGCAATTACCTTGCATGACACAATACCATGAAATATGCCAGTTTTTTAGGGCACAGAATAACGTTTGTGGTGATACCAGTTACGTTTAACAGTCACATAAGGATAATAAGCTATTCATTGTGGAGAGTGCATGGTGAAGTGAACGTCATATCTTAGAAAAAAAAACTTTTCCAGATATCTTCGGATCGGAGATGCGTCCGTTGTTCAAATTTCCTACGATCAAAGAGGACTCTAATACGCACGTGCACAGCAAAAATCACAACTTGTGCTTGCTGCGAACGCAAGTTATTTAAGGTGTCTTAACTGTACACAGCCTACCCTAAATGACCTTAAAAAGAAATGGTCTGATATAAAGGTGGACATTAAACCAAAGCTGTCATTGCCATAGACTAAGGGTTGTATCAATTTGCATATGCTTTTATATGTTCTTATTTAATTGCATAATTGATAGAATATTTCCATAAGGCTCGTGTGACAATATATGTCATTTATTTTATAAATTGCAAATTAATAGCAATGCTTCCCACAGGTGGTGGTGCGATAGACTTGTAGAACCATTCGTTGTGTAATGTTTGCAACTTCACTTCATTGCCTGTAAGAGTCGCCAACGGACAAAAACAATGAGAAATGTACGTACGCCAGACATGAAATTGGCGTGGAGGAACGCACATTCTCGCGTTAATTTCACTGTTAGTACATACGACCGTGAGCGTGAAAGCTGGCGTACGCAAAGTTTTTGTGCGTACGCAAGATTGATACATGAGGCCCCAGTTAATTGAGTCAGTGAGTTGAACGATCTGATTCATGAACAAATCTTTCAGACAAGTTTTATGATTGAGATCAACTGATTAATTCATTGATTAAACTCAAATAACTTGTTCACAAATCAAAGTATGCAAGTATGTCAAAGTATACCTTTTTGGTCTGTTTACCATGCATTATACAAATTATACTGAATGGTTTCAGACTACTTGGAATTTAGTGCACTAGTCATATGGACTACTTTTATGATACTTCAATGATACATTTATGATGCTTTTGCTTCCTTATCCATTAATTAATTGCATGGAAATGAGTCACCAGCATGATATTCAAAATTTCGTCTTTAATGTTACACAGAGAAAAGAAAGTCATATAGGTTTGGGATGACATGAGAGTGAGTAAATGGTAACAGAATTTTTTTTATCTTCTAGTTCCTCAATGTGGCATATGCTGTAATAGTATTAATAAGATAAGAAGTCCAGGTCTGTTCCCCCTCATTCATCTATAAAGTTATGGGATGTTAATGGCCGTTCAGTTAGCTCTGTGAAATTATCTGGAGTGCTTTCACTGATAGCATCATAGCGGCTTTGCGATGCCATCAGCTGAAATCTTATCAGCGACATCAGCCTCCTATCTGTGTGCTGACCCGGTTTCATGTCTATAGCTCGCCGCCTGTCTATTCCTCTGAAACGCTTCACAAAACACATATTACAGTTCATTACTGTGTCACGTTTGGCCAAATGAATGGATGCCGTGAGACAGAAAAATATGCAGAGCATCCCGAAGGTTACAGAGACTAGAAAAATAATGCTCTTTGAAAAATAGCTCCCATTAGGAATCTGAAGCATTCAATGGAGCATTGCTATTTAACTTTTTTTTTTTATTATGCACCATCTCTGAGATTTGTAAAGCTCTGCATCTGTCTTAATAAACACAATCCTTGGCCAGACACAACCTTTACAAAATCAGTGGTATTGTACAAGCTAGATCACACAGGCCCTGTTTACACCTGGTATTTGGTCGATCGGATCACAAGTGGACGACGCTAAATACAGGTGTAAACGGGGTCTAAAACGTTTTGAGCTTATCCACTTTCGACCACTTCCAGGTAGTTGAAAACGCATTCGACCGGATTGCTTTCGCAGTGTAAACACTCATGTGGTCGAATGTGTAATGCATAAACATTATGGGAAGCGCGCTATCCAGACGGGATTTAAAATTTGTCGGCTGGATACCCAAGTTTGGTTTGAAGACAAAAAACGTACCAATCACAATGTTCTCTCACCATTCCTGATTTCTAACACACACTCACAGCGCTCGCCGCGGTCTTGCGGCTATCAGAGCAGAAACGAAAGCTGATGCTCTCCGTATTTTTCCGTCATCTCCATGTGCGTTCATATGTAAATTGCGCAAGCTTATTTTGTCCATTAAATCAAAAGATCTGAAAATACCCATACGTTTACCACTTAAGCAAGTTCCATGGGGAAATAATTTGATTTTTTTTCTTAGTAAAACCAAAGAACAGAAATTCTTTGGGTTTGGTAAGATTTTTTGTGTGTTTCTGAAATGTTTTGAAAATCTCACCAAGGCTGCATTCATTTGATAAAATACAGTATAAACTACTGTGAAATATTTTGAAATATTATAACATTTAAAATAGCACTTTTCTATTTTAATATATTTAAAATGACATTTATTCTTATAATGGAATGTTTTTTTAAACAATAAATATATATATATATATATAATATATAAAAATTTAATTAATTTAAAATTAATATAATATAATATAATAGTTGTATAAACTTTATAAATAGATTTTTGTAAGAAGTTTAGCTTGTAAACTGTACTATATTTCTGTTAAAAGAAAAATCAGTCATGACATAATACTATCAAATTTGCCTTGATCTTTTGACATATAAGAGGTCTTTGTATCATTAAAACATCCTGCAAGTTTCACAACTTAAAACATCCTCCTCATTATAAATAAAGCATTTATTTAATCAAGCTCCAAAAATACAGAAACGCGTTCAGTTTCTGACATACTCCATGCTTGAGTCTGTCGACAACAGGACAAATAGAAGAGTAAACGGAAGCGTAAAGGAACGTTCGTAGATTTCAGAAGGATACCAGCGTCAGGAATAAGCAGATGGTTTAATTTTAATGCCATTATGGATCATGTCAGAGGATTATATGTTTGTTCGGAGCATTTGACTGCAGATTGTTTTGTAAATGAGGCAAAGCGTAATGGAGAGTTTGCAAAGACACTTATGTTGACAGAATAAAGCGGTCAGCTGTATTGGATCTAACAGAAGCTGCATCACAAACCGTAAGTAAACAATTTCATAATGCTTTGTCTGTAAATTACTTGGGTGAAATAGCGAGTGGCAGTTGATACTGTCTCTTATGCAATGACCTTAGCCAATTATAACAGTGACTGACAAGCCTTAAAGGAGCCGCCCCTTAAAAACATATCATTTATGACAGACGGTCAGAATGAGGGTTGAAAAAAATCGTTTCTTTCGTCCTTTAACATTATATTTGAACCTCAAGGAACATATTACAATTATAATAAAAAGATCCATGTCATGACCCTTTTAAAATAATTTTATATTTTGTTATATAATGCAAAGACATTCGTAAGTGTGAATGTCAAACATTTATAAGTGTGGCTAAAATGTCCAAATACGTGTTGGGGCCACTGTATAACAAAACCTGTCGCAAATGTTCTCTGATTTTCTTTGCATTAACATAAATGCTTTATACTAGGTGCATGAGTAAAAAAGCAACACTTTTATGGTCTGGTGTTGATTAAGATAAACAAGGTTGGGAAGCACTGTGAAAATATGCAATGATCATAACACACGTGTGCACGCTTGGAGAAGCATTACCCGTGTCTGTCATGACAGTGCTGGCGCTGATCCTTTTCCTTTCCGAGAGGAAAACACTTGGATTGATAACATTTATAATGGATTACGGTGTTTAAAAGTGAAGCCGAAAGCTGTGATAGCATCTCATTTCCACACAAGGAAGAAGAAAGATAGAGAGAAACAGAACATAATGCAGAAGGGCAAGGACAGGCGAGAAGAAGATCAGAGGAATTTTCAATTTTAGCTCGCATCTCCCCCATAAAATTCAAGGCCATCCGTGCATGGCCAGCGAGCGCCACGTGGTCCATCCACGGTGCAAGATAAGTAGTCAGTCTAAAACAATCCGAATGGCGATTAATGGAACGCTTTGTGGATGCTGAGCAAGGCCATGTTTTATTCAAAGCCTCTGGAGGGCTATACTCACAGATAAATCACAGATAAAGACCCAGTGAAAATTGCCAATATTTTCATAGTGCCAAACAAGTCAGCGGGGACCACGTTGGTTTGATATCCATCTCTTTCCCTGCTTAGATTCATTCCACCAGCCCGTAGACACATTGCATCATTCCATCGAATGGGCGATGGCTGTCTCGTGAAAGATCTATCCTATTTATTCAGTCCATCCTTTATTTTTCGCTCTCTGAATCATCTGGGAATTCACCTACAGACCAAGACAACTATTACCGGACGTGGACGCAAGGCTATTCTCTATTACCTTACATGAGATGTATGAAAATGCACAGAGATCTCACATAATCCTGGAGGAAACCTGCCATGGTGACCTGTGAACAAGACTAAATTGTAAGGTAAAGGGAGGACCAGATCCATTGTGAGAGAATGCATTGTTAAAACTAAAACTAGCAGCACTACATTTTTCAGTAGTGTGACAAAAAACATGGTCTTAGTATTTTTGTCTTGTTTTCCAGCAAAAAGCTGAGAAAATCACATATTTGTCAAAGACTTTGTCTGGATGGGATTTAGAACGATGATCAAAGTAGATTGAGTCTATCGACACCCCTAATGCTTCTCATCTTGGGTTGACATTTCATTGGTGATCCCGTTATTTTACATATGCATGTGCTTACATAATGATATCACTTGTTTCTGTATCTTCTTCGCATGTGTTTTGATCAGGGGCCGTATTCACAAAGAATTTTAAGGCTAAAAGTAGCTCCTAACTGGCGAATTTAGGAGCAACTCCTAAAAATAATGGGCGTGTCACTCGTAACTTTAGGAATCTAATTTTTTTGACTAAGAGTAATTCACGAAGCATTTTAGCCCTAAAAGTAGCACCTAAGCCTGGGACAGCTTAAAAGAAGTCGAGAGGACTCCTAACTCACTAAGACCTATTCACAAACCGCTTTTTGTGGCATTTCACGTTGCGATGTTTTGAAATGCGTATGCGGCGGCTACAGGAGCTTCCAATCGCGAGGGAACAATTTTGCATTGTATAGGCATAACTAGGGATGCAATAACGCCACCACCAACAACCAAAACTAGGCTACTCATTGCATGTAAACTAATTGTAACGTTTCATTGTGAATCAAATTAAAATGTTCTTCTCTTTGCAAACGTAGACAGAGGCATATAGTGACAGATTAATTCAATAATGTTGCAAAGATATTGCATCAATCCATATGTTTTATTAGGCTACTAGGCTATTTGTTTTGCCTTACTCTTTATTCATTTAGGCTATTTATTCAGTTATTCATCATCTTCTGTTTTTCACACTACTTGTGTAGCGCACGCATTCTCAGACCTGTCACCTGTCACTCATCATCGTAGGGGAGGTGTTTGGAATCATTCCCGCGTTACAATCATCAGCCAATCAAGGTGGTCACTTCAGTCGAGCTCGTGCATGAGTAATGACGTCATCCATAGCAACGAAGACTCACTCTTAGTTTAGGAGTTGTCATTTTTCTTTACTAAGAGTAGGTCTGAAAGGCGTTGTGAATAACTTTTAAGAGAAAACTCCTAGCTAAAATCTTTTAGTGCGATTTAGGAGTACTCCTAGTGGTAAGATAAAATGCTTTGTGAATACGGCCCCAGAAGATTAAGTATTCTTTTAAGAAGATGCGTAACAGCGTATAACAGTGAAAACACGGAAAGCAGGAAAATTACGTTTTCTCATAAATGGAGGTAATTTCCATCAATGGCGGGGAAAGAGTTAAGTTTATTTTTGGTAAATGATTCATGTTTTAGCATAAATCTCACTAATTTGTTAGGTTTATGTTTAAAGCAATAAAAATAAATGGCACAATACACATTTAAGATTTTTTTTTCATTTACACAAAAACTGCTGTAATAAAACTTTTTTTTAGTGAATCAGTTTGTTTTATGGTTAATTTCAATGAATTATTTCAAAATATGACTCACCAATTCATATTCAAGTCATCCTTCTGGAACTAATTTAATTCATATTCTGAATGGAACTAATGGAATGGAACTAAATCTGGAACTAATTTTTTTTTAATCATCTTTGTTGTAGCAAAATAAATACTTAGCATCAACATATGTATAAATATTCATACATTTTAGTTTATTTTATAAATATTTATACTTTATTATTATTTACACTATATTTATAAATAATTCGATTTTTTTCGCTTTTCAAGCCATAAATTCATGTCATCCACTCATTTGTAGAAAAGTGATGTTTCTATATATTATTTTTTTATTTTTATATGATATGATATATCTTTTACAACTGAGCATCTGGACGGGATGCCAGTATTTGAACTACCAACTTTTCAACATTCAACCGACATTCAACTTTTACCAAGAAAATTGTTAAAAAGATCTATATACATAATGAAAGTGCACTTAAGGTGAAATTGAAGTCTTTATTAAGTGATCATTTTCATGTCCATCCATGTTACAGGCTGTATTATCTAATCCAGTGCTGGCTAAACACTTTAAAAAGCCTCAGTGTAGTTAGTTACATGTGTTAATTACTTACAGTCTAGCTAACTACTTTTCAAAAGGGTGTAGCTTCACTAGGGAGTTATTGCTCTCATCAATACACCACTTGCACAGTTAAACGCAAACGCTGTTTTAAAGGGGACATATCATGCCAAATGCACTTTTTTAGCCCTTAAATGCATTTTGTTGTATATTTGGAGTGTTTAGAAGTACAGAAAATATGAAATTATTCTCTTCAGGTGCTTCGTTGATATCTTTATATTCTGTTTTGGTCATATTTTTCAACCTGTTCCGATTTTTCTGTTATCTATGACGTTTTTTGAACTATTACGTCACAGTATTTGCAGCGGAACTGCCAAATAAGGACATTGACTTCCTGCCCACCACTTCGAGCAATCCGCCATTTTTATTTCTCGCTGCAATTTTGTAGTCCAAGCTAAAGGATGCAGAAGTTACGAGAGGGTAAGTTAAAATGTTCGGTTGTTGGATGTAGTAACCCACACGCTTCATTACACCGTCTAATGTAGATGAACTGCCGCGCTTGTTACAGGACGCATGTTTAACTGAAAGAACGAGCAGAGAGAGAGACCCGGTCGCGCGCGCGCTCACTCCCTCTCTTCAGAGCCAGGCGAAAGTGTAAACAAGACATCACCGTCTCCAAACTAGACGCTGTCTTCCTCTCTCTCCCTCGCACATATTAATCAAAATAAATCGACACGGTGGTAAAAGGTCGGAAGACCAAAGTTTCATGTGTAAATACAGTACACACAATTGCGATACATCCATATGAAGACGTTGTTCTACAGGTTCGTCGTCTTCATTTTCATCTCGCTCCTGCTCCGACTCTGGCTCGAACATGTAAGGCTGGCTGGACAAGTCTTCCGTTGTTGACATTTTGTTAATAACGTGTGAATAAAAAGTTTCTGTGCCGCTAGATAATCGTATCTCTGCTATCAAACTACAAAAATGGCCGAACGGGGTGGAGTTGAACCGAGTGTGGGCGGGGTATGAAGTGTCTCAATTGTATTTAAAGAGACCGCACCAAAACGAGTTGCTCTCAGACGCACATCAGAAAAGGGGTAGAAAAGGGGCCTGTGGAGCTATAATAATGAGGAATTCAGACCCAAGCATTGCAGTTCCGCTTTATATAGACTACAAATGTATGATTTATATGTAAAAAGGAACAATTTAAAAGCATGATATGTCTCCTTTAAACCACTAACTGCACCTTGCTGAGTCTTGTGTTCAGAAGAAGATCAACAAAAATGTCACACTTCTCTTGCCTTGTGAGATGTAAAGGTTTCTTTCCCCCAGCTGTGTTCGAACACACTACAGAATCAGCTGCACTTTAGACTGTTTAAAAATTTATTCTGAATTAACACTTACTGACAGAAACATCTCGCTTGAGCACATGGAGAGTCACAATATAGACTCGTGTTCTTTGAAATCCTTCGGTTTTTAAATATTGAGGGGGTCACTGTAGTGGATTCTTCCATCTTGTGGCAGTAAACAATAACAGTGTGATTCAGAAGGGAGAGCTTACACAAACCCGCACACACACACACACACGCACGCGCGCGCACACACACACACACACACACAAACAGGATCCAGTGGAGACAAGCGGCGAAAGGAAAATATGTTTGTCAGCAGAATCTCGGCCATATTTCTCTGTGTAACATCCAGTGGGTTTTGAGAGTGTAATAGCAGGATACGGATTGGAAATGAGCGAGTGAGAGAACAAACCATGAATTTCAAAAAGAAACGGGGAGGTGAGGATGCGAAGAAAGAGAGAGAAAACCAGCAGATCCTTGATGTAGCTTGCACAGATTTGAAAATAAAACAAATTAGCAAGGATATTTTGTTGTTGTTGTCTTGTTTTAGGGGGTTCTTCTGTCATTGTTTCATCTGTCATTTTATTAAAAAGAGTGCTCAGGATCAGCGTTGATATTGTCAATGAAAATGATTGTAAGCTAATTTTTTTTAAACAATAACAAAGATTTGCACTGCATTACGACAAGATTGCATTATAAATTTAATTAAAACATACTTTAGTAATAAAAATAATACTGTAAAATATTATTGCACAACAAATTCTGATAGAATAACAATGTAATATGTTGTTTTTAAATGTTGATAAATTAAAATATTTGCACAAAAACAATATGTACTATATGTAATATTTCAAAAGTTTGGGGTCAGACGATTTTTTGGTTTTCGAAAGAAATCTCTTATGCTCACCAAACCTGCATTTAATTGATCAAAAATACAGTAAAAACAATGTTATTGTAAAATATTATTACAATCTAAAACAACTGCTTCATATTTTAATGTATTTTAAAATATAATTAATTCCTGTGATTGCAAAGCTAAAAAAATAAATTCAGTAAGCACTACTCCAGTCTTTAGTTTCACTGAATAAAAAAATATGAATTTATATCTTTCATTAAAAATGACTAACTCCAAACTTTTAAACGGTAGTGTAAATATACACATACATATTGTATATGTATAATATAAAATGTTTAATTTTCAATTAAAATGACTAATGAATGAATATGACACATGATGAAAAATATTAACTAAATTGAATGGATATTTTCATAAAAATTGAAAAACTATTACAAAAAACTGTGTAAAAATGAACACCAGCCAGAATATTCACCTAAAAATGTATGTTTTGTGTTCCACAGAATAAATTAAGTCACTCAAGCTTTAAGTGAATGATAACAGAATTTTCTTTTTAACTACAGTATATTGAATTAACTGTCCCTTTAAGAGAATGCCAATGATGGAGTGACAATAAAGCAGACCAGCTATCCAAAAGCATTCTTCACAGGCTCCTATGACAGCATGGCTCATTTTTGAAGCCGATCGGGTTGTTAAAATGCATTGCAGTCTATTAATGGAGGTTCTGTGTTGAGTAATGAGTGCAGAGACGGGAGAAACACCCAGGAGAGGCGGCCATCTTTTTAACCCACTTTTTAAAATTCACTCGGCCAGACGTGGGGAGCTTGCATGGAGCCGACATCAGTGGTGAGAAAATGCCAGTCTAAGCTTAACGAAATCAGTAGGACTTCAACATCTGAATAGGAAAACAAAAGCAAAACGGCAGCAGAAAGCGAGAAAGCTGCGATTTGAGGGGGATTAGAGTATTCCGACAGTCAGCAATATGTTGTGAGAGACGAGGAAAAACCTGGTAGAAGCACTTAATGACTTTTTTTTCTCATGACAAGCACAAGCGCTTGAGGCACAGCTAGTTTATGCATGTGTGGAAAATGGAAGTTACACTCATATGTCAAGCCGTAAGAACTAAGAGCCACCGGCACGCTTTTCTGAGATGTTCTACTGGTAACTAAGTCACTTCACATCAACAGCATCCATCCACCCTCGCTTGCTGTTTACACACTCCGCCAGAAAAAAAAGAGAATGTAATGGGTCAAAAAGCCCTTGAGATAACATCTTCATTTATCGCTAGCTGAAGCAAGAGCACATAGCTGTGAATAAATTACCAAAGCACAAGACAGTGAAGTTGACCGAGTAATGTTTTCTTTACTAACACAGCTAGTGATTCAACAAGTACAAAAGTCTTTTTCAATGACTGCGTGTTAAAGAAGCTGGATGGATGGATGGATGGATGGATGGATGGATGGATGGGTAATTAATTGGATGGATGGATGGATGGATGGATGGATGGATGGATGGATGGATGGATGGATGGATGGATGGATGGATGGATGGATGGATAGGTGGGTGGATAGGTGGGTGGATAGATAGGTAGATAGATAGGTGGGTGGGTAATTGTATGGATAGATGGATGGATGGGGGTAATTGCATGGATGTATGGATAGATGGATAGGTGGGTGGGTAATTGGATGGATGGATGGATAGGTGGGTGGGAAATTGGACAGACAGACAGACAGACAGACAGACAGACAGACAGACAGATAGATAGATAGATAGATAGATAGATAGATAGATAGATAGATAGATTCTCAGTCTAAACAAAAACCGTATCTAGCCAGCTAGACAACTTTAACTTGGTCGAAAAAGTCAGTTAAAAATCAGTTATATTCACAATAATGTTCAGAAAATCAAATTATTAAGTTTGCAAGGCATAAAAACATGTAGAGGATTAACAAATGCAGATTTCAAAATGCACTGGCACTAACAGCACATATGCATCACCTAAAAATCTATTTGATGTGTGTTTTTAATCACACACAAAAAAAAGAATCTTCCATAAAAATTATCCATTCACGTATTTATGATGTGTCTTATGAATAAATGTATGAATTTATTAGAATGCATGCATGAATGAAGTTTGTGCACACTAATTAATTAGCGATGCTTTCCAGATCAAGCACTTTTTAACAGATGTCTAGGAGACGTACGTGTGCATAAATGACTCTCACACTGGCCCTCAGGCAATCATCCTTATTGTTAAGCCCTGAAATATGATATCTTGAGAAAAAAAAAAAATGAAGGAAATAATGGTTCTTGTTTTTTACCTCTGCATAGTCTTTTAAATATCGACCACGGCTTTTGGCCTGACCGACTTCTGCAAAGTTTGCTTTCCAGCAGGAAGTTCACAGGGTCAGTCTAAACTATCTGTCATTGTGTACCTTATAAAGCACATTCACAGTCTGACTCTATCTCTGCCAAGATATTGTGACAGTTTCTGCTCTACAGATAAGGACTGAAGGGCACACAATTGCAAAATTCAGAGCATTTGATAAGAGTGAGGTATTAGACATTTTTCATTGTCAAAATACTTCCTTAATATAAAGACACAAATATAAGTAAGAGATTTATAGGCTGACTTCCTTAAAAAGGAGGGAGAGGGAGTATGTTATTTTTCCAACTGTGCATTAATTACACACTTCAGCTTTAATGAGTGACGAGTGATAGTGTTAACATCACACATGCGGTGCAGCACTGGCAAACTAGACACGCTTCAAATCAATTTCACAGAAAAAGTCTCACATAGTGAGTCACCAAAAAACGAATCAGAAACAAATATTCATCTTCCCAAAAAACACGACAAAAGGGCAAAATCTTTTGTATGGTAAACAGTTGTGGCAATTTCTAACTTCTGTCAGGGAACATTTGTGATGAGGCGAGATTTATGAGGATCGATGTGATTATGGGCTACGATCCTTTTTTCTGCTGATGTGGAACCGGACAGACTTTCGAGAACACTATGTGATGACTGTGGGGATATGGCAGGGATAAAGTAAACACGATTAAATACACCCTTTTCTTCTTTAGGAGGATGTAGGAAAAGGGTTAAGTTCATTATTTTGGGCAGGTCATCAAAAGAAGAAAGTTCTCTTGACAAAAGAACTGGCCAATAGGATTCTGACAAAAAGCTCACCACACAATTTCAGGTCAGGAACATGATAAAAAGCTTGTGTGGATGTTATATATCAGATTAAACATGCTGATTCAGATGATACCAGTTCATTATCACTCAACATCCATGATACATCAACATGATCCCTAATGAAATTGCAAAGCTGAAAGCATAATACTACACTTTACCTTAAATGCGATGTCTAGCTCATGCTAAACACGGCCAAAGTATTTCTGTGCCTTCAGGGTTTGTATAAGCTTCAGAAAGTGTTTTTCGAGTATGTGAAAGATGTCAATTCAACTTTATTTATATAGCGCTTTTTACAATACAGATTGTTTTTAAAGCAGCATAGTTATTAATTTAGTTTATTTATATATATAGCCGCTCTGGAGAAAATCGGGATGTCATCGTCCAGCTCAGTTCAGTTCTCATATAATGGTGTCAATGCAGGCAGATCAATAATATTGTTGAATATTAAATGTCCTCAACTAAGCAAGCCAAAAGCCAAAGGTGAAAAGGGCGACAGTGGCAAGGAACCAAAACTCCATCAGGTGACAGAATGGAGAAAAAATACCTTGGGAGAAACCAGGCTGAGTTGTGAAAGTGTGTTTGTTTGTTCCCGGCATTTCGTTGACGAATGTTTAAGAAACAAGGCCCAGTTCGACGCTGTATTTGCAGGTCATTTGAAACTGAAAGCTGGAGCAGTCCCAGCAATAAAAGATCCCGGTCATGAGTCGGAACACAGCATCAAATGTGTGTGTTTTGTTGACAATCGGCATAAGTGCATATAGGGCCCTATCTTGACTTTGTACACCGACGGATGTATCATTCTTATTTTGCACCCGACGCACAGTGGACTTTTCCCTCGACAGAGGCACTTCGGTAAATCAGGGAATGAACCTGCGTTCCCGGGGGCGGTTCAGCGAAAAGAGGAGGTGTGTTCCGGCGCATATGTTCCCTGGTGCTATTTTGCAGTTTCAGAAAACAATTCCGCCACAGACCAGGAAAAACCTACTCTAAAGTCAGTTGCGCATTTTCAGTGGCGCATTCAGATGCTATTTTAAGGGTGCATGCTTGGCCATAATGTAGCGTGTGCACAACACCGCATACACTTTGCTTCTCTCATCTACACATATGCAGCAGTTGGCATTTTTGCAAACCATACATAATTACAAGGAAAAATATTCCACAAGAGAGAAATCATTGTGGTGTCCATGAAGATGTGAAAAATAGGCATAAATCTAGCTTACACATTTACCAAAAATATTATACGCCTGTTTAACCGAAGCTTATTTGGGTGTGTTTCTCCAATCCCCATACAATGTCACTTCTCTGTCTTTTACGGCCCTGACGAGAACGTCGGTCTCCTCGGCTGTGAACCGCTCCTGGCGTGCGCCGGGCAAATCTACCGTTATAATAGCAATCCGCCATGGAACAAGCGCGCCTGCTCTTAAAGGGAATGTGAGATGATTCTCTGATTGCCCAAACCACACCTATGAATAATGAAGCTACTTCAGACCAACCCATTTTAGATTAGCGTCGAAATCCGCCCACAAAGTTACTTGCGTTTCGCTTTTGATACTTGCGTTTCAGATCGTTAAAATAGGGCCCATTATGTAAACAACACAGACGTACAATGAATCAAAAGTTATCCAGGGATAATTTTATGTGTTTAAATACATTTGTTTATTCTTAAGTGTCCATTTGTTTATTCTTAAACAACTTCGTGCTCCTGACTCTTTAGCTCCGCCCACGGCACGCCTCCAGGAACTCTACTTTTCCGGAAAGAATCGGTACATCTGTATCTGTCTTTTATAAATCTGATAAAACTAAAGACTCTTCGGAGATATGAAGGATGCAATACTACTCTATAGGTACTCAAGATTAACATGAGATTGGCAGAAACTGTGTGTGTTATGTACCCTTTAAAATCCTGTATATTCTATACATTCTTACACAGAGACTTCTACTATCACCTCAGATGGGTGGTGTTTAAGTATGCTAGTGATTTCCTCCCTCAAACTCATTTCATTAGTTAAATAGATGGCACATCCCGGGTTCCAACACTCCTCGCTCTCAAGAATGTAGTCATTATAATTAGCTTAATTCAAGAACAATAGCAGTACGTTGGAGTTCCTCACAAGTGTAAGCACACAAGTTTGTGTGCATGCGTGAGCTTGTGATGAGGGAGTGGGAATGACTTATTATAAGCAATTCAACAGAATTATGTGAAAATGACTGATAAAAGACTTATTTATAGTGCTCTGGGAGGCTGATCATGAATGGATATGCTAATACACTACAAAAGGAAATTATGGAATGATAATTCCAACCTCTCCTTTGATGACACAAAAATACACTCTTGTGCATTAATATTCATATTGCTCCCTTAATATTCGACTTACATTTATGCACAAGCATTTCATGCTAATTGGTAATGTGGCACTAAAACGATCTCTGCTTGCATGAATGCCAAAAGTAGCTCATAAGTTTCTGTGAGCTCTAAGAAACTTTGTCTGTCATTGGCTCTGTTCAGAAACCTAAAATATTGGTTTATACTTATATTTCATTCAGTATTGAAAAGAATCCAGAGCAAATAAAAATGTAATTACTTAATCCATTTTTGTAATCAAACTGTTCACTTTTAGCAACATTCTAACGTAAATCTCTATTGAAATTAATTGCAATTTATCATTATTTAAATAGGAATTTGAATTGAATCGGCCACATCCCACAGAAGTTGAGTTGGAATTTGAATTTGAATGACAGGAAAAGGACTGTAATGAATCTCTGAGTGCAGCAGAGATTACGTATTTTTTCGTCCCAAAGTTAATGGATTTTTTGAATGGGTTTCTGGTTAAATGTCTGAAATAAGGTCTGTGGTGAACACAAGCTCAAGATATTTTCACGGTTTATTCTACAACATAAAATACATTAGTAATTCCCCCTTGTGAGTTCTTAAAGCTTTTACTTGTCTTCAAAAAGGCAGATGCTAAAAAGTGGCTAAATAAGACTGCAGTGGATGTCAGGGACATTGAACGTCAACACGTCAAATGGGAAAACTGTCTGCTTTCATAGCCTTGTTGTATTTATATGAGCACTCTTGCAAATTTTTTAACTCAAACTTTTAGGAAAATGTTTTTTCATGTGACCGTGGTGTAGTTCGTTTACAGCCTATGTTTAGCTTTTACTTCTTGCGATCGTATTTAGTCTTCAAAATTCATAAAAGTTGTGTTCATTTGTGAAGATTATCATGATGAACAAAATGTGTAAAGGCCTGTTCAAAACAAGAACGGTAAAGATAACTACAGCATCCACACCAACGAATTATATTGTTCTGTTTATTATGAGCAGTCCTGTTAATATGCTGCTTTAAAATTGGTTTCTGATTGGCTGTCAATCTTTTATTGTTCATCAGCTGTGTTGTTGTGGTTATAGTTGTGGTGTGGATTCTGCTATTCTTTTACATTTTGAGTGTTTTTTTAAACTATATCTTTGCCATTATCGTTATTATTGTCCTTGGTGTGAACGGGCCTTAAGAATCAAACTTGGATAGCTTATTTTCTGCAATAATACAAAAGCCTATGGAAAAATCCTACTGGGATTTGTCAAAGGTATCAGAGTGATGCAAACTTCGAGGTTGGCCTAGAAAAATATCTCTTCACTGTTAATGCATTCTGGGAAATGTGTTTTTAGTCAGGGCCTAAAACTAACCTTTTGCCACACCTGCCAATGGCCGGTGAATTTATAAATATTTTTTACCAGCCATGAAACATAGATTAATCCTTATTTAAGTTACAGAAGTTATAGAGTCTAGAGCAGTGAGTGATTTTTCTTTGTCTTTTGTTTTTTGATGAACATTAAAAACACAGACAGCAGAAGGAATATTAGGCTGCTGTCACTTTAAGAGCTGCACGGATCCAATATACTGATACACAAGTGTTTTCTTTCTCAACTGTTTGCGTTCACTTAAGACATAACTGACTATGTTTATGAGGATACTGGCCTTTTGACATTATTTAGTTTGAATACATCTGTTCAAGCCAGGGACGGACTGGGACTAAAAAATGGCCCTGGACTTTGACTAGGCCCGGCCCAAAGCAATCGGCGCGCGGAAACTCGACAACAACAACAACAACAATAACGCCTGGCATGAGTGTCACAAGACTTTAATTGTGGCTCATGATACTATACCATCCAAATTATAGCAATAGCACTGATGTTGACTAGATGTTGTGTTAAAAGCACATTATTCTAGATTAACTTGAATACTCACATATAAATGGACTTGATCTAAGCTCAACCTGAATAAACAAATGATGGAATGGATAAAAAAAAAAAAAAACTGGTTTTATTCCAAGATAGCATGGAATAGATTATATAATATGCTGTTATAACAGCATATTATACAATCTATTCCATGCTGTCTTAAAATGAATTTATTACTTAATAATCTTAATTAATTTATGCAGTAATTAATCTTACTGCACAAATAATAATAACACAACTAAATGAAAATACACCATTACAAATGTAACTTCTGTATTCAAAATCTTCAAACATTTTTACCAACATTTTTAAAAGTAAAAGCACAACATATTTCTTAATATTAGCTACTGCATGTGGCATTTTACAGCTAAAATGTTGAAGTTTAGCTGTTTTAACTACTGTAATCATTAAAAATGTAGCAACCTGAATATCACTTCCTAACATCATCCCTAGCAAGTAACTCTCTTTCTCCTCTCATGTTCCATACTTACTTGCCCTGGATCTGCCTGTGGAACCAGCTCATCTTTCTGTCCCTCATCACTGGTGGCATGTTGCTGCATAGCTGTCTGGCTCACTTCTTCACTGCTGCTAATATTTAACTGCGAGGTGCTGCTGCTGGCTGTGCTGCTAAATATTTCAGTTAGTTTGCGACATTTAGCGGCTTCAGTATCTAAATTCCGCTTTTTTTTTCTCTCGCCTTCTCAGCCCCACCCTTTTCTTTCCGTTTTTTACCCGCGTTATGCATATTGTTTGTTTGTTTCAATGCTTCTATCTAACGTCTTTGCTTCTCCTTACTTGGCGGCCACGGCCAGTGCAGCTGGCATCCAACTTAAAGGTGCATTGCTGCCACCTACAGTACTGGAGTGTGAAACAGATTAGTGGGGGGAAAAACAGGTGATGACTGCGTGCGTGGCGGGTGGTGGGCCGGCCCGCCGGCCGTCCTGGAGTACCGGCCGTTCTGTGATTCTCCAGATCACACAGATGGCCAGTCCACCCAAGCGCAAGAAGACGAGAAAGAGAGCTCAATTCAGTATCGCCGCTTCTGAGAAGCAGATTTCTGTGCAAGCGCTTCGGTAACGAGTAATGAATTGAGTTCCCTTTCGCGTCTTCATGTGCTTGAATATTTCAATTGCCAAGGCTTAAACTTTCGTGACGATGCAGCACTGGCGTGTCTACTGTCCCGAGCGTCGTTCACGGCCATGTTCTCACAACATTGCATTTTTAGAGTTCATAAAAATGTTATGGTCCAACTGGTGATTGACACTGTTTCATATACTCACCAACACCGATTTTTTACTCGCATTTGGCGCTTGGCAAGTGTTAATTTTAGACTGCCTATAGTCCACCCTAGTCCACAAAGGTTAATTAATTAAGTATACTTGGGGGAAAAATTGAAATTCCTCAACTGAACTGGGCCCGGTTACCCAAAACGTTCTTATCGCCAAGTAGTTCTTAACCTATTCCTTAACCTCTCTCTTAACGTTATGGCATGATTCCCGACACGTTCGTACGCTAAGTATATCTTCTGTAAGTCACACTTTCGTAAGGTTGGTCTGGACCACTCTTAGCTTTACCTTATCACTGTTGCAGGTCTATACGAATATAATTCTTAAGTTTTAATACACCCAGACAGTATTCAATTAGGCTAATTCAAGTGTTATCATGCAAAGAATAAAATTGTCATTACACTGATTGTTGTTAGATTTTTAATTATATTATTATACAATATTATTAATTTAATTAAAAAGTGCTTTTAAAGGCCAGTGAAAGCATAGGCTACTGTCAGTTAAGTCCTATTCGGAAGCTAATATTGTTTCTCATGGGCTTGTATGGTATTTTAAACATTTATAGGGGTGAGTCGGTGATTTTAGTGCAGTCCGAATCCATAATATCAGTTTTTTTTCTCACCCAACCCGCGTAAAAATCCCTGGCCAAATTAGTACCTACTGTTTTTTTGACAAACAGGTTGTGTGGTAATTTAATTGCCGTCTGAATCCACATCTCTGAGTTTACAAGAAGAGATTCAAAATCCACTGTTTAAACCCTTTTTGATCACTGCCGAGCACCGAGATGTAGGCCTACACTTTTATTACTGAAACGCTGGAAAGTATTTCCAAGAACAATATTTCATCACAGCTCCACCTCAGCGAACAAAAATGGAAAAGAGAAGAAAGCACATACAAATTTGAAATGGTTATTATGGCAGCAATATATGATACAATTTAAAAATATGTAGGCTAGGCTATTATAGGCTATTATAATTTGGATTATTTTTTATAATATCCCATGAGTCCTAATAAATGCTATTTCAACTATTTCTGAAGTGCTTCTTTTATAAAGAACACCGCTTTCTCACATAAACAGCCCCTGCACAAGAGAATAATTGATTCTCGAGCCATTGATATCAACCAATTCAGCACCATCGCCACGGACAGCACCCGGTAACGTCGCACGTAAGAAGGTATATCTTAAGCAGCTTTCTAAGGTATAGTTTGGGGAACACACTTAGGAACATAAACAACTTTGGTAAGATATATCTTTCGAGTCTTCTTAGCGCGCTAAGAGTGAGCGTTATCGGGGAACCGGGCCCTGGAATTTACACAACATTCCCAATTCAGAATGGCGCACAAGTAAGTTTTGGAGCTATTGTGAACTGTGCACTGTAATCCTATTTGTTGGAGGTGAGAGGCTAGATTGTCTCTCACTACGGGTCCTCTGCCCTCCCCGGTTTCCCTGTCACCTCATTCCTGATGAGTCTGTGTTGTTGATGTTTTCTGGAACTCATTTCACCAGCCCTGGAGGTTAATTGTCTCTAGCTCCCTCATGTCTCTTATTGATTAAGAGCGTGGGCTGGAGCAGCTCAACTCATTGGCACCGATTCACATCTTCACCAGGAGGCAGGGCCTTGATCTTTGTCACTCCAGGGAGGACTGTTCCATCCTGGGCTTGCCCACAGGGACCCGAACCCCTGACCACCACTGGCACAGGCAATATCCTTTGTTGAACGGCCTGTGGAATTGCTCTAGGCTGGTCTTACTCACTGTGAAGAAAATGGAGCAGGTCATGGGAAAAGTCATTCTCAGCCACAGCAGGCGTGAGAGACGCTGCTAGCAAGTGCTGTCCTGCTCTCGCTGTGAAGCTGTCAATCTCTCCAAGATGACACTCCGTGACGGGCCTGTCATAGTTCATCATCGCTGATTGAGACACAGGACCCCAAACGCAAGTTACAGACAACAAGTCCAAGAGCAAGTCTAGACATAAAATGTTTGTCGGGCAAATGCGATAAAAGAAACAAGACGCAGCCCATAAGGACTGTCATCAAAAAATACTTTTTCCTCGAAAGAGGAGCAACCTTGCAGTAAATAAAATAAAATGCAATTTATTTCCTTCATGTTCAACATACCTGAGAGCAACCAACTGTCATGGAAAATACACAAACAAACCACAACATTTTCCTTATTCCATCTCTCAGGTTTAAAAAAAACTGATCATCCAAAAAACTTTTAACCAAAATTCGGTCATTATTTACTCAGCTTCATGTCGTTTCAAACCTGTATGCTGCATTTCCGTTTAGAATCTTTAAGCTTTTTTTCCATACAATGACAAGGTGTAGTCATTATGTCAAATACAAGTAGTCCATATAACTATATTAATAAGGAATAGACATAAAAATAATCAGACAGTTCAAGACATGGACTTCTTCTATGGTGCTTTTACTATTTTATTTTATTTTTTCCATACAATGACAACGTGTGTCTGGACTGTATACTGTACGTAGTCCGTAAAACTATATTCCAAGCTCAAAGCTATACAATAGCTGTAAGGAATAGACATAAAAATAATCAGAAGAAATAGACTTTCTCTATGGTGTTTTGACTATTTTATTTTATTTTAGTCCATGGAAAAAAATAACAACATGAGTTTGAGTAAATAATTAGTGAATAATAAATTTTGAGTGAACCATCACAAAACCAGTGAGCTGAATCAATCAGCACTAATCTATAATTCCAGCATGGGATGAAACCAACAGTAGACGCTATGACAAGTTTCCTCACTACATTCAGTCTCTTTGTAAAGCCTTGCTCCCTGTCCACCCACTGCCATCTGCAACGCTCGGCTTTGGACACAAAGCTTGGCATTTTGTCCGGGCTGGCAGTTCACCGTGGCAATAACCAAACGTGCTCCTGTTCCTTACAGTTGTCAGTAAAACAGACATAAAAAGAGTGACAATCACGAGAAGCATGTTTGTGTGTTACGACAGTAGTAGAATAACTCATCACCTTGCTTTTAAAGACGTTACTGTCATTCATTCAAAACCAAAAACCTGTGAAACTGTGATTCACGGCAGCTGGTGCACTTTTACACAACAGAACTATAAACTCCAAGTTATATAGAGAAATTTAGATTTAGACACAACATGGCCAGCTCTTCTGGTTAGTTTTGTTCATGAAAAGAAAATAGTTTTTACTTTTTACAGGAATGTTTATGTTGCAAATACAGGCAAGATGAAATATCACCATTTATGGAAAGTCACTTGTTCAATTAAATTAGTGGAGCGAAACAAACTATTTGTGTAATGAATATTATAGTACTTATTATATGTTATAGAATGTTTTTATTTTAATATGCAGTAATATGCAGTAATAGACATTGCATATTACAATTGCATGCAACTAAACATTGTTTGGAAAATTTGTAATGACTCAGGAATGAGGAGAAAGACTGTTTGGAAACATTCTATAAATCTTTTTGTGACACTGATATTACTAAAGCCTTTTTTCCAGACAGATTGTATTACAGATAGTGACATGGATGGCTTACCAAGCCAATGCTCTCCTGTTATCTTGCCAAATCCTTCACGATAGGCTTCCCAGTCACGGAAAAAGTTAACAGAGCCATCTTCTCTGCGTTGAATCACCTATAAAAAGACAAGTTAGAATGTCATTGTTGTACAGTTAAACTCTTTTTTATTAATCACCATGCAGAGGTGATTCGTGCATTAGCCCCCTATACAACAGGAAAATGAATGACTGTCATTTCCACAGTGTTAATGCAAACTGGAACCTCCCCTGATTACTTCTGCCTTGTGGTGTAGATACAATATACTATATTGCGAATACTAACCCCTGACCCTTTGGGCTAAACTGCCTTTATGAGGGATGCATGATATATCATTACCATATCAGGCTGATATTAGATTTTCTTTTTTATTCATCAAAATCAGTTTGTTTATATATAAATATAAATAAAATATCACGGTTTAATTTGTTATATATATTTAATGTATATATATATGAGATTGATAAAATGATATCAGTTGATATCAAACATTAATTGTGCATGCATTCTCTATTTATTTAGATTACATTTAGATTTGCTGTTGTCTAACACTGAAACTTAATCTTTCAAAACATGAATAATTTAATAATACTGATAAATGTTATCTTTAGCAAATCCCAAAATGAATATGCATGCACATATATTATGTATAACATAAAATATTTTTTGCATACTGTACATTATAATGTTGTGCGCTTGTAGCATTTCTTGAATTATTTTCTAGTGTCTTAATTTTATTTTATTTATACAAAATACTAAAGAATTTTACTATCAGCCATAACATGAAAATAATTATCAGCTTATCTGTACTGGCCAGAAATCTGTGCATCCGTCATTTTTGAAGTTACCTTTCAGTATTGAATGAAATACATATATTCACATTTCTCTGAGCTTTACAAAAAACGCTCTAGGATTGTATGTGGTGTATGTGATGCTGTCTTAGAATTTGGCCAACCTACCCTTTGGAACAGTCTTTTTTGACAAGAATGCACTACAGTATGATGCCTCAAAAAGCTGTTTAGGTAGGCATGTCACTAGGTTTTGGAACATATAGGTTTTGTGAACATTACCAGACAGGCGAGTACAGCATCTTATCATTATTTTATGTCAACCCTCTGTTCACTTCTACTTAAAACCAGAAAGATAATGAATCCTAGTGTTTCAGTCTCTAGGTAGTTAACACACTGTATCTTTCCTGCAGGTAGATCCTTTGTCTTTGGTATGCAGATGTATTCTTTACTCTTAGACGAATGAAAAGGAAACATGTAAATTGACTGGAGATGGATATTTCAGGAGCGCGGTACAGAGGACGAGTGTAGAGGGGTCGGGGTCCTCATGGGAAAGGTGACACATATGTGGAATTCAAAGTGAAATTCAGACACTAATTGACTCCTGATCCCTTTATAGAAGATTAATCAGGCAGGCAGTGGATCAATGGCTGTTGAAAATGCCAGCAAAGGAGAAGTCTTGCCATCAATGTAAATGAGCCAAGCACAGTGCCCTCCTCACATGCTCACCAGTGCTTGCCAAGACGAAAACACACATTCCTCCAGGGACAGTTCCCACAGGGACATCCTCACCTAAACAAGACAGGAACGAGGAAATCCACCTTCCAACCTCACTTAGAAATATTGCAATTATGAACCTGTTTATGAGATGACAGAGATGTCAATGTGTTTGTCACATGGCGCACACATGCGTTCTTATGTTACTTACAAAGAATAGTTCACTCAAAAATTTACCTTTTGTCTTTGAATACAACAGGTGATTTTTTTGTTCAATCAATTTCTTTCTGTGAACAAATTTGTAATTTTTTTGGCTCTGTCTGATATATTTTTATATATATTTAATTATTTTTTAAATGTACACAGTATATGTGTTTATGTGTGTATATATATATATATATATATATATATATATATATATATATGTGTGTGTGTGTGTGTGTGTGTGTGTGTATTATTACATTTTGTGAACAAATACATCAACAATTTTTTAATTATAATTAATGTGTTATAATTATTTTAAATAATACATTTTTCACAAATGTATCAGATTTTTGTAATTTTTAAATATTATAACTGTTATGAATTATTGCAAGACAGTAATAAATAAACAGAATTAACGATTTCATAAATGTATCTGATTTTTAGTATTTTTAAACATCATAACTGTTATTAATTCTTACAAGATAGCAATAAATAAATGCAGAATTAACTATTTTAAAAATGTATCAGATTTTATGTATTTTTAAATATGTTATTATTATTATTATTATTATTATTACACCGCGCTATGAATTGCTATGACGCTTGAAAATCAAGTTTGTGCCGCTTGAAGCGCACGCATTGACGTACTTGCGTTGGAGTTTGTTTCAGGCGTGAATGTACTGAATGTGTTTTTTTCCCTCATTAGATGAGTTTATGTTTAGCTAAGGTGTTTTATGTGCAATGACACACAACATATAGATTCTGAAGAGAAGACCTTTGACTGAGACCTCCCGGGCATGTGATCTTAGAAAACACAGCTGCTCTCTCAATAAAACATGCCAACACTCTGTGCAGGTGCTTTGGGCTGCATTCAAAATTAATGGATGTGGCTTGACTCTGAATAAATCCTTTCATTGGTTCTTCTTCCAAACCACAGAGCAACCAAACATTTTTTAATTATTCACCATAATCTCTGTAAATGAACACTGAGTCACCTCGCAGTGGGCTCACTTAATCTTTATTGTACCTCGAGTCTAAAACAGGTAATTAAAATACAGGGAAATTTTCATGTTCCGATAAATATTTCATAAGACCTGCTTTGAATATTCCCACCGGCGCAGCATGAGCAGAATTCAAGCAAGGCGGCATTTAGGTGTTGGAAAATCAGTTGCATATTTCAGGTGGGCACATCCTGGGCCATTCCGAGAGGGAATACTCGGGGATTGGGGGCTTTACTGTGAATATCTAATTCAGCGTGAATAATAAGTGAATATCTTAAACATTAATTTATTATGAATGTTATATATTATATATATATATAACATTCAATAACAATAATATACAATATTAATATAATACACTCACCTAAAGGATTATTAGGAACACCATACTAATACTGTGTTTGACCCCCTTTCGCCTTCAGCCTTAACTGCCTTAATTCTACGTGGCATTGATTCAACAAGGTGCTGAAAGCATTCTTTAGAAATGTTGGCCCATATTGATAGGATAGCATCTTGCAGTTGATGGAGATTTGTGGGATGCACATCCAGGGCACGAAGCTCCCGTTCCACCACATCCCAAAGATGCTCTATTGGGTTGAGATCTGGTGACTGTGGGGGCCATTTTAGTACAGTGAACTCATTGTCATGTTCAAGAAACCAATTTGAAATGATTCGAGCTTTGTGACATGGTGCATTATCCTGCTGGAAGTAGCCATCAGAGGATGGGTACATGGTGGTCATAAAGGGATGGACATGGTCAGAAACAATGCTCAGGTAGGCCGTGGCATTTAAACAATGCCCAATTGGCACTAAGGGGCCTAAAGTGTGCCAAGAAAACATTCCCCACACCATTACACCACCACCACCAGCCTGCACAGTGGTAACAAGGCATGATGGATCCATTTTCTCATTCTGTTTACGCCAAATTCTGACTCTACCATCTGAATGTCTCAACAGAAATCGAGACTCATCAGACCAGGCAACATTTTTCCAGTCTTCAACTGTCCAATTTTGGTGAGCTTGTGCAAATTGTAGCCTCTTTTTCCTATTTGTAGTGGAGATGAGTGGTACCCGGTGGGGTCTTCTGCTGTTGTAGCCCATCCGCCTCAAGGTTGTGCGTGTTGTGGCTTCACAAATGCTTTGCTGCATACCTAGGTTGTAACGAGTGGTTATTTCAGTCAAAGTTGCTCTTCTATCAGCTTGAATCAGTCGGCCCATTCTCCTCTGACCTCTAGCATCAACAAGGCATTTTCGCCCACAGGACTGCCGCATACTGGATGTTTTTCCCTTTTCACACCATTCTTTGTAAACCCTAGAAATGGTTGTGCGTGAAAATCCCAGTAACTGAGCAGATTCTGAAATACTCAAACCGGCCCGTCTGGCACCAACAACCATGCCATGCTCAAAATTGCTTAAATCACCTTTCTTTCCCATTCTGACATTCAGTTTGGAGTTCAGGAGATTGTCTTGACCAGGACCACACCCCTAAATGCATTGAAGCAACTGTCATGTGATTGGTTGATTAGATAACTGCATTAATGAGAAATTGAACAGGTGTTCCTAATAATCCTTTAGGTGAGTGTATATACATTAATGTCTTCGGGCTACTAATTTGTGCGCAAATATAATTTTTCAGCAAATATTGGTTACTTGTGATTAATATGATCATTAATTGAACTGATTGACAGCAGTAAGGATGTAAATAAATCAACATTATTTTCATCGTGAGAACTGTCTTCACCTCTTGCTGTTGTGTTCCTCTGTGCGTCTGTTTCCTAATACTGGAGCCCCACTCCAGCTGATCCAGCTGTCCCAGAAGCAATTTCTCCTGTTACAATGAATCTCCAATGCCAGCAGAGCACACAACAGCAGTGGCGAGTCCTTCGACACAGATGAGGTTCAGCTCCAGGTCGCTGCATCGTGCGCTGCTCGCGCACTTTGTCTGACGGACTAAACGCAGGCGGATGACCTTGTTGTTCCACAAGAGACGAGAACGAGAACGAGATGTTCTTCTGTTTCACAATTGCCAAAGAAGACTCCATATGTACAATTCAGAGAGCCGGAAAATCTTACCTCCTTAAGAGTCATGTGCTCAGAAGGAGAAGCAGCCTTAAGAATCGTCTTGTTATCTCTTAATTATCAACGCTTTAATTTGCGGCACTACGGCAGACGGCACACAGCCAGGCCCGGGGGAGTTCTGAAACACCTCTAGTGAGCTGGTAAAAATTAATAATTGTTCTCAAAGGCTGAACCTCCCTCATATTAGTTGAAGTAGTTCATTTTCAGTCCATGTAAAAGAGGAAGTGTGTGAAAGATTAAAAGGAAAATGAGATTTGTGTTGAATATTCAGAAATGATGGAGTGTTTTGGTTCCCTTGAGCGAACTAGATTACGAATTTATTTCACCGTTTTGAAGCCGGTGGCTCGGTTTAATTCTAAAGAAAAGGAAAAGAAGTGAGAGTTTATTGGTCTAACAACAATTCTATAATATCTGATTTATCTTTGGGAGTGCAGGTAATGACCTCGGTAATTTCTCAGGAGATATCCCTTGTAATCTTCTTCATTTTTCATTGTTTTGCTATGTTGGTTCGAGGTGAGAAGTAATTCAATTGTTCACAGGATAACCACAGGCCAGATAAGACACTGGGGAGACCAGGGCTTGCTGTCACAATTTTCTCACCAATGAATATTTTTCAGGGAAGGATCATTTTTGAAAGCCAGTTTCTGGTTAGGAACATACATTAAAGTTTTGGCTACAAAAAAAAAACAAAAACATTTGAACATTTACCCCGTTATTATTGCCTAGGGAAAAATGCTGTTTATTTAACAGTGGGGCATGTTGTCACAATATATGGGCTAAGTTGCCACAATAGAACCTAAATAGACTATTAAAGGCTTTCAACCTAAATTATAACAGTAAAATAACTATGATACACGTCTGATATTTTAACATAAAAAATATTGTTATAAATTAAATGACTGTCAGCAAGGGTGTAGGACTACACAAAGAAGATTCAAAAGGTTCAGACTGACACAACTACACACATACTAACTTAAAGATAGACCAGACAAACACTGAGTGAAGGTGAGGAACTAATATACACATGGTGATGAACTAAATGAAGAGCAGCTGTCATGATGATGATTAGTTACCATGGAAACAGATGAGTGGCAGGAAAGGAACACATGTGATAAATGAAAGCAAACTAAAAGTCCATGAAAACAAAACTAACAAACACTGATATGTATCGTGACAATTACAACACATAAAACACATGTGATAATTGACATTAAATAGTTGACTCTTATCTTATCAGTTGTGGTTGATAATAAAACAATTAAAAGTTATATATAACTTCTATAGCTGTCATAACCATTGCAAAATGAAAATAATAAATGTAAAAAAATAATAATGTAAAAAAAAATATATATATTTTTTTACAATTTATCACAAAAAAACCCTTAAGACTTAAAAATAGTTATTATGAGAACACTTCCATTTATGACAACTAACCCCGATCGCCCTCAGTCTAGATTGCTAAAAAAATATATAGAATTCTGAACGCAAAAAAAACGTTTTAACCAAACACCTTGGCACTATATTTGATCAAGATCACGAGCAGAAAAACAGAGATACACCATGATGGGTCATGTATAATTTAGCCGCCTAAATGAAATGCATAAAAATATGCAAAACTGGATCTTTAATATCCACTGAGTGACAGCAAAAACAGAAAGAAATCAATGACCTTTTATTTAAAGAGCAGAAAACACCTGCAGTTAAAAATATCCTAAACTTCAATGACATGCTTTGTTCACATCTATTTACCGTACTTGCTGCAAAATCTAAGAATAATGTCACATCTTTAGGTAAACAGCCTCTCCGAGCTTATAGTGGAGCATTTGTGGGCTATAAATTCTGCAGCAGTGTGGGCTGTTTTTCACCGGAGAGTCGCTAGGTACTGGCAGGTTTGGTTTCATATTGCTGAGAGCAGAGAAAACAATCCTGCAGCAAAAATAACTGAAATCAAATCATGTTGTTCGCTCATATTCCCCATTGAGACTCTTCCCGCAGCCAGCAGTTGCACAACAGACCGTTGGTAACAATCTGCTGGGCTGGAACAAGAGAAGACATTCAGTGCCAAAAAACACGACCCCCTCCTGTCACTCTGACAGAAAACAGAGTCTGACCACACTAAGGGCAAAAGGGTGGAGGATTTGTCAATGGTCTCCCCGAGGGCTGTCAATCAACCGAGCTATAAACTTGTGGCGTCTGCACCTCTGGTTGTACTGGCGGAGTGTCAGAGATGGTGATTGAGCTCGCTTGAAGCTCCACAGACGTGTCCTCTTCATAGAACAGCGATATTGTCTCTTATATTCATGTAAAATTAAAGCAAAATTGGTAGAGGTACATTCCATGACACAATTGAGCAGTGCAGCTGAATAATTAAAGTCCCCATGAAATCAAAAGCCCAATGATAGCCTTAAGGTTATCTATTAGCTAGTGTGCGCATTTAGTAGATATAAGCGTTTAAAACGTATAGTCTCTCACATCCGCCGATATGGATCGATGATTTTGATGACATCACTGTTTTCTGTCCAATCAAATGCTCTCTAGAATCGGAAGCGTCCCGCCCCCTACACTATAAATTAACACTGAAGCTGTGGCTGAAATCAGTCACTTGTTCACACAATTACAATTTTCTATATGGTGAATAATGCAAAGTGCACTATATAGTGGATAGGGAACGATTCAGACTGAATGAAGCCTGTTAGTGTCTGCTCCAGTCCATAGACACGATAGCACAGAGCGGATCATATACGCGAGTCGGCGCATACCAGAAAACCGGACCCATTTGAATTCTTCACAGAATGCTGTACTTGAAGGTGATATGGAGGAGATTAGGAGGAGAAACAGCTCGACAGACTCAACATTACAAACACCATGGACGAGTAAAAGAGATAACACAAGTGCCAAGCACTAACATAAATTAAACACTTTTCAAACTACACATCCTCAGCATGATTGTTTTCACGGTTTTACTTTAACAGTTTCATATTAAATCTAAAAGGGGAATGTATTAGACTGTGGCTGTTGTAAACTGTCAAATGCGGCTTTGCAGATCTCAACAGCTCTGGTCGAGCTGTAATATAAAAAAACGCTATTGGCTATTTTAAAAAAGGGGAGGAGCTGCTCGATATGTCCCGCCCTGTCTTCCTGTTTCAGTGGAAATTACGTCAACGCATTGAATAATGCTGCGTGTTTCAAGGCACTTTAGTGGGCCTTTAAATAAATGAATATGGTCATATTAGTGATGATAATAGCCGCTTTCCGACCGGAGGAACCTTTTCACAGTTCCTAGACCTATTGGCTAAAGTACCCGGATGTCGGCGTGTTCGCACCGCAGGAACTAGGAACGATTTTAGCTCTAGGAACTCCATTTGGAGGAACTAATTTAGGTCCTACTTCAGAGTAGGGTCTAAACCAGCACTATAGGAACTACCCGTGACGTTAGTGTACGCTGATGACCGAACGCACGCGGAACACCAGCACCCGCCATTTTTAAAACGGCTAGAATGTAAACACACAGATTATAGCCTATATATTTACTCCATAAACTAACTATACAAACATGGAAAACAGTGATAGATGGGTCTCTAAACCTTTATGCTGAAGAGAAAATCCAACGCAACTTTGAGGGGACCAAGTCAAACATGATTATGTTTATCTGCCCAGCTAGCAACACTGGACATCAACCACACGGCATAGGCTAATAACTTTTTTTTTCATATACTGTCTACTTTCTATAACAGTTCTATCTAATAACATGTTAAACAGTACTGTTAGACAGATCGCTTACTAATAAACACAGAGAATGCGAGCATTGTTTGCTCTGGCGTTCTCAGCGCCGCCAAAATAAAGGTCCGTCGCGCCGTCAAAATAAAAGTCACCGTGCTTGCGTCACTCCCTTACCCCTCCTACCAGTTCCTATGGCCACTTGGCCAGTGCGAACGCAAACAGCAAAACCGAGTTTGGGGGAGAGTAGTTCTTAGAACAGTTTAGAAGTGGACAGTTCCTAGAACTAAGTTCCTGTAACTACTTGGTCGGAAAGCGGCTAATATTAGTCATGTCACTTGTTTTTCTTTACATTTATTTAACTCTTAGACCCTGGGTTAACATCCTTATTTGCAGTGTCAGTGTCATTCATTGGACGATTCAGCATGTGACCTGCTCAAGCATTGCTCATCCTCATATTACACAATGCCATCTATAATATCAAGTTTTTTTTTCCTGAATGGACATTTCGGACTATAATGGTAAGAATGAAATGTTTTCTTCTTCACTCCAAATGGCGCGTTTTCCATTGGCGTTTGAATTTTTTCTCATCCACAGCTGAAGCAACTGTTTAATGTTTAATGTAATGTAAACTGTTCAACATGTTTGGCACCGCAATGCCTGATTCAGACCAATGTTTCATAACCCGGGGTAAAAATCGGCGGTGCTAGAAATGCTTCTAAATTCTAAAGAGTGAAACGTTCCTTTAATCAGGTTAAAAGCGAGGATTAGAATGACAATAACCCAAGGTTAAGGTCGACACTTAAAGTCACACTTTTGCTAAAGATAGACAGCTCAAGCACAAAGCCAGACATTTGTCAGGTGTTAAATGATCAAACAAAAGATATACTATTCAAAATAATGTTTTTGTGTTTGATCAAGACTTGTGTTTATCTTGTAATCTTCTTTTGTATTCCGGCATATTGTAGACATGAGACTGAGACTTATCTTTTTTTAAATATTTGCTTCAGTTTGTGAAGTTGCTGTGAAATGGTTCTGAAGACATAGTTCTCAAGTCTTCTAAAGAAATATTATACTATACAGGAAAATAAATAAATAATTCTAGCCAAAACATAACTAAAATACTGCATATGCTAAATATATCTGTTGTAAATAGTGCAGTTTAAGGATTTTACAATTGAAAATATATTCAGTTTAAACCTTCAAAATAATATTACAAAAAGCAAGAAAATACAATTTTGGGTAAAAACAAAATATACTATTTAAAATATATTTTGGATAATATGAATATATTTAGAAAAATGTTTTTTAAAATAAAACTAACTAAAACTCAAGATGACCAGATGATTTAAAGCAATTACAAAAAATGGCTCAGAAAAGAAATCTAGTTCTGAGAAAAATCTAGCATCATTTGTTTGCATATGACATTGTGACTTTAGTGTCCAGATGCTTTTTGGAGCCACCGTATACTTCACTGCACTATTTGCAACTATAAAGAGATTGAATATAAGAGGCATAACCAGATGAATGCTAAAAATCCCAGTCTTTTGTTTAGTTTATCAGAATCTGCCTCTTTCTGGAGTCGTGCAAAGTTAAAATGGAGCATGATGTCTGCTGCATAACTAGAATTTACCATGAAAACAAAACTTTTCCCGAACCGAAAGCCAACTGAATGTAAAGCAGCTTTGAGACACTTATCTATAAAAGGCTTTTGGCAACAGTGTGACACCAAGTCATTTGAAATGACGTCAAGAGTGAGTGCAGGTCACACTCTGAGTGCTGACCCTTTCCTTCTCTGCTTCTCACTAACTCTAGCGCTCTAAATTACAGTGAGAACACCAGGAATGAAAACCAACCGCAGTCATTTTCAGACAGATCACACAGTATCTATACTGAACAACCGTTTTATTCTTTATCAAGGCAGATACATAGCCTGGCTCCCATAATGCTGGAAAAAAAAGAATAAAAGACAACCAAAATGTAGCATTTCTTCATGCATGACAAATTAAACAAATTGAAGGGGTGGATTTCAGACCACTACACGTTCTTACTGATACTCAAGATATTTAATCAAGACTGTTAATCATGTAATCTTCTTGTGTATTCTGGCATTTGTTATTGTAGACTTTTATTATAGACCGATCGTTATTTTTTTTATATTCGCTACAGTTTGTGAAGTTGCTTTGAAATGGTTCGTAAAAAACAAAAAAAAATGTTGTCATTGTCATTCCATGCACTGCATGTTTTTTTTTGTTTTTTTTTGTGGAACACAAAAGCCACAAAAAGCCCCCATCAAAATATCATAGAAATAGTCCATGATATTCCAAGTCTTCTGAAGACATATGATACTATATAGCAAAAATATATAGTTTTTCTTGCCAAAACATAACTAAAATATATGCTGAATATACTGTATGTTGTACATATTGCAACTTAAAGAAATATTATTATTAAATTCAAAATATATTGTGTTTAACATTCAAATGCAAAATAATATAAAAAAAAACATTTTGGGTGAAAGCAAAGTGTTATATATATATATATAAATTTTTTTTTTGAATAATATTAAAATGTCAAAAAAATATATGAGGAAATATAACTAAAATGGAATTGAAAATTCTAACAAATGAATTGAAATAATAATATGTTGTTGTTGTTTGCAAGTTTTTTATAACTTTTCCACACAAATTCCACACACAAACCCCCCCCCCAAAACCCATTGGTTTGGAACAACATGAAGGTGAGAAAAACATTTCAAGACAAAACAAGCTCAAGAAGTAGCCTAGTGTTTGGGAACACACATAATAACCATAAAAATATGTGGGTTATCAGTATTAAACAACATACAACATAGACTTACTTCTATGTGTGCCACAGGTTGACCCTGATACTCGCTCAGCGGCTTAAGGTCAAGCAGTTAAGCTGTTTGGATTACCCTTCATGTCATGAAGTTTAAGTACACCGAATGAACAGGTTCTTAAATGATCTACGCCACCTGTGAAGGACCACGCTTCTTACTTCCACAATTCACAGCCATGTAATCCTGTCAATGCCGATAAACTCACTAACAAACACATCTAACCCGATCAGAGCCAAGCTGGACTTAAAGACCCAACGCTCACTTCTGATTGGCTGCTAAGGTTATTATCAGTCTGCTATCTCACGCCGTGTGCCAACTGTGCCACTGTTGCTTATGAGATCAGGGTTGTTGCCACATGACTGAGAATGTTCACTTTGAGGCATTGTGTTCTGGTAAAGAACCTGCAGTACATCATGAAGAAAAGACTCAGGAAAAGCTTTCAGCTACCTTTTTCTACAAGTCAGAATTTGACCTATGCTGCTGTCTCTTTTAGGCATAAACTGAAACAGTGAAAAAAATTACTCTACTGCAATGCAAGAGTCAGATTTCTGAATTCTCTTTTGTGTCATGTAATGGAAAATGTCCTTTAAGTGAGAGAGAAAAGGAGAGAAAGAACATATTCTTTTTTTTGGTTTGGTTTTAATGTCAACACGTATTAGGGTTACTTCTATAATACAGTATATTTTCATGTCCCCGTCATAAAGTGTACCAGATTAAATATTGAATTCCCATTTTTAAAAGAAGTACATCATACTACCTGGTTTTCTTTCATCGCAATTTCACCATTAAATGAACATAGAGGGTGAATTTTAAATCATTTCACTAGTTTGGTTTGAGCAGATGTTGGAAATGACATGGTTTTGGTGGGAAAACAACAGCACGGACATCAGTAATAATTCTAAAATATATGCTGAATATAGGTTGTAAATATTGCAGTTTAAGGAAATATATTTTTTAAATTGAATTTATTCCGTTAAACCGTCATTTGCTAAATAATATTACAAAATGTACTTCAAGGAGCAAGAAAATAAAATTTCCAATCTTAAAATAAATTTTGGGTATAAAAAGCAAAATGTATATTTTTTTTTATATATTTTGGATGATATAAATATATATTTAGAACAATATTTTTTTTTAAATTACCAAAAAATATATGAGGAAATATAACTAACTAAAAAGGAATTGAAAATATGTATTTATTATATTTACGTATTTTGAAATCTATATTAGCAATATATTTTTGGCTGTTTTTGTTTATTTTGAAATATAATATCTTCTTTTTTTTTGCAGTGTGGGATGACTGTGTTTAATGAACAAACTGAAATTTGTTTGCTGCATAAATATTCTTATGCAGCAAACTTATAAAAAACACACACTAATTTGGATCAACATGTGGAGGTGGTGTTAGTTGCCAAATTTTAAGCTGCTGATACTTTTTGGCAAAAAAAAAAAAAAAAAGCCATAAAACATGAAAATAAGGGAGAGAAAATATTCCAAAAATATGAAACACAACTTACTGTGTACCAGAAATGTTGATGTGGTGATAATGAGGATTAGAAAATGATCCAAGCCAACTAATATTTAATCTAAACAGACTGATAGTGCTAGTATTATAAAAAAAAAAGAAAAAAGGTTTGAATCTTTCTTAATAAATTTCCAAAGCAGTAGCTTACTGTGCGTCCAAAGTATACACTTTGCCATAGAATCAGATCTATAACCTCAGCGTTGCTAGCGGCATGATCTACTGTTCAAAATCTTCAAACCAACAACATTTTACGACAATATCCATCAATCAATCAATCCCACAACCTCAGAGTTTCACTGTCAAATCTGACACCCCAAATTAACATGTCCTGAAAATGCCACAAAGGGACAAAATTAAGATGGCTACAAATAACTTTTACAACCTTTAAAGGGTCATGAAACTCCATCTATTGTAAACCGCAGAATAATAAAAAAAGTTCCTGGCATCTAAGATGTATTACCAGACAGAGAAAATTCAGCCATTCTCATCCCATTGTCTTTCAGTGTGAGAGTGTAAATTGATCCAAACACACAATACTGTCCAGAAAATACACTGACACTTCAAAGGGCCGGGCTCTCGGAGGCCAAAGAGCCATTTCACACCTAATCAAGTCAGCCCTTAATCCGAGCTGGGCCTGTACAGATAACACACTTTGAAGTAAGGAGGTCCACTGACGGGAAAACTCACAAGTCTGAAAAAAGGATTCCTTCGTTCAGGCTCATACGTGCTTATTCCGGTTTGCTTCATGGTTCAAGTTTGTCAGGCTCTGCAGTGTCATCATTGAAAATGTCCCTTTTTCTTCTAACTCAAACTGTACTAAACAAAACTGCAGTTTAATTTCAGCCCTGTTTACACCAGGTATTAACATCAGTCACGGGTGATCTAATTACACTGGTCAGCCAATCAGCCGCGCTTCTCAAACGTGTCTCTACTTATGACATTCCCCTCGACATATTGCATACATAAACAGATCTTTAGGATGTTAGACCTGACCACCACTGAAAAAGGTTTTAATTATGATCAAATTGTGACACACTAGCCGTTTAACCCTGTATTTGGTGCTTTCTGTTTGTGATCACCGAAGCTGGAATATTAATACAAGATATAAATGAGGGCTAAAAAAGAGCCAGACGTGCCATAATTTCAAGTAATTTCATTTTCAGTTTAAAACTTTGGCAGTAAACATCTTTTAAATAGCTGAAAGGTTGATAAACTCCAAGCAATTTTGCAAATACACATTAATAATGTTTAATATGCAGATTGTGTGGTTAAATCAGGAGAGAGTTGAGTCTCCATTAAAATCAATGGGACCATCTGCAACCCATCAGTGATTTTACACCCTCTAATGTGGTTCAAATTGAACTGTGGCGCTGGACGTTCAGACTTCCGACACCAGAGAATCAATAAACGGCAGTCGTGCCGTGAAGGATTGCACAGATAGCATCTGTGACAAACTCTTGTTCAGATTCCAGCTGTGCCATACACACCGTTTTCCAGCCCTTACTTAATACAGATCCACAACTATGGCAATAAATGTGTGCTATATACTGAAGCAGCACCGTATATGGCACGGAAATAGCGAGTAGTGCAGCCGAGGAGTTTGATAAGCGTAAAATGACTTGTAAGACTGAATATCTAAGGTGAAGTTTGTGTAGCCAAACACGGTATCTGTAAAGCACAGCGAATGGGGACAGATTTCAAGGGCTTACCCTCTAATTCTCAAGGTTAACATAGGCGTTGTCCTGTTATCTGGACCACATTAATCATTATATGAGATGTGAGCTATATTAGGAGAATCATTGTGTGCTTGAACATTATCGCAGGGGTGTCAAAGAGGATTTTTTATTATTTTTATGAATAAGAGAGGCAAATACAACTGGGATAGGGTAAAGTTTTGTAAGAATCTCATGAAAAGGCCAGAATATATATAGGAATAATGGTTGAAATACATATTTTAAACTTATTTCTATAACTGATTAAGAATAAATGTGTGTTTACACACACTTCACGCTAAATGTATGTGGACGACAAGCACATACTGCATGGTGTTTGGCGTACGTTTGGCCATATTAGAACCACATTAGAGGGTGTAAAACTGCTGGTGGATTGCAGATGGTACCATTCATTTTAATGTACACTCGCTCTCTTCTTATTTAGCATCACAATCTCCATATTAAACATCATTTATATATAGTATTTACATACATACACGTACATGATAGATTTAGAAAAAAACAACAAAATTAAAAAAACGGTTGATTGAATGTTTCAATAGCCAACTGTTGAACAAATGATTCTAATCACTCACTCATAAAGATTTTGTCATTTGTTAGCACCTACTGGCATTAAATTTTTACGGTGACCGGGAGGGTACATGTTCGGTTCATTTAGTTTTGACGTGGGAGCGAGATAATATGTTCTGGCCATGAGATATTAATTTGTGGGAACATCATATTAACTTGTGGGAACGTCTATATGACGTGACCACAAGATTATTTTGTCGAGGTAACGAGTATCCTGGTCAATCAAATTTTTATTTTAACAATTAACAAATCTATTATATATATATATACTGTACACACACACACACACACACATATACACACACACACACATGAATAAAGTTTAAAAAAAAAAAAATATATATATATATATATATTATTTAAAAAAAAGATAGCTCTATTCATGTAATGTTAGCAGGTGTGTTAACAAACACATTAACCACAGAGAAAAGTGAGAAATAACTTAACAGAATTGTAGAAACCATTATAAGTCCATTTCATAAAACATCGGTCCCACTGGGAAGGCATTCAGAGCTTGAAGAAAGCAAATTAATCGCATGAAAATTTACGTTCTCTTTGAGAGTGGCCCATGTAATAACCTTAAACCAAAAAACCCCACACAAACAGCATGCCGTCTGATTCGCTTTACAGAAGAGGTAAATATTTCAAAGGAGCCACTTTATGTGCCATCCTCTGGCCATGTATAATAGATAAAGCATTTCATTTCACCTGGCCACCTTTAAAAAATCGGAAATTATACAGCACATAATGCTTTTTCAAGAGTGTTGTGATTACACTTACATTTTTCAGAAAAGGCCAGCGCAATCTGCACGAGGAATAATGCATTTTCCTTTCTCCATTGAGACCAGCCTTACAATTCCGGCCTGTCTGTAATCATGAGAAATCATTACTCTCTGCTAAGATCAATGCCAGCGAGAAACCGTCTGCCGCTGTGGCGTGCGGCACTCGGCCATTTTGAAACAACCTAGGGGTAGCGCTAGCTTCCTGAATATAAATAGAGCAACCTTAAGAATCGTTAGACCTCCAGACCTTTAGTGGTCATGCAAAATTCAAACCGTCAAGATGGGAGAAAAAAAAGAAAGATACGCTGAGACTTTTCCCCCTCTGGCAATAATGTTACTTTCAACTTTCATCACCTTTTAAGATCTGCCATCAAAAACCAACCCCTTTTCCCCCCTCCCTCCCTCCCTCCACATCTCCAGAGTTGCTCCTCAAGAGTTACAAGGGGAGAAAAATGCAGCAATTAGTGGAGATCCGGGCCAGAGACGGCGGAGAAGGAACGATTAAGCTGCGGGAGTTTGGGAGTGGGCCGCGGTGCTCCGGTTGAAACTTTTCTGGGTTTAAATTGAAATTAGATTGATATATTTCATTCTGTCTGCCATGCCAACAAAGTAAGACGCCATCGCTGGTGCAATTTCCTCTCAGATGCTTTGATTGCCGCTCGTGTCAGGCCATCTTTCAAAGAGCTTTCTCTTGATGGACTCCCTCGACTGAAGTCTGTCTTTAGAAGAAAAAAAAGAAAAAACGATTCATGAACCGCCCCGAGACTGCGTCTAGGTCTGCTCTATTTTTGGTGCGTTCTAACTCTTACACGGTTAAATAAAAACAACTAATTTCCAAAATGCTGCCTCGGGTTTACACAAACTCACAATTCAATCATTGTGTTCACACCCTCAAGTCATTCCAAACACAGAGAGGGAGCGATGCTGGATTGGTGAATGAATCATTCTTTTGACTTTTCAAAGAATTCATTGAACCAGATCACAAAAATGATCTCAATGATTCTTTTACAAAGTTGACAGTTAACAGCTCACTTGAGAAGATTATCAGTAAATAATGATTTGATTTTTATGTCTTCTGAATCATATAGCTTCAGGTGACTATGAATATAGTGCATGATTATAAGTTATATGGACCACTTTTATGGTGCTTTTGTGAGTTTGAAAGCTCCAGACCTCATTTTTTGTGATTGCATGGACTACATATTATTTATATACAAAATATAAAATTTCTGTTTTTGTGTTCCATACAACAACTAAAAAAAAAAAAAAAAAAAAAAAAAAGGTTTGGAAAAACATCAGGGTGAGCAAATGATGACAGAATATTCAGTTTGGGGTGAACTATCCTCTTAAAAGCAAATTAATTAAAAAGGCAAATGAAATAATCCAACAGAAATGCATCCAAAGCATTTTTATGCATCTCCTAAAAATAAAAGCAACTCATTTTGTGCCCCAAAAAGCAAAACAACGAGGACAGCACTACTTATTAAAAGCGCCTCAGGGGACTTTTTTTTTTCCTTCTGGAAGTGCATTGTTATTTTTGACAAATAGTACTACGAGAAAGCTTTTGACAGATGGAAAAAATAAATCAAAAAATACACAAAGAAATAAATCAATGCATTCAAGCACAAAAAAATCTGAATTTCTTGAAAAAGTGCTGGGGGGGATAATTGTGGAGGAAACAGTATGCACCCTTCAGTGTTAAATGAGCTTTGAAGATCCAAATTTCAGCTGTGCCATCTGACAGTGCGGACGAGATCACTAGCTATTAGGAAACCAGAGGTGAGAGGTATTTGATCAAAAACACAGTAAAACAGTAATATTGTGAAATATTATTACAATTTAAAAGAATTGTCTCTATTTTAATATATTTTAAAACTGTAATATATTCCTGTGATGACAAAGTTGAATTTTCAGCATCATTACTCCAGTCTTCAGTGTCACATGACTCTTCAGAAATCATTCTAATAATTCTCTCACTGCTGAATAAAAGGGTTTTTTTTTTTTTTCATCAGTGAATCAGTATAGCAACTCAATGGAAAGAGATGTTTCTTTTAAACCAGTTATTTTATATTAATCAGAATTAATTGGTTTAATCAGTCTAATCTCACTGACTGAATGAAACAATAAAACTAATAATTTTAAAGGCAAGTGAGGTGAATCTGAACAGACGGCGCTTGAAAATTACCTATTGAAATTCCTTTAAACACAGTCATTGTATCATTCACATACTCAGCGCGGATTCTTTCAAGTGTCAAAACAGTTAATCATAGTTCATTCAAATGAAAACAACTTATAAAATACCAGCATGCAGACATGGTGCTAGTTTTGCAAGCTGATGGAATGTGTGAGGATGTGAAGTTCATGCCACTTCGCTTTTCTGTTTCACTTTTGAGTAGACATTGACATTCTGTTCACAAGCTGCCAACAGTGGTTCACATCACCCTGACTCATGTCACAGTTCTTTTTTTGCAACCAGTATGCTAAGAGAAAGACTTTTGGGGTGAAGATATATGTAGTAAGTTGTGTTAATCTGATGAAAACAAACGCCCAATACTGTAAGTCTCTGCCTCTTTGCTGTTGGTCAGAGTATTTAGGAGAGTGGTGTTCAGGAACGTGCTGTTTGGAGGCGGAATGCACCTGTGTGCTGACGGAGGTAGAACCGGGACATTATTCCAGACATGGCTGACAGCCACAGCTGCCTTCCAGATGTTTATACATCTGATTACTGCATAAATGAAGTATCTGCTCCAATTAACCACAGTTTGCCATCGTTATTTGTAGTTTTAGAGGATTCTAGCTTTTTTCATTACCCCCATGTGCTCTTTCTCCCCCTGAACCTCTCTGCCAGTCTTTCTTTCAAATTCTATATGTATATGAGAGCAGAAATTGAACTGATCACATTTAAAGTGATATTTTCAGCTTTCGAGCTCAAAAAGCAACATAAAAGCACAATAAAATTGGTCCATATATCTCACAAGGTATGGTTCTAATGAGCCGGTTCTTTTAAATTAATTCAAAAATCAGTCTTAAACATATGTATTTTATGTATTAATAAAGACGCACTACAAATGTATGCTTTTTATGAGGAAGATATTTTAAAATAAATCGGTTTAAAATGATTGGTCTGAATCAGTGTAAACACTCATTGCAAGCGGATGCTTTTGGGCCAGGTCTTTTATGTTGAATTGGCTAAAAAGACTCAAATTCAGTCTTGAAATTTTAATTTATTGATCTGAATCAGTGCAATGACTCACTGCCAACATTCAATCAGTGTGAACAGATGATACTTATGAGCAGTTCTTTTAAATCAAAATCAGTCTTAAACTTAAGGATTTGAATCCATGTAAAGACTCAACGCATGAATGAATGGGTTAAAAAGACCAAAAAAACTTAAATCTGAAACATATGAGTTATTGGTTTGAATCAGTGTAAATACTCATTGCAAGTGCATGATGCCTCTGGGCCTGGCCTTTTACATTGAATTGGCTAAAAAGATTCAAAATCGATATAGAACATTTAAATTATTGATCTGAATCAATACAAACGTATGGTTCTTATGAGAAAAACCTCTTAGGGTGCTTTTACACCTGAGCGTTTGTTTCGGAACCTGGTGCGTTTTCTCCCATGGTTCAGTTCGTTTAGGCATTAATGAACACGGAAATCACGCTTGGATCCGCACCAAAATAATCGCTCCGAGATTGCCTGAACGAGATGGTCTCGGACCGATTGCAAATTAACTCTGGGGCGGTTCGCTTGAGGTGTGAAAACAATCTGACCCAACTGTCCAAATGGTATTATAATTGATAATAGGAAATGTGCTGTACAAATAGCAGTAGTGTCTGATTCTGTGAGTGAGCACATTAGTTATCACAGTTGAAAACCAAAAGAGCACCTCCTCATCTTAAAATGTTGTGTAATTGCGCTTCTCCGTGCGAGAATGCTGTCCCGATGAAGCCTTGATTCCGGCCTATCTGTTTGCGTATGTCTTGACACAGACAGCACTGGGAGATCCAGAGAGAGCGTGTTTGAATTTGCTGCAGTATTAATATGAATTAATATAATTAATATAATTTAACAGCGGGAATGACAGCTACATTCGTATAGTGTTTGCGTGTGTCTCAACAGTTACAAATAAAGCCACAATAAGCTCATGGAGCGAACTTGTCAATCATCTTGATGGATGATGCAGAGAAAACTCTGACCAATAAGAGTACAGTTGTACTCGCATGTAACTTGCATAAACACATCTTGGTACGCGCTTTGAATGGTTGCCTTGGCTAGCGAACCTAACCAAGAAGATCAGTCTAACAATCTGTAAACGAATGATTCTTGTAACATGCAAATTACTGGTTGGAATTAGAGTAATGACTATATAGGAACTCTATATTCTAAATCTTAATTACAGAAAAATTTCAGAAAAATACTGAAATTTAAGTCTACAACACACATTTTTTTTGGTGCTTTTACTTTTGTTTTTTTGTTGTCAGAGCTTGACACACAGTTACTATGAACTGTTGTCGTATAAAAAGTGCTACATAAAAATCCTTCAAAATGTTTTTCTTTTTTGTTCAACAGAAGAAAAAACACACCATGTGGGTTTGGAACGACATGAGGGTGAGTAAACAATGACAGAATTTCATTTCTGGCTGAACTATTCCTTTAATAAAACACCAGAGAGCAAGCGTTTGTAGAGGAGGAGAGAGGACAGTTCATTCCACAGCTAACCGGGAATGTCCGTGGCAGGAATTGTGTGCATGTCCGAGCATGTGAAATTACAACCCCCTCCCCCAGCACCCCTCTCTGTGACCTGGCTGATCTACTCCGGTACCAGCAGAAAAGCCCCACATCCTCATCAAAAACTGCTGGAGGCCGCAGATGATGAATAGGGGCGCTGGATCTATTAAATCCATGTAACAGTTCCTTTCTGCCTCTTCAGATTCCCAGCGCTCCCGGCACGCTAATGCTCTCGCAGCCGCAAAGCAGCTTTGACTGTAATCAGGGAATACAATATGTCACCCTTTTCAACACCATGTATGTTATCCAGAGAGAGCAAATATGAAAATACATGTTCTGGCACTTGTATCGCAATGCAGGAAACTGCGTGCCTGTGTTCATAACACAAGGACAACTCCTTGTCTCCTTGGCCACATTCAGAGACTGATGACCGTAAAGATGATGCGTCATCACATATCTTCTTTCCTTTTACTGCTTAGTTTTGTCAAAGTCTTAGTAACACCATATGTTATTTGAAATCTTATCTTCTTTCATTGCAATAGCCTTGCATATACAAATATAGACTTACATAAAGCGTGTGATGTTCCCCAAGTATTGTTCTTTGGAAAAAGAAAAGAATTTGGAAAAAGAACAAAGAATCTTCTCAGAGGACATCGAACAAATGAGGATACGGCGGTAACAGCGTTCTTTCAATTATTCATCATCAGATACGTTTCACGTGGTCCAATCAGTTAGTCTTACAAATAATGGCACTAAATTTAATTAAAACAAAGTGCTGTTTTCTGTTTCATACGCTTAAAGGATTGAAAATGTTGAATACATCTAAAGCCACTTGTTTTTAAAAAAGGATGTTATCCGACAACAACCATGCAAAGTCATCCCTGTGAACTGATTAGAGCATTCTTAAGATGACTGAACATGCTGTCTGAAAAGCAAGACATGGAAACGTGCCGCTTTGAAGCAATCACAGTGTTCCACTATAATTGCAATTTCACAAAGTGGTCTGTCTTTAATTATGATGATAGAAAAACACTGTACAGGTTATTAAATACCTGTCATATTTGCAGTGTGCAGCATTATCAAAACCTCATATCACTGTTTGAGTAATATTGCACAGTGCTACATACAAAAAAAATAATGTTCATAGTGTTTAGTTATAGTAAACTAAAAACTAAAAACTAAAATATATAAATATTAGATGAAAAACTTGAAATGAAAAAGATGAATGCTGCCTTGGCAACTAACTGAAAAAGGTTTAAGATGAAGTACTACAATTATTTTTAAAAATCATTAAATTATACAAATGACAAAATCATATAACCAAATTACAGTTATTTACTGAAATTAAACAAAGCATTTAAAACAACCAGAAAGGGACTATGAGATCAAAGAAAGCCTGTCAAAAGGGACAAAACAAGAAGCGCATACTAAAAGTTATTTTTTACATGATATCTAACATCCGCACTGTTAATGAACCTAAATGAACTTTACATAAAAAATAACTCCATTTGTAATTCAGTAACATGGCATAAACTTAGTAAAAGTTCTACATCTGCATCTCTTACACTTTAGAAAGTGCACAGAAGACGACGACTTCTTGTTGAATAAAATGTCATTATAAATGATCCTGTCAACTTCGCAATGAATACAAGATTCTGATAAGTCCTACTACTATAACGTAAAATATCATTTATATATTTTAAATTATTATTATTACAGTCCACAATTAAACAGGCTTCTCTGTTAAGAACATAGCAGCAGCTTTGGCAGACTTCCAATATCAGACTTCCACTTATAAGCCACAATTTAATCCTGTTTACGTTCAATAAACCTGAGTTTGCAGACCCGCTGCTGACCTATGACAAACTCTGAGATGAGCTTCGAAGAACGGAACAATCCAAGACCACATCACATCGTAAATAATAAAATCGAGATAACTCAAATAATACGATTATTCGTAACAGCTGTAGTCAGTGCGAAACCACCAAAACTAAATCACTCACATTATAATCAAAAAATCTGTCTACAGCGGAGGCGCTCTTCTAGGACACCTTTTCTAGAGTACACTATACTTTTCTGCATGTCAGATTCTTTTAAATGCACACAGCTGACACATTTCATTGCATGATATATATACACTGCCAGTCCTACGTCTTATCTTTATTTTTATTCAAAAGACCATGAAATTAAAACTCTTCCGTGTGCGTCGAATGTGGAGGTAATGCCCTCGGAAAAGATAGTTTGCTCTGTCTATTTTGTATGCAGCTGCTGTAATGAACTGTAAACTTGTGAAACATCGGTTTGAAGCGTGTTTGTGCATGCGAATGCATTCATGTGCATATCTGTGACCTGCTTACTAATGCGTGGGAGCGTACGCTTAACAAGTCAATGCCTAATGGAGTGACTCATTACTAGTGATTTTCATTCCAACGGCTGTTCAGTTAATTCAGATATATATAGCAAAAAACAAAACAAAACAAAAACAGCTCAGAGGTGACCGGAAACAATGTCAGGTTATTGCCGTATTTGGGAACCGACTCACCGTCCATCCGCCTCCATCAGTAGTCATGTCACAGAAGACCTGGAAGCCTGCTGGGTAATGTGTGGGGAACACGGAGTAGATACCATCCTCTCTTTGCCCGCTGGCATAGATGTCACTGCAGTCCCTGGGTCTGGAACCTGACAGAAGATAGGACATACCAGCATCATCAATCCACATTAAACGGCAAGCCATTCATTTTTTTTTGTTTTTGTTTTATCTTTTTGAGAAACCTGTTCAAGGTACGGTGTGAGAAAAGAAAGCTTCAAGACTTCTGTCATCTTGCACCTGGTGTCTAAGCAGTGACATGTCTCTTTCACACTGCTAGAAAGCTTTTGAGGGAATAGGTGTGAAACCATTCTAGGGCTCATTAGCGAGGCTGGAAAGTTGAGAATATGTGGCTAATGAGGAAGGTTTTTTTTTACCCTCTCCACCGGCGCAGCCCTTGGGCCGGACGCCGCGAACCGGAGCCCTCTGCAGATCTGCCTTGAGACGGCTCTTGATGTTTCCGGTTTCCTTCTGCATGGAGCTGAGCGCGTCGCTCACAGAGTTCACCACTTTCACCATGTTGATCTGACTCTCTGACAGCAGCTGGAGAGAGAAAGCAAGGGAAAGTTTGAGGGACAAAGGGATAAAACCAATGATCCATTTCTCTTACTGAATCTCTCAGAGACTCGCATACTCACATGTTTGAATCAGCCTGACAAATACTTCAGAGCACTAAAATGTTAGAGGCACAGCTGCCACATTTCTATTGAATCACTTTACCAAAAGAGCTTTGTGAAACTTTTCATATGGCAAATAAGATTTAAACATTTAAATGTTATTTAAATGTTACATTTATATTATTTACCGGCCTAGGGTGTCCTGGTGCCACGTGCACTGATGGACACCCTTATGCTTGAACATGGTGTTGGTTATGGACATTGGAACTTTCTAAACGATTGGACCGATCGTTTCGCTAGATAAGACCCTTATTCCTCGGCTGGGATCGTAGAGCCTTTGAAGCTGCATTGAAACTGCAATTTAGACCTTCAAACTGTTGGACCCCATTGAAGTCCACTACATGGAGAAAAATCCTGGAATGTTTTGCTTAAAGGTCCCGTATTATGCCCCTTTTCACAAGATGTAAAATAAGTCTCTGATGTCCCCAGAGTGTGTATGTGAAGTTTCAGCTCAAAATACCCAACAGATCATTTTTTACAGCATGTTTAAATTGTCATTTTTTGGGGCTCAGAAAAACGCGCTGTTTTAGTGTGTGCCCTTTAAATGCAAATAAGCTGCTGCTGGACGACCCAGGGGGCGGAGCTTCATGAGCTCGCGCTCAGTCTCTCAGGACAATTTCATCTCACGGAATGATGATAATATCAGAAACTCTCAGTAACGGTGTTCATTTCGAGTCGGACAATAATGCCTACAGTGTCACAGTGTCTGGGTTGTGTTCCCTGGGTCACCACTAGATGTCCTCCTTCCCCACGGTGTATGTCACATTTGAACTACATTCCCCACGATCCTTGTCTCTTCATTGCACTCAGCTGTCCCTTGTCACTCATTATTACACTCAGCCTATTCCCCATTAGTATTGTCATTTACCTGTGTATTTACACCCTGTCTGTTTTAGTATGTGTTACGGAGTCCTTGTTATATGTCACTGACACTTCGAAAGTCTGTTCCTCGGCTGTTCTTGTTCTGTTCCTTGTTTGTTTATTTTGTATCTTTGGACTGCTAACATGGATTTTGACCCCTGCATGGATGACGACGAATTGGATTGCCCTTCTAATAAAATTGCTGTTTTTGGATCCACCTGTTTCTCTCCCTTTCCTGTATGTGTGGATCGTGACATACAGAGTCAGAGTGCTGTATAGAGATGGAACAGGTATAGTTTAGTAGTTTAATTACGGTTATTATAACGTATTTGTCATCTGCTTGTATGTATCCATTATTTATTAATAGCCTACAAGTCTACTGTTTCGGACCAGGTCTGAATGATGATCAAACATATACTGATGAGTTTAATAAAGTTTATTGTACACAAAAGATGAAGCGTCAGTTTTACTTCAGAAAATCACCGTAAGAGCTGAGTAAACACAGTAAGTTATAAGAAGTGCGCAAGTACATAAACAAATTTCGGTAGAGTTGAGGGAGCATTCCTGTGGGCGGAGGTTAGTCAAAAAACTGTTCTACTGACGTCATTAAAGAAGGAAGTAGAGGGATGTAGTCCAAACGAGCCGTTCGATGTAGGCGACTTCTGTTAAATAAAATATCTCGCTTGGCATTGAACTTTGAGCTTTATAATTTTACAGATATTATTTATACTCTAACAACAACATTACACACTAACTAAAGTTTGAAACATGGGATCACGAAGAACGGGACCTTTAAAAACCTTAATTTCTTTTCGACTGAGGAAAGAAAGACATGAACATCTTGGATGACGTGGGGCTAAGTAAATTATTAGGAAATTTTTAATTCTGACGTGAACTAATCCTTTAATATTTTTGTGCAAATATTGCCTGCCGCTGAAATCATTTGATTTCATGATTTCTTGGCATTTCCATGCCTTTCCTAAAAGCCTGGCTTAAACAATAACAACAATGAAGTCTCTGTATCAGCATGTGGTCCTCGGCTCTGCAGTGAAGTAACAGGTGCTCTATGCTGCACAACACTGATAGTGCTTCGGTTTAGCGGGCTCACGGCCAGTGGGTCTGGAAGCCACTCGGTTTAAGTTTCCCAGACAGCTCTCTTTATTGCCTGCATCAGCAAAGCCGCTCAGGTCACCTCGATAAAAAAAAATAAAAAAAAACTTTATTCTTTCTGGCAGAATAAAGTCAATCAAAGTCAATCAAAACTAACTTTAGCTGGAAAATAACTATTAAAGAACCACTATAAAGCCAAAACAATCTCTATTACCTTAAATTATACATTTGTCTCTGTAAAGCTGCTTTGAAACAATCTACATTGTTAAAAGCGCTATATAAATGAGGATGACTTGACTTGACTATCATGACTCAATGTGGCACTTGGGCATGTAGGAAGCTCAGCTGGCGATTAGCAAAAATTAGCCCTAAAGTGAAGCCTTTTTCCTATGACACATGAAAGCTCTCCTTTGGGGTGTGAACAAACATCAAGTTCTTTGTGAGTGTGTCGCTAACAAGTCTGCGTGTGCGCATATGTCGCTGTGACAACACTGCAAGCTAAATGTGTTGGTGTGTCCGTGCAGACGCTTGAAGTTGATGACGGCTGACGCACTATGTACTTTCTGTGTGGATGGTTGGGACATTATCATTCGCAGCTCTCGACACAATGATCACTGGTTTGCTCCGGCACGCTGCCATAGCAACAACACTTTAACGTTTATCATTACAAGGCCTGTCCAGCATCAAAAGAAAAACGTCACACGCATGAAAACATAATGTCGCCAAAAGTACAATGCATGCCTTGCTCTAGCGTTTATTCAATGGCTCGAACCTCATTGCATACACTCGAATAGGACGCAAGACCTTAGTCTACCACTTCTACTCTAAACATCGCCTCCCTTTTATTAAAGAACACGGAAGGAAACTACAAATTAAAAGATCCAGCTATTCAAAACTCACCTTGAACTATCAATTTCAATGGCTGTGTTTGGAACAGAACATTACAACTTACTGAATACTGTATACACTGTTTACCACATTCTATTTTTTTTAAAACTGTATGTGAAACAGTAGGCATGATTACATGATGAATGTTTCAAAATCAGTTTACATGCACAAGATATTAATCATTTTGAATTTTGGGGCATGCAAACACCTTATTTTTATTCATATTTATTTATATTATTATGAATTATTATTATTATTACTACTGATATGAAATTGTTTATCCAAAACAACAACATTATTTTTATTATTATACATTTTATTATAAGAAAATAAAAATAATACAATTAATTATTATTATTAATGATAATTATATGGTTATGTATTGAATAACCATTGTATTGTATTGAATAACATTATTATCATTAATAATAATAATAATGTTTATAATAATAATAAAAAATAAAAAAGTATTACATTAATAATAATAATAATTAATATTATTATTGTAAATGTAATAATAATTAGTTTCATTTATTATTATTATATAATGTTTTGTTGTTATTATTATCTTATTTTAATGACAATAATATGGTATTAATTTTTGTATTATTATTATTATAGTTATTATTTTAAATATCCACAGTTACAGAACATAAATTTTTATCTGTGCATGTCCAAACAAAGATAATTGGACAGTAGGTGATTTTAGATTTTAGATTTTAGAACAGTTGAAAAGTCAAGCTATTTAAGAAAGCAAGGAGGACACTCATTTTTTAAAATATTAAAAGAAAGGTCATGGCCATCCTGCTCTTAAAGACATGAATGAGAATTAATGAGTTAGCTAACATACTGTTCAATATTACAGCAAAAACATTTCCAGAGGAAACATGCAAGGACAAGAACAGAAGGAAAAGACCAAGCATGTCTTTAATATATTTAGATTTTGCTAGAAGATTCTTATACTAGCAGATTCAATTCAAAGTCAATCAGTCGTATGCTAAATTATCGCTACATGACCTCATCACTTTGCATCTGTTATCATCTTTCGTAACATTTGGCCATTCACATAAATTAACGAGACAAGAAAAAGATTATTTTACTACTGGATCGTGCATCACACTGTAAATGTCAAAAGCATTGCATTGTGGGATATCATATTTCACACAGTAAACACTGGTTTATGAGGCGAATGTAGCAGGTCATGCAGTTATTCTATGCGTACAGAAAAATACTGTGCCCATAATACATACCTGTACCACATACTGCAGAAATAGCAATAGCAGATTGGTAGTAAGCTATTACGAACACAGCCAATGTCACGGCATGGAACCAGGCACATAAGCGCCCACTGACTGCACATCTACCCGACGTCTGTCTACTTCCATCGCTCTAAAACGTGTTAAGAGATGATAGAGGGAAATGAACTGAGGTTAAGAGTCTCATGCCAAAACATTTTAGCAGATAAAGAGACATAGATAGCCCCTCTTTTAAAGAAGTGCCGCCTGGGCCATTTGTCATCTCCAGGCTGGACCTGAACATCGATGGCATAAACATTATTTCAAAGAAATTTGCTTCCTGTTTGAGGGGCTTTCATTAATCATAGACATATTCGAACACGCTTCCTCCGCAAGACTCTGTATCATCAATAATCTCGCCAACAGAGTATGCGTCCAAGTTTGGAACACAGCTCTCAGTTTTGGAAATGACTGATGATAGATCAAAGTCGAAAGATTAATAAGCACAATCGAACAGGAGGAGACCAAAGGGAGAAATTGCCCTGCTTGCTGACACATCAAAACTTTCTTAGTATGCAAATGACGGAAAAACACAAGATCCTGCACTCAAGTGTACTGAACTTTTCCCATAGATTGAGCATTAATTTCCAAATCTCTGGTTCTACAGCAACTACATATGCATACAGGGCTTGACATTAACTCTTTTGCCCGCCAGCCACTGTGGCTAGTGGCTTTCCAAAGTTACTAGCTACTCAGCATTTTCACTGGCCACAATTTAGACATCGATACCATATGGAAAAACTGCCATTTAGATATTTTTTATATTCTCTCATAATTTGGCAACCGGTATATTAGGCTGCTGTCACTTTAAGACCTGACGCACGGACTCTTGGGTGTGAGCACAAAATCTGCAGGAATGAGTAAAATTATGCTCAATACATGCAATCCCTCGCCAAAATTCAAGCCTTGTGACACCAACAATATTCATCCGGAGCAAATGCAACGAAACGAGTGAGTAAAGGGATGCGTTTTTTGTGTCACTCGCTATCGGAGAGATGAGAGAGCGTGAACGCACAGCTGGTACTGTGTATTACAGTATCGATATGTATCGGAAAATCTATATTTCTGACAACACTAGATAGCAATTATTTTATTATTTCAGATGCCTTTTTAAAAGACAACAATTAAAAAATGTATAGTATATAAAATTCAACCCGCCAAAGTGGCTAGTAGGAGTGACTGTGTTACACGCTATATCACTGAAATCGGTTAATGTCATGTTAATGTCAAGCCCTGCATACTGTACATATACATAATGTGTGATATGACATGTGAGTGAGTAAATTACGACCAAATTTACATTTCTTCTCAGAGAGTTTAAGATACTTTTAAAAAGTGAGTTAAAGCATAATTAAACAATTAAATAAATGACAACAAAGTCATTGTCCAGGCATAACAACAATCACAAAAAAGTCGAACCAGCTCTTTCCATCCTTCCATTTTGCGGCAGACGACAGATGCGATTTTGCCAGGAGAAAAGGGTAAGTGTCAGCATGTATTAATTTCAAAGTCTGGCTGACAGATGAGTCAACATTTCCTTCCTGCTCCCACCTTCTAAAGCAAAAGGACAAAAGCAAGTGGTCTCTTTGCCAAAGGTTTATCGTAATGGTAGAAAGGCCATGAGCTCCTCTCTTCGCAGAGCAATCTCCCACAGCAACTGCTCTAATGAGTCTATGCTCATAATTATTAACAAGAGAGTTCTAATAAGGTCCTGTAGCTGGATTAATAAGTTCTCCTGAAGGAACAAATGAGTTTTACCTGCCCTTTACTAAGCCCAGGTTTCACGACACACTGAACAACTGTATTAAGATGCTGTTAAAGTGGAATAGTGAGGTGCAAACTACTTCCCCAAATGCATGCTACTGATCTCCTGCCACCTTAGATGTGTTGCCAGCTCTGCAGCCGTGGCAGTGACCTAGTTGTGAGCACTCCAGTCTAAACGGGGTGAGGGAGGTGGCAGGTACTATGCCGGAGACAAATTATATATCCTGAAAGTTAAAGTGCAGCTATTTAAAAAACGTTGAGCTGACTTTGCAAAAGAAATATAGTGATTAACCACTGAATTTAATGCATCATATACAATAAGGTTCAACAATGAAAAAGCAAATGCTTTGGACTTCATTGTATATATTCAGATTAAAAGCATGCAAACTCGTGCAATGTTACACAGTGGGCACATTCTGTGGAAGTTATGGTATAAAAGTGGCATATTCCCTCTAATGCATCACTATGTTCTCCATGTTCTAGTTTTTCGGGAGCACTGAGGTGGGATAATGACTAAGGAGGCCTGGATTCAGCCAACCTCATTAAAGATCCAGGGCTTTTGCCGAGTCAGATCGCTGGCACCTTGGGATCCACAAAAGAAACCTTTATCTATCCTTCAAAGAGACCCTGAGGATAGATTTACTTAGCATCTCAGCAATTCCACTGTCACTGGAAGAAATAAACCTTCTTTTGATCAAAGGTAAATAGTCTGATTTCTGCACCACTAGTGGCAATAATAGAAACTGGAAAAATTAAAGAGATTGCCTAACACTCCTACTACCAACTTTTTCAGCAGCCTTCGCTCCAGATGTATTTTTCCCATTTATTTTCTCCATTTACGACACTTGGTTAATATGCATTGATTATAAGCAAGAACATTATAATTTAGGTTTATTTCAAAATATATATATTAGTGGTGGAACGGATCATAAAATAAAGCTGTATTTTGTTGTTTTATTAATATTAATAACACAAGCTAAGTTTCCATCCACTTGTCAGTTGAATTATCTGAAGTTCGGTAAAAAAACTCATGCGAATAATGCTGGTGAAAGTGTGTTTCCATCCAATGGCTTTAAAGCGAATAAAAACCTGTGCGTAATGACGTCACATGCTGTTTTGCGATCAAATTGGTATATCGAATTGATTTGAGACAATTTAAGGTGTTTCCATTCATTTTCGCACTGAATCGCACAACATTCAAGCAAATATTTGCGAACAAAGTTTTGCTAGACAAAATGGTTTTACACAAATAACGTTTCCATCAGCGTTTATCGCATAAGCCGTATATCGATCAAGATAAAATCCGATGAGACAGAACGTATTTCATTTGAGTCGATATTCATGAAATTCAGTCGAATTTTACTATTTCCATAAGGCATTTTTCATTCGATATCACTTAATTCGGATAAAAACGTGTGGATGGAAACATAGCTACAGACAACAGTAGGAATATTAGGTGTGTGCTGTCAATTTAAGACCGACTGCACGTAGCGAAAAAAACTGACAAACATCCGGATTCTTCCTCAACTGTTCACTTATGACATAAACGAGAGAATACTTGGCGAGACGGGCATTTAGATGGGTATTTTGACATCATTTTGTGTTTATGTGTCCGTTCAAGGGCAAGGAAACGCGAAAGAGGAATCAATTTGGTGTTCGAGCGCTGTCTAAAACACGCCTCTCTCTCTCTCTGTGCGCTCTTCAGGTGCGTGCGGCTGTGCCGCAAATGTTATGTCCCGATTTTCGCCTCTTCTTCAGTGTTTAAAATTCTTTGAATGTGTAATTTGTCAAGACAAAACATGTCCAAATTATAAACGTTCACTCTATGATGGTTAAATTTAGCAGTTAATCCGCGAATCACATGCGTGCCGAACCGTGGGGCCTGGTCCATAAGGATCACGGATCAACTGCGATCCGGTCCACCCCTTATATATATGGTTAGGGTTAGGCTAACCCTAACCTGGCTAACCCTAACCTACATGTAACATATTCATATATATGTACTAACATATATTCACTGGGAATTAAACACAATATTTAAAAAATGAATGGGATGTTTACTTCATAAACCCTTTTGGCGCTGTATTGTTCAGAAAAACGGGTAATGTCACCACCAATTAATTGAGCCTGAATATCAGGCCAATCAAACAAAAGGAGCAATTTTCTCTATAATGTTTGACTAATCCCTTATAAAGCTTATGTAACGCTGTTGTGGTCGTTGAAGAGGGTACAGTTTTTATTGAAACTAACTCAGACAGGACAGACACAACCACGTTCGAGAAGCGACTGAACAGAACAGGGAGTATAAATACACAGGAGGAAATGAGGAAACTAACTAGACACAGGTGGAGAAAGGTAAACTAATCAGGGACTAACGAGAACAGGTGCAGAATAGACAGAACATAATTGTGGCAGCTTACATGTCTCTGCACATAAAAAAAAATTACATTTGACAAAGATCAATTTAATGAGGCCTATTAAGATTTAATAGAGCTTACTTAATATAACATTATCAAATCCACTATTTTCTAGTAAGCACTGGGCAGATATTGCATTTCATTTAAGCTAAACACAGGTTATAGACAGATCTAATAATATGAGCTCAGGATATCATGGTATACCTGTAATTAAGTTTTGAAATTACCCTTCAGAACTCTCGTTCGGTATTCTTGTAATTCCACTCAATGGCCTCATATTTACTTTCAGATTTATCCTGTGGTTTTCAAGGAGAGTGTGTGCAAACCAGGTTATAGCTCCCATCAACCTAACCACGACAAGCATGTGCGTCCCTTGGGCTGAGAAATCCATCCATATCATGAAGTTATCACTGACTCTGTGATAAATAATAAAAAGTTCCCATGATATTACCAGGCTGTAGAGTCTAAACTCCACAAGGCTGTGGAACACAACCCCCTTTTCTCAACCCAATCATCTCTATTGATGGGGCAGTGTTTTTATTGTCTGGCCGAGAGAATGTAATGAAAGCGTGGCCCTGGTTTACTGGCTGAATTCATAAAACGCTGATCTAAATGTAGGGGCCGCAGATCCCATCTGTCTCTCATTCTGTCTCCTGCTCTCCAGAGCCAGGTCTGAAATGATGCTATCACATATCAGACACACAGGACCACCTACGGCACTTTGATAAACATAAAAGAAAATTACAATTATGCCATAATTTACACAATTTAACAAGGGATTTGACTGTTTAGATGATTAGTAGATCATTAAGATATTCCTATAACAAAAATGTACTTAAATATAATTTAATTATTATGCAATACTGGGTAAAATAGTAACAGCTGTTTTGATCAAATATAACAGTATATAATAACATATATATTATACATACACACAGTGTTACAGGTAATCTATGCTTGTTTTCTGTTATGGATGGGTTTTTCATGTGTTTAGTTCTGTTCTGCTCAAAGTGGATCCATTGAATTTCCTCATATATATGTATATTATATATGTGTGTGTGTGCGTGTGTGTGTGTGTGTGTGCGTGTGCGTGAGAGAGAGAACTGTATATAATATATATTTTATAATATTTTGGATATAAAATATGATCATATAATATTAATATAATATATAATATGTATATAGAAAAAGTAAAAAGGTTGAAAACATTGAAAAGCTACAGAGTTGAATCTCAAAAAAGCACATTCAAATATATACAATATGTAAACAACTGTAATATTTAAATCAATTATTTTTGGATATAAAACATGCAAATTTCAGTCGAGCACATTCAAATGGGTCTATATTTCTTATACAGACATCATGTGGTTGACTGAATTCTCTACTATAATGTCCTTGTGTGGTCTGCCACATCAAATAAAGTCTTCCACTGTTTGACCACTGAGCTCCAGCTCGTTTTGTCATCTCATCTTCAAATGCACAGTGAAAATGAGGTGTGTGCCTGGTGGGGATGTTGGCATACGGCTGCGTAGTGTGAGCTCAATCCCCCGCTAGTTCACAGGCGAGTCATTTCCCTCAAGTTTCAATTAAAGAAAAAAAGAAAAGAGAAAGAAATAAAGATAGAGCAGTTCATCACGCGGGAAAAGCTCATAAAGAGCTTTAGTATGCCGACACCATATTGGCAGAAGAGAGAAATGGTATCTTGTAAACACTGGAAGATTTGTTGAATGTTTGAGAAACCTTAGTATTTCAGGCTCAAATTACTGTCAAGGATAAATAATCTCTCGTCTTCTGTAATCAGTGAGTGTTACACTCATAAAAGGTCATAAAGTGGGAACTTGTGGGACATTGTGAGTAATGGTGCTTGTGATTTTCCTACACTCTTCCATCTTGACAATCCAGACGGTGCTGATGAAGCCTTTAACATAATGACAGGTGAAGGAGAGGCAAGCAGTATGGTGCTTATGAAGTTGAACCGAACTATTTTAAAAATGCTATCAGCAAAAAGTTCAGCAAAATCTGGTTTTCATGCGGAAGGTGTCAAGGTCTGTTCACATGAAATCAGATGCTATTTATCGAAACAGACGCACAATATATTTCAAAGTTGGGTAATATTGAGAATTTGAGGAATTTGAATGCCACACAACCCTGCTGTATATTTTGTGCTGTATAAAAATGTATCACGGTTTGTATCCAAAAAAAATATTAAGCAGCAAAAACTGTTTGATCATATTAAGAACCATTATAAATACTGATCACATAATTAATAATTGAGCACCAAAACAGAATTTTAGAATGATTTCTGAAGGAGCATGGATACTAAAGACTGGAGAAATTGCTGGTGAAAATTCAGTTTTGCCATCACATATATTAAAATAGAAAAAAAGTTCATTTAAAAAGTAATAATATTTCACAATATTACTATTTTTACTGTTCTTTTGATTAAATGCAGCCTTGGCATGCATTAGAGACTTTAATTATTAAAAACAGGGCTCGACATTAAGCCTTTTCATATGCTCGTCCTTCGGACAAGTAATTCTGTCATTCACTTGTCCGAGTAAAACAGTTGCTTCGATTTTTGTGTGTGTGTGTGTGTTTGTGTGTGTGTGTGTGTGTGTGTGTGTGTTGTAAATATAATTTATTCTGAAGCAATATTCTCATCAGTGTTCAAACAGCTTTGATATAATTAAATCTGCTAAAATTAAATATATGCACCTTTCAAGGGCAACTAGTGATTTCCTAGTTATTTTTTCTTATTAATGTTCTAATCAGGCTACTAGTCCGGTCGGGCAAGTAAAATTCTCTTTTACTTGTCCCTTCAAAAAATCCACTTGTCCCAGACAAGTGGAAAAGTGTTAATGTCAAGCCCTGTTAATTTTTATTAAATTTTTTTGTGTGTAAATTTTTTTTTACAAAAAAATTATATATATATATATATATATACACACACAAATATATATTAACAAATTATTTATTTATAATAAATAATAATATTGTAAATAAGTATATAAATAATATATACAAATTACAAGTAAATATGAATACTATATATATGGCAAAATTCAATTAAAAAAATCAAGTGGTTAGTGATTTTCTTCAGCATTTGAACAGTTAAAAAAATCACCTAGCTTCTGAATAAACCTAGCTTTTGCTGGATCACCATTCTGTCGTCATTTACTCACCCTCAAGTTGTTCCAAACCTGCATGAATTTCTTTCTTCTGCTGAACACAAAAGAAGATATTCTGAAGAATGACGGTAACCCAACAGCTGATGGGCCTCATTGACTTCCATAGTGTTAAATTTATGCAGGTTTGGAACAATTTGAGGGTGGGATTTTCATTTTATTGGGTGCATGAACCATCCCTTTAACACCGTGCTATTCCTGCCAATGGAAAGCAGATGGTAAACCAGATTTAAAGGGTTGCTCCATTATAACCAGGCATATTGTCGTGTCTTTTCTTCCTTAACAAGCAGTAATGACCACTGACGACAAAACAAACTGTTTACTGAAGTTTATGAACAGGATTACACATAGATACAGCGCACACACATGGAGTCAATCTCATTTCTCTTCTCTCTCTTTATCTATCTGCGTGCTCTCGCCCCATGCATTATGGGTAGACTTTTCTTAAAGCTGAACAACCTTGTAAATGACAAAACTGTTTCTGTTATTATTAAAGATAATTAAACATTTCTATTCTAATTAATTCACAACATCCTCCCCCCATGAACAAATGTTCATCAACTTAAATCTCTAATGCATAAAGCAATTGAATGGGTCTCTTTAACACAGCACTACAGGATCTAACTTTGCCATCTCGGCCTGGAAACAGCTCTTCAATTTTTCCTGATTTCCAGGTTTGTCTCAGCATGTTAGCATCTCCTATGAGAACAATGTCACCCATCCTCAACTCAGTAGGTTTCTGTGTGTTACAGGAATGTACAGATTTCAGGTCCAGTAGATAGTCCTTCCTCCAGCGATTCCACAGGTTGGTCATGAGTCGGTTCCTGTATCTCCACCTTTTTGTCATATCCTCTTTACTCACAGTGGGATGATCATAGTCTGCCGGAAATGGTTTTGGAGGCATTGAAGTGAGTCGTTCACCAACCAAGAAGTGTGCTGGTGTTAGTGGCTGCGGCTCGTCGAGCTCATTGTGGGCAAAGGTGAGGGGTCTGGAATTCAGTTTGGCCTCTACTTCTGCAAGGAGTGTAGACATTTCTTCAAAGCTGAGCGATGCCTTTCCTTCCTCAGGCTCGTTTTCACAGACCTTACAAGCCTCTCCCAAAAATCCACCCCACCAGGCTGCTCGTTCTACAATGAAACGCCAAGTGATGCACTTCCCTGAGAAGTATTCCAGAATTTGTGGATCTTTGATGGCTTTCCACAGCTCACTAAGGTCTTGGTTTGCTCTCTTAAAGGTTTTGGCATTGTCCGAATAGATGACCTTGCACAGCCCTCTTCTGGAAACAAATCGCTTGCTAACAAGAAACTCTCTGTTGACTGACTTGAAACCAGCTCTAAATACACTGCTCTAGTGACAGCACATGTGAACAGAGCAACATAAGCCTTGCGTAGTGCACGATCATTCTTCACATACAGTGGACCTGCAAAGTCTATGCCAGTTACTTCAAATGGGGGGGGTCTCTGATATTCTGTCTCGTGGTAATGAAGCAGTGTTCTGCTGTGTGGGCTTTGCTTTAAATCTTTTGCACACAGTACATTTTGACAGAATACTTTTCACAATTTGCCTGGCTCGCAAAATCCAGTATCTACCTCTAATTTGTACTAGTGTGTCTCTCAGACCAGAATGCATGATAAATTCATGATTGTGCTGAACCAGAAGCTCACAATATCTGTCTTTGTTGGGCAGAATCCATGGATGATTTTCTCTGTAACTAAAGTCTGACTGTTGCAGTCTGCCTCCAACACAGAGCAATTCATCTCCGTCAAGGAAAGGTTTTATGTCTCTGATTTTTGAATCTGCGTTCAGGGTCTTACCAGCTTTCAGCAAATTGATTTCAAGACTAAAGCTGCTATCTTGTGTCAACTTTATCCAGTACTTCTCGTCTTCAAACATTTCATCAGCAGTCAACTTGGAGCTTGAACTTGCATTGTGCACAAACCGCTTGATCCAAGCGGTGACTCGCAGAACTTGCTTCAGCTTACTGTACTTCAGTAAATCCAGCACAGGTTCCATTCTCTTTTCGTCACTGCCGCTACTGAGTTGCACGATGATCTGCTGACCTTGCTTTAGCTCACTAGTCACATCTTCATCGCTTTGATCTTCATCTGTCTCTTCCAATAGATTCAGTGCAGTCAGAAATGAAGGTCCTTTCCACCACAGTTCACTTTCCTTCAGGTTAGCTGCAGTCTGACCTCTGGTGGGAAGGTCTGCAGGATTGAACTTGCCTTTACAGTGAGACCACATTGCAGGATTGGTTAAAGACTGGATTTCTGACACTCGATTTGACACAAACTGTTTCCATTTGTGAGCTGGACTGCGAATCCACTGCAGCACAATCATCAAATTCATCCACATATGAACTTGATGGAGCTCCATATTCAGAGGCTTTAACAGACTGTTTCCTAGTCTTGCTCCAATCACTGCTCCCATCAGCTCAAGATGAGGCAGTGAGATCTTCTTCGGGGGGGCTGCCCTGGACTTTGAAGCAACAAGGCATGTGGTCTTTGCTCCATCATCAGCTACTCGCAGCAGATAAGCTACAGTACTATAAGCTTTCTCGCTTGCATCACAAAACATGTGGAGTTGATGTGCGTCGTGTCTGTGCACTGATTTTATTCCATACCAACAAGGAATGTGTATGTGGTGGATCTGTGTAAGGTCTGAACACCATTCTTGCCATTCTTGTGCAAGATCTGTGGGCAGCTCCTCATCCAAACCGAGGCCTCATATCCACATCTCTTGGAAAAGGCATTTCAATCGCACAGTGAATGGGGTAAGAACGCCTATTGGGTTGAATATGCGAGCAGAAAGCTTTAGAACACTTCTTTTAGTATTCTCTCTTTTAGCTACAGCATCCAGCAATGCAGTCAGGTCAAAGACAAATTAATCTCTTTTAGTTCTCCATACCAAGCCTAGTACGTTCAGCACTGATCCATGTGTAGATTCTGTCTCCTCTGCAGGTTCACTCATCACAATTGGTTGTCCACTTGCAAAGGTCCATGCCAGCTGCAGACATAATCTCCCTTGCACCAGTAGTTATGGAGAAGGCATTTTAAGTCATCAACATAAAGTGATTAATTTATTATCTTTACTACCTCAGGAAGTTGGTCTTCATATTCCTTCAGATGCTTTCTCACTGTAGCTGCCAAAAGGAATGGGCTAAGGGACACCCCAAACACCACTCTCGTCATCCGTAGCACACGCAGCTTCTCACCTGCGTCTTCATTGGATGGTGCAGTGAGCCAGAGGAACCGCACTGCATCTCTGTCCTTCTTTATATCTGTGATACAGCACTACATCTGACTGCAACTTTTTTGCAAAAGTCCTTCAAATCTTTTCCTTGCGATTCTGTAGTTATCTGGGAGTTCTGGTTTGTCAGGTCGCCATGGCAGCTCAACTTCATATCGCCCTTTTTTGTACTGAGTTATTTTTTCAAACATGTGAAGAGCCTCCTCTTCTTCAGGGCTGTCTGTCTGCTGCATGGTAATGCCAAGGGACTCTATTTCCCAGAAGGCTTTCAGGCGTTCTGAGACCAGCGTGTCTTCATTAATTTGTAAGTGCATGCATGCTGTGTCAGAAACACTGGACATTGTGACTGGGCCCTGCACTGACCATCCAAAAATGCTCTCAATGGCCACAAGTGCATGTCTGATTCTTTCCACTTGGCCTGACACTATATGCTAATAATAGTTTGCACCAATCAGCATAGACAACTCTGTATCACAAGTGCTGGGATCTGGGTAGTCTGCCAACTGCAAGCCTTTTCGTTTCAACTCTGCTTGGATGTGCTCACCTGGAATCTTCATCACAGCAGTGCACACTTGGGGGGTCTCGAGCGCTTCTACTTCCACCTTCTGCTCTTTGTTCCAGATGCTTTGCAGAATGACTTTCACTGTGTTGCGCCTTGATGTTACTGGTGCTGCAGAGCCAAAAGTATGAAGAGTAAACGTTTCTTGCCTTGTCACAGGCAATTTTAAAGCTCTTACTGTGTTCTCACTGATGAAGCTTCTCTGACTGCCCCCATCCATTAAGCAGCGAATGCTTTTACGTCCACCAGGTCATTCTGCCCTTGCTCTTACATTCTGAAGAAGCACAGCGTTCTGTTTATTGGGCTGTATCTTAACAGAATGTGAAGCAAATGAAGAAACTACATCATCTTTGTAGTCAGTGTCTGAAGTGTTTGTTTCTCCTTTCTCACACACACAGCACTATGATGTCTGCCTCCACACACATTACAGCACACCTTGGCCTTACAGAATCTTGCAATGTGCTCTGGCCCAAGACAAACAAAGCACCGTCCCAGTTTCATCAATTTTACTTTTCGTGCAGCAATATCAGTTCCTGGACACAGTTCTGTTTTGTGTGCTGCACTGTCACAGAAAAGACAGTTCTGTATTCTTTGACTGGTGGTTTGCAATACTGCAGCTGATGGCATGTGATGCTTTTTCTGCTTCATTTCAATTGATGTGTCTGGTCTTTTACATGGTTTGGGATAGCTCTGGCTGTCTGTGGAATTACCTCACTTAATCAGTTGCACGAAACCACGGAATCGTGGAACCGCGTACAGCTCTCCGTTTTCTGAGTAGTCTTTCAAGTCGCTCCGCCATTTCGGATGTTGCCTGCAAGGTATCCCGGGTTTCGGCACCAAAGTTTGTCGTGTCTTTTCTTCCTTAACAAGCATTAATGACCACTGACGACTTGAATTAAAATAAAACGAACTGTTTACTGACGTTTATGAACAGGATTAAACATAGATACAGCGCACACACATGGAGTCAATCTAATTTCTCTTCTCTCTCTTTTTCTATCTGCACGTTCTCGCCCTCCTATGCATTATGAGTAGACTTTTCTTATAGCTGAACAACCTTGTAAATGACAAAACTGTTTCTGTTATTATTAAAGATAATTAATTAAACATTTCTATTCTAATTAATTCACAACACATATATCCAAATGAGTGATGTAAAGTCCCGAATCAGGTACCTGGACAGAAGTAGTTGGGCAATGCCGCAAAGTCCCAGCAAAGTATGCCAGATCACACAGTGTGCAGCATTCCCAACAACCTCATACCCAGAACCAGCCTGAAAGAGAGTGAATGTGGTCACATCATGTACATGTTTACCTAACTTGTTACCTAATAATTCCTTTAGTGAATATGGCACTAAAACAATGCAAAAAGCACTATCAACGGCGCCATTTATTCTTTGTGAACTCTCCCAGCATTGTATTTTAAAATCTTGTTCTACAAGTTCTTCATGCCAGAAATTCAGACTTGGTATGGACAGGAATTTGGCTTTGTGGATAATGCTATGACTACAGGGACAAAATTCATTTCAGGCTGATTCGTCAGGCCTGCTCTTGGAGCACAAGTGACATTTCTCAAACTAACCTGGATAAGCCTGCCCTGTTCGGTCTGCAGAGTGCTGAGCTCCTGTCCAATGTTGCCCTGGCCTTGTCTCAGAGCGTTGTACTCCATCTTCAGCTGACTGGCATGGGCGGACAGTTTGGCCACCTCCTCAGCCAGTTTAACAAGCAGAGCCCGGTCCTGCCCTTTCACTGACTTCAGATCAGTGTCGTGGTCGGTGAGAGAGTGCAGCAGTGAGGTTTGCACGCCCTCCAGACGTAGGAAGTTATTGTTGTAGTCGGGGCAGTTGGGGTCAATGAAGATGTTAATGCGGGAGCCGTCGCCTCTCTCGATGGTTACCAGGGCATTAGCCTCATCCTGGTTAGTGCTGATGAGAGGGGGGCCATCGGGGCCGCTGGGCGCTTGGTAATGGTTCATCAGAAGGATGATCCCGGTTACCGTGACAGCCAGTAACACGGCAACAAAGAGAAGGATGGTGCATAGGAGATAGCTACAGCTCATCCTCTGTAGAGAGCATGAAAAAGAGACACAGAACAAGATGCATTAGTATACAAAAAAAAAAAACATGTCTCAAAAGAAGCATTAAAATGACCAGCACATCATAGATGGATGAATTTTTTTTAATTTTCTTTTTTATATATATAATATAATACTCTGCACTGACTAAACTTGCAGGAGGGCATATCAAATCTGACATATACTGATAACACAGATTCAAAAAGTAGGTTTCCCACAACTGCAGCTTACAAATTTCTAAAAATCCCTGTCGAGCATTAAACATGCATGGAGATGCCTCTTGAAAGTTTAATCTGCCATTATGTAACACCTGAAGACTCCTGAATGCATAAATTCAGGATTTTCACAAAGGTGTTTATAAAAGACGGGAAGATGAAATGTATTTGCCCGGTTGCCTAAGACCTAATCGCCATCCCTCGCTCCAGATAATTTAAGTCAGGATGATAGTATTCACAGCGCATACATGCAACCTCAACCAGTAGGAAACTCAGGATTTTCTCTAAGCCCAGACTTTCAGAATTAGGGATGTTCTGATAAAAGAATCATGGCGAAAGCAAACTGATATTGATTGTAATTACATTTCCATTTTTGGTGCACCATTTGCCTTTTGAATCACTATAAAGCTAAAATGCTACTCATTTAACTGGTTTAAGAAGCAAATAAACTATATTCACTGTGGGAGAACGAGAAAGATAAAAACAGATAAAGAATCAATTACACATAATGTGTATCCTTTGCTCTTTGTTATATTGTACTAGGGCTGATATATAATGTAAATATATGAAATTGCTCACATCATCATTATGACTTCTGGGACTTTAAATCAGAATAAATTATATGCATACATTTACATAACCCTTGCAGAATGTGCTAGATAAATGGATCATAAAACCTGCATGTTATTTTTCTAATTACTGTTATTGTTAACCAGTTTAAAAGTTTACATACCCCTGAATCTTAATAACGTGTGTTGTTACCTGGATGACAACTGTTTTTACTGCATGTTATGTGATAGTTGTTCATGAGTCTCTTGTTTGTCCTGAGCGGTTAAACTGCCTACTCTTCTTCAGAAAAGTCATCCAGGTTCTGCACATTCTGTAGTTTTCTAGCATCTTCTGCATATTTGAACCCTTTCCAGCAGTGAAAATTTTCACCTATTCTCAAGAAAGTAACAAGATCCATTAAGAGCCAGGGGGTGTAAATTTTTGAACAGGATTGTGATTTGTAATTTTTACTTATTCTGTTTAAAGATCATATTTTATCATTTAGTATTACACTTCAGAACAACATAAGACATGTATATGTTTTCATGTATAAGCACAATTTACCCCGATCATCCAATTCAAAATGTTTCCTATCTTTTTGAGTTTTATGTCTATAGCCTACATATTTTCAGAACACTGAAAACACTCTATATATTAGAGCTATCATTATAAATTAATTACATGATATGCTGATTAATAAATAAAAAATAACAAAACAAAACAAATAATATAGACACTGAAAAGACATTATAAAATAAGTAATTTAACTGACCTATAGTCCACAGCAATACATTTTGCTGTAGAGTTGGGAAGGGGACACGATTAATTGCCTTCATTTTTGTATCACAAAATTGACAGCATTACTTTAAATACAGTCTTCAGACATATCAAAAACACTTATGCATGCAAGCATGTTTTCCTCTTATTGTGCATTAAAAATGTAGCATGAAGCCAAAGCCGATGTACATTAGGAGGAGGGGCGGCAGAAGCTCATTTGTGAACACTTTACACTGATTTCTGTGATTGCCCAGGGCCCGAGCGATGGGCTTGAATATAAACGACAAGATGAGCAGTGTTTCCTTTGAGGATCTAGGAAGGCAAATCCCCACAGGGCAAAAGACTAGAAACCACAGATATAAGCCTTACAGCTCAATATTACGGTTTGGTTAAGTGCCCAGAGTTGACAACTCTCTCATCCACGCGAGTGTGTGCCAGTGTGCAGATGTGTGTGTGTGTGTGCGTACAGCAACAAATGCAGATATAACAACAAATGAAGTGAAGAACATTTGATGGGAAACTAGGGAATGCCACGCAGGCACTGGAGAGGGCTTGCTTATCATTTTGCTATGTCTTTTTATTCAGGGGGAGCCTGCATCGCTCGCCCCGCTGTTATAAGTGCCACTTCAATATTCCACTTGACAGCGGGTGCCGCTCCCTCGCGAGAGCTTCGAGTACATTTTCTACATTTATTTGTTGTATTTTTACATATATGCCAGAGTGACTCAATGCCCATGTGCCGTAGTGCCATTTATGATTGAAATTAAATCACTGACACTCAGGCTGAAGCAGAGCACAGCTACAAATAAGACTATTTCTGCTTTCTTGGTCGGGCCAATTGTTCAGATTTCTATTTGCAGTTCAGAAACGTCTTTACTGGCCTAGCAAACAAAAAAAACAAAAAAACAAAAAAAAAAACAATTATAAATGTAAACATTTTATGAATATATAGAATTTACATTCATAATTTAGGCTAAAATCATTAGGATTTTAATATTTATGTTCACACTTTAGATTAGGGTCCAATTCTCACTATTAACTAACTATTAACTACGACTTTTGCTTCAGTAAACTCCTAATTACTGCTTATTAATAGTTAGTAAGGTTGTTAAGTTTAGGTATTGGGCAGGATTAAGGGATGTAGAGTATGGTCATGCAGAATAAGGCATTAATATGTGCTTTATAAGTACTAATAAACAGCCAATATCCAAGTAATATGCATGCTAATAACCAACTAGTTAATAGTGAGAATAACATCCATGGCGAAACAACAGATACATAAATTAATAGATACATAAAACTGTAACTAAAATAAATCTATTCAAGCCAAGTTAATTTAAGTTTAAAAAGTTGCCAAAAAATGGATTTTTTTGTCACAGAAAACCAAAGTTTTAGGCATAAAAAATGCATGTTCATTAAGATAATTTCAAATAATTAAGATATAGTGATGGAACAATTAGGCAATTCACAGTTATGTCAACTGGTCCCAAACATTCTCACATTGGCCAACATTACCAATAGTCATAAATCAGGGTGCAAACAACACCAAGGTCATGGGTTTGATACACAGGAAACACATGCACTGATAAAACATATAGCTTGAATGCACTTTAAACTACTTTGAATAAAAGCATTTGCCAAGCAAGTCCGACATTTCCATTTGAAATTAAATCACCAAGTGTTGTAATAATAATAATAATAATAATAATATTAATTTGTTACATTTATATAGCGCTTTTCTGGGTACTCAAAGCGCTTTACATGGAAAGGGGAATCTCCTCAACCACCACCAATGTGCAGCATCCACCTGGATGATGCGACGGCAGCCATACTGCGCCAGAAACCCCATCACACACCAGCTTATTGGTGGAGAGGAGACAGTGATGAAGCCAATCAGTATATGGGGATGATTAGGAGACCATGATGGATAGAGGCCAATGGGCAGATTTGGCCAGGATGCCAGGGTTAAACCCCTACTCTTTTTCGAAGGACATCCTGGGATTTTTAATGACCACAGAAAGTCAGGACCTCGGTTTAACGTCTCATCCGAAGGACGGTGCTTTTTGACAGTATAGTGTCCCCGTCACTTTACTGGGGCGTTAGGACCCACACAGACCACAGGGTGTGCACCCCTTGCTGGCCTCAATAACACCTCTTCCAGCAGCAACCTAGTTTTCCCAGGAGTCTCCCATCCAGGTACTAACCAGGCTCAACCCTGCTTAGCTTCAGTGTTAAGTGGCAACCAGTCTTGGGCTACAGGGTGATATGGCTACTGTACATCTGCATATATGCAAACACACTCACAGATGCAATAAAAAGACATATACCCTCTGAGATGTTGATTTAACACTCACTACTGTAAATAATGGCCCTTGCTCTGATGCAAAAACTCCCTGTAAAAGACATCTAAATTTACAAAGCTGTGTTTTGTCCCTGAGTCATGGATATGTTATTCTGCAGAGGTTTTATATTGTATTTCCATACGTGTGATAAAGAATTTCTTCACAAGATACCTTTGAACAAAAGCAAAAGTGGAGCCTGGTGAAGAGGGCCCTATTCCTGCAGTCCCATGGCGTCGAGCACAGGCATTGTCATTTTTATTTTAAAGATAATTAATGTGCACAAAAGACTCCAGCCTACTTCATCATGCAGCACCAGACGAGAGCGGTCTCAGATCAATTTGTTACAATAAAGCAACAATACCTGCTGTCTGCTGGAATTAACCGGGCTTATATCTGACCCCTCCACTGTGAGCATATCGCATACAGCCGCGTGGCAACAAAGACGCGGGCGAGACCCGACTTTTCCCTCCAGAGCAGCCCTGCGAGAAATCCTCACCGAAACAATGAGGCAGCAAGCTCGTCTATTCTATGTACAAGTGCCCATCAATCTTGCTCTTCTTCATTGTGATAGAGCCTCTCTACGGGTGTTAAGGAGAAAAAACTGGGACTCGTAAACATTCGGCCGCCATTCCACGACTTGCATCTTAACTAGGCCACGGGCCCTGACAGTAGCCGCCTTCAGAGGCATCTACGCACCTTTACTTCCCTCTCACAGTCTAGTGGGCAGACGTATTCAGATGCCCCCTGAACAGACACAGGTTAAGATTAGAGGGCCATGCTCAGCTGAGCGCAGACAATATTTGATAAGGGCTTTTATCTGGTGCACTGAGATGAGGCTCTTGAATGAGGAGAGGTGAAACAGAGGAGCTGCGGAACAAAAACACCACTGCATTCTTTCCACCGCCCACCTTAGACCTATAAGACCCACAGCGAATCGACACTGATACCAGCCACAGGAACTGAGAGGTAGGTCAAATGCGTTGACACGAAGGGAACGTCACATGACAGAGCTGGTGATTGCTTATTCGGGAGATGTAGGTGAGGTGTCAGGTTCTGCTCTTGACATTGGCTCTCCGACAAAAAAAAAGCATAACAGAGAAACAGCCTTGCTATTAGAAATAACAATAAAATCTACATAATAGCCAAATAGTTTCTCCCTGACAGCAATGACATTAAACAGACAGCAAATTAAAATCAAATCATAAGTAATGTAAAGTTAATAATCTCTGTCTCTTCCATGGTTGTGGAAAATTAAGAATTGGCTCCTTTTCAATTTATTTGTAATTAATTTGTGAATTTGAACTGAACTGGCCACATCCCATCAGCAGTTGATTTGAATTTGAATTCAAATTGAGGAATTTAATTGGAATTTAAAAGGCATTCTCAATTCAATTCTTAATGGTACGAAACCTTGGTCTTCTCTAAACTTTTAGGACATATTGAGAAAAGATCCTTCAAGGATCCATACTGGAGGACAGGGGTGTTTATTGGAAGTCATATCAGATAACTACTTGGGCGCCGCAGGGTTCTTCTGTTTATTTCATCAAGAAATTTAAGAGAAACATCTGAGAAAAAGTTAAAATATAATTGAAGAACTCCATTAAGTCTCCAGAGCTATGGAAAAGTAACCTCCAAGCAATAAAAATGTCCTCAGGGTGGTTTCGCTCATCATTAGTTTAATTGTAGGTTATATAAGTTGAGATACCAGGGAAAATTGTCTTTTGACTGGTCTTCTCTCTGTTCTTTAAACAAAGGATTATCTTTTTGGAAGGGTCAGCATCCCTCGAGACACATGGTTTAATCATAACTCAATCAATAAATAAAACCTGAACGCATTCATTGGGTTTGTGTGTCCTTCTATTCTTATGGATGCAGCTCTGCTGATTAAAAATCATGAGAATGTGAACTGCCTCAGGTTCATATTGGTTTTTCAATGAATGCATGTGTTCTGAAGGGTTTTCAATACAACAGAACAACCAGTGAGGTTGCAGGCAATTTCAACAGAGATTCAAAGGCTGTTAGGGCATACAGTAGCTTCATGTTAAAGTCAGAGCTTTTAAAGTCACTTTTTAGGTGTCACATGTTCTAATATGTACAATAATCTTATTGCAAAGATGACCTTGACACAAGCATGGTTTAAGTGAATATTAAACTACACTAAGCTTTTGAAAGTAAAGGTTCATAGAAATAGAAATCTAGGATGTGTATGTGACATGTGAGAAGACTACGATGTGTATAGCAGAGATATTTCAAAGGCTTAGCAGTCATTGTTAATTCCTTAGGCCCTTGAAAATATGTAATTTCTAATGTCAATGTGGTAACCATTATATCATTTACTTTTACATTTCTTTATTGAACTGGTTATTTTATCTATAGTGACAAACGTAGCACAAATCAAAAGTGAGTGTAATTGCATTGAGCTTCTGAGTGTACAAAATTAGGCAAAACTGATTCCAAACTTTTGTATTTGTACCAGTGGTCAGTTCACTTTTACTTGGCATAACTACAAATAACACAAGTATGTCAACATTTACACAAACACTTTGTTAATACATGTGGAGCACTACAAGATGGAGCACCATCTTTGTGAGACAGACTGTAAGCTACTGTTAATATCCACACTTAATGGATAAACAGATGGAAAAAGATTTAAACATAAAGACATAATAATGTCTTCGTACATGAAAGGATAATAGTCAGATGGACAGCACTCCCAATCAGCACCCAATAATAGACTTGATGATGTATACCACAACATTTGCTTTAGCTCAGGGGTCCCTTTATCTTGCAATAAAATCTACCGCGCCTGCTAAAATATTGGGGTGCCTCAAGGCTCTAATCTAGGCCCGACCTAATCTTCTTATAAGAGCTTAAGTTAGAAAGATGCTCTCCCAGCTGTGCACATACATTCAGAGGGTGAAATAAACAGACTGGCAGATATATGTAGTTGTTTAGTTTTTCCCCTGAGGTACAGATCTCCCTGGTTTAAGAGTGCTGGGTAATCATTAACTACTGTACGGGTCTTGATGAGTGACCTTTTAATGTTCTCAATGCTTCAGCAGAAAACCAATCCCAGACAGATGAAAACGCATCTGCTAATATGTGTGTTGACCTACTTATAGCATACATCCAGAATATAGGGTATTTATATTCATTAGGGTTGAGAACGGGGTCTTATTCAAAACTTGTTCTATATATATATTTTTTTTAAAGCTAAATGATTTCTATGAATTCTTGTTCTGCTAATGGCTTTTAGGCATGCATTCTTTTACCGATGCAGATAGTCGTGTACCAAAATACTCATGCAATGATGTCGCAACACTGCTACTGAATTTATAAAGCTAAACATACAACACAACTAGTATCTAGATTTCCAAACAATTGACTCTTTGACTCTCAATTGTTGCTGCCATGATTTAGATCAGGGGTCTCCAACACGTCACTCGCGAGCTAACAGTAGCTCGTGGCCTGATTGGAGGTAGCTCGCCAAGGGGCCGTTCACATTTCGCAGATTTTGCACGCTCGAGTTTGTTATTTCAAATGTAGGCACGCGGCAAGCGCATTTTTTCCAGGCGCAGCGAGATAAAAAAATCTCAACTTTTCAGAATGCCACAAGCGCACCGCAGGTCATGTGACAAGAACCTACCAATCAGCTTCACCCTTTTCCGTAACAACATTGAAAGCTCAGTCAACATGAAGGATGGGGGTGCACATTACGGGTGTTTTTCTCTTCTCCGTAAATAAATCTTGTAGCAGAGCTACAGCAACCTTTTTTGTTGAAACTTTATTTGAACTTATACATGTTAGATTACATGTTGCAAGACACTCCTTTAAAATCTGGCCATCATTTTTAATGTTATTATTTTAATGTTTATGTAAACAAAAAAGTGCATATTGATGCTAATTTTATTTGTTATTTGCTGGTTTTTACAGTATAATATGCAAAGTACAATTTTCTATAAAAACATTTTCTCTGACATTTAAGGATGACATATATAGCCTACAAAAACTCTTTTAGGTCTAAAACAGTTTGGATAGTTGTTAATATGAGAGTTATGCGACATTATTTAAGAGATTTAAGTATTGTAATACATGAGTAGCTCTTGGCCACTTTCATTTTTAAAAAGTAGCTCTCAAATGAAAAAAAGGTTGGAGACCCCTGGTTTAGATCAAGGCTGCATCTGAAGACCCCTAGAGCCATTTGAGACCCCTTCAAAAACACGAGTCTTAAATGTGGTCAAGCTCCAGTTGTTTTACAAATTAGACACTTGTAAGGCCAAACGCCTGAAAGCCTCGCCCGTCAACACAAATTAAGGGATCACTACGCTGTTCACTCTGAATTACACAGCAACCCAAGGCCTAAAAAAATATCTTGTGATACAATTTTAAAGCAGAAATCCCAACGAGTAAGTCTTAGCGCTTTGGGCAGACCAGACGTAGGGGATTATTCTTAATCTGCAAAATGGCCACACAACTTTAGCACTTCTTCTCCAGTTCATTTATCACTAACGTCGCATGGCAGTAAGACGCGGGAACTCAAGCACAGATTCACTACGAGATCCGCACTGCCGCATCCACACAAATAAAAACACAAACATGCGTTCACACAAACCAGCACAATCTGCTGGCTCAGAATATGTGGCTTCATTAGCCGGTTTGAAATGATAAATAGTTTACTGTGCGTGGGGTGGGGTGGGGGTGGGGGGGGGGTCTGTCCCCGAGGCTGTCAAAAGCAGACTGTTCCACCAGCTCCACCGAGGCTATTAAAACAGCATCGCACTAAAGTGTGAACTGCTTTTCTGAGCCAATAGGTGATGACATCCTGAGAAGGGGCCCTCTGTGTGTCTTTGAAACATTTCACGAGCATCTCCAAAGCAGATAACAGCGCCTCGCCAACAATCTGAGGAGTTACTGGCAGGTCAAAGCACTGCAACATGCTCGTTATAGCCTGAGGTGAGCGATAAAAATAATTCTACTTCCTGCATAGGGTGAGAGAGGTAAACAAGGCAGGGGTAATGAATTAGCATTCATAATGCACTTTGTAGTACTCGTAGTGCGCTTACAGTTAATTAAAATGAAAAAGAAACCATGTTTTTTCAAGCAGAGAAACTTCAAACTGAGAACTACACAAGTGCAGGTCAAGAAACAGCACTCTTTGTATAAATGTTGCAGGGGTTTTTTGTCTATCAGCACAGTGTGACGTTTACTGAAGGCATTTTCAGAGAAGCTGCTACAGTATACTCCGAGCTCTGCATCTTCTCGAAGGAAATAAGCGGGTGCCACAGAGAACAGAGGAAATAAACACTTCAATGGTATATATTGCTTCATGAAATTGCGGCCATGTGCTGCTAAAGTGGATCTGAAAACTGCTAAAGTGGCCATCAATTTTTAATCATAATCCTCCTACACTGACCCTAAACCTCTGTTCTTCAAACCTTACTTGATAACTTTGACTTGACTTGTGTGCGTGACAGTGTGGAAAGGTATGTCCGCTCTCTCTTGTAACGACTGAGACAAATCAGACACAATTATTTGTTATTTTTAACAAATAATCTTTAAAACTCACTCTGGGATCTATGGACCCATCACCCAACTATGGCAAGAAGGGCCTCAGTTACCATGACTCCTCACTGATAAGAAGGTTTATTGCTCTAAAAAATGTGGTCACATGGAAAAAGCAGAGGTCATAGAAAAGACCCACAGCCCTTAAAACAGACTTTCCTGCATTTATTTATAGACAAACTGATCTATAAATGAACATGCACCCCAGGACACTGTGTGAATGATTTACTGTCTTGTTTAGTGTCTTCTGATACTACTATGTATTTTATGATAGAACCAACGGTCAATGAAACCTCAATTTTACCATGTTTGGTTTCTATAACCAAACATGGTTGGTACTTTGAAGTACTTTGAGGTACTTTGAAGATCGAAATGATTGTGTATATCGTTAGCCTTATAGCATAATTGCCTAAGTCCTATTTTTTAAAATAGGACTTAGGAAAATTATGCTATGAGGCTAATGATATGATATGTCGATAGCTGCACAACATATTAGTATTACAAGAATCTTTAATAGTTTCTTCATCAGTGACCAATCCAGCTGCACATGCAAGTGAGTATACTTGAGACAGAGTCATAAATCCACCAACAGAGGAATTTTCCCGCTTGGAAATTCCACCTTTTTCATAAGTCAAGCCAACCCAGAGGGGTGGAACCTTTCTCAGGCTTTATATGGCCTCTACACAAGCCCTTCCCTCTCTTGGCCTTCTCGGTACGTTCAGGTTGCTGTCCTGCATGGCCGCACCAAGCCCCAGGGCAGCAGGCCTTGACTCACAACCAGCCATGTGCTCATTCAGGAGAGAGAGGACTCTCTCAACCACAACAGAATCAAGGACAACATCAGGAGTTTGGCACAATTTCTTCATTCAATGCAGAAGAGATCAATCGCAACTCCAACCATCAACTCTTCCGACTTATTCCCTTCTCCTGGTTGCTCTGCGTGGCCTCTCCGGACCAGGATCCGGATCTGCACTCCAGCCATGTGCTCACGGAGAGAGAGAGAACTCTCTCTGTTTGACTGTTTCAACCAGAACAGAGTCAAACAAACCATGCCAGTTCATCACCATTTCTTCATTCAACGCAGAAGTCGTCGATGGAGACTCATGGAACCATCAAAATCCTTCTTCAGGGACTTCACGAAATGCTTTCACTGCAAAGGCCATGCAAGTATACATTTAACGAGGTGCTCTGAAAATAATAAGATGATGAATCTTTAGTTAAATGGATCTTTTCCATAGTTCCATTTCCAGTGTCCGGTTTCATTCTGTCACTTATAATTTTACCCATGTATGTGTGATTGTGTGTATGTGTGTTTAGATTAGTTATGTTTGTGATTTAGTTAATAAAACTTGTGCACAATACGTATTTGGTTCTCATTCTCTGCTTGCAACAAAGTTTATTTTACGATTTAGATTTTGACTACAGGCTCTTAGTAGTACTGTACAGTAAGAAAGACATTTCCCTTCCCTGGAAATGAACATTTCTTAGAATTAATAAACAATTAACACTTAGTGTTCACGGGACAAACAGGTTGATTGATTGTAATATTAATTTGACCAAATATTCATAATTATTACAAGTTATGATTGATTATTCATATTTATTTTCAGCTAATTTGCTACACTCTGTGGACACTCTGTGTCTTGCCTTTTAAGCTATAGAAAAGAAAGCTCAAAATGGAGCTCTCTTTAATATCTTAATTGTTATAATATAAATAATTCACTAAAGACATTTACTCAAAAACACTCTTTTACTTTAAGAATTAAACAAGTGCCTTTCCTTATGAGAGAGTCAATGAATCATTCACAGAATCAATTCATTCAAAACAGTTAATTCTGCCTTGGATTGTTTGGAAATATGTTGACGTAGCAATATTGTGTCTACAAAGTAGAGAACCAATGAGGTTCATTCTCATGTTACGCAGCACGTGCAAGAACCAATGAGGTTTGTTCTCACCCGTCAAGCAGGTTTGGTTGAGCTTCTGTTTATTTTCGCTGATCAATGTTTATATGTGAATAAAAGCCTAAATAAAATCTGTTCATCATATAAAGCGATCGAGTCTCTTCAGAAAATTTGGACTAAACCGCTCAATTCATATGGATTAGTTTTACAATCTCTTTATAAACGTATTTGAAGCGGCACAGTGGTAGTTGCTTAGCGGTCAATGGAGGGACAGAAATCTCTCAGATTTCATCAAAAAGATGTGTTCCGAAGATGAACGGAAGTCTTACGGGTTTGGAAAGACATGAGGGTGAGTAATTAATGACAGAATTTTCATTCTTCGGTGAACTATCCCTTTAATACCAACTTTTTCTTTAATTAACCATTGTATAAAAACATTACCATACTCGCAATTGTGTGGTAAAATATTCACTGAGCTTAAGATACTGCAGAAGAAGCATCTGCATGAGCTACGCCAGAGCGACCTCTACGAAATAAACTTTGGGAGTGTACACATTATCTTCAAGTCAAAGTATACATTTACTGCTATATACAACAGAAAGTGTTTACAACTGTACTGTGTGTCCACTCAACTGACTGTTGACATGATTTAGCCTCAGCGTGTGGTGTGTGTGTGGCTTGTGTATGCGTAACTCTGCAGAGTGGCAAGGAGCAGTGACAGTGCCTTCTCTCTGCAGGCTTGCCTGTCAGTGCACTCCAAGGACAGGCAGCGATGTGTGCAGGCAGCGATTTGTCTTTCAGGCCTCTTCTGGGCTCCAGAGAGCTGCTTCTGCAGGGATGCCATAAGTCACCATTCACACTCTTCCTCTCCGCTCCCTAATGGCTGACACACAGAAGTCAGCTCGGGCTTTGCTCTGACACGCTGGATCAAAACTGCAGGGGACAAAAGATCAGCCTGTACACACATAAACACACACACACACGGACCAACGGATGCCATTTGAGAGAAAGCAAATGCATGAGATGTAAAAGCAGGTCTCATTTGTTTGATGCCAACAGTAAGCAAACATATCTCAAAATGTTATTCACTTTATGTTTGAGAAGCAAGTGAAATGTTGTTTCGGATGTCTTGTGCACAAGGAGAATATGAGTTCCACATCCTTCACGCAAAAAAAGAAAAAAATTCAGGAGAAATGCATTTGTGACATTTAGTTTAGGAGTCTGAAATAAACAACATTCCCGAGGTGCTTTATATAATTTTACTGGAACATCACAACGGTTCTCGAGTGCTTTGTGTAGTGGAAACTAGAGAAAAAACAGTTTTCATACCATCTCAGCAATTTTTTAACAAAGATAAATTGGTAACACTTTACAATAAGGTCTCATTTGTTAACATTTGTAAATGTATAAACTAAAATAAACTAACAATGAGCAATACATATGTTACACAGTATTCATTCATCTTTGTTAATGTTATTTATTAAAAATACAGTCATTCATTGTTTGTTCATGTTAGTTCAAAGTGCTTTAACTACTGTTAACAAATACAACTTTTGTAATTTTGTAACATTTCAATAATGTATTAGTAAATGTTGAAATTAACATTAACTAAGATTAACAAATGCTGTAGAAGTATTGTTCATTCTTAGTTTATGTTAACTAATGTTAACTAATGAAACCTTCTTGTAAAGTGTTACCGATAAATTGAGTCATCTAGTGTTGTTATTGTTAACTAAAACTAAAATGATTATAAATTGTTTTTGTTGATTGAAATAAAGATGAAATAAAATGAAATATGAATACTAGATGAAAAACTTAAAGAAAAAAATGGAATTTAGAAAGGTTGCCTTGGCAACTAAAATAAAACAAGTTAAAGCTAAATAAATAAAAACTAATGAATAATAAAGTCAAAAGCACTCAACAAAATTACTATTAAAATGAAAAGTGAAATAAAAATAAATAAAGCAAATTCAAAATTACTTAAAAAAATTCCATAATAGTATAAGCAATACTAAAATAACGCTGGTCATCTTGGGAAAACACAGCCGAATGGTTCTGATACCAATTTTTCTTCCTTTATACTTCACTGCCAGAAAAAAAATGCAAAAAAATTCCCTTTAACTGGGCCAGTACCACCAAAGGTACATCTAAGTGCCTTCCCTAGAGAAAAAAACCATACCAAAATGTATTTAAAATACATTTGTTTCATGCTAAGTACATACTTACTGACATATTCCTTGAGACTTACTGATATAAATATTATAATTAAACTTTATTTGGAGTACTTCTTTACTGCACATTTCCAAATTTGTTAGCCTAAAATGTGTTTCATATCACTATTAGTATGGATAGTATGATCCCTTTTTAATACCAGTCTTTAAATGCAAGATATTTAAAGTGTACCTAGTATACTTGCAATAGTTCCACTTTAGCACAATCAAATATACTTAAGTATATCTTTAGATCTGGATAACTCAAGTGCAATAAGTACAAAATTAGTTGTTCCAGTTTAACAGACTTTAAGTATACCAATTTAATAATTGCAGGGTATTTATATTAAGTACATAAATATGTAAATGTATTTCTAGCATACTTAGCATAAAATAAATCTATTTCATTTCAATGTGAAAATTCAGCAATCTAGAAAGAAAAGAGGAAAAATTTTATCACTCAACGGAAGTCACAGCTTGAGGTAGTTAATAATGGTTACAGAGAGGCATTTTTCCCCAGAAAGCCATATTAAGAGCCTGCCAGGAAAAACTACTGGGAGAAAATGTCCCGCTGAAACAATTTGTGATACATTTCCATAAAACCTTACAGAATTGTAAGGGTCAGCCAAAATGTTTTCAAGTTGCATTTTTAAAAATACAAACCAGAAGTAACAGAAGGATACCATCAATCAAAATTGTTTTAAAATTCAGCGTATTATGCGCAGACATTCAATATCGAAGCTTTCACACACTTACGATCACCATCACGAAATGCACTTCGCTTTAAAATGGGGACCTTCAAGAATTAGCCGGTAATTTGAGCACAAAACCCTCTGAATGGCATGCGTTTTGAACCCTGGCATGTGCTGAGCATTTAAAATGACATAGCCGGTTAGGGCTTCACAGTGCAGAAACTAATTAGATTGTCCATAATGGATTCCATCTCACTTTATATGATGTGACTTGACAGCTGCCAAAGCTGTTGTGAAGTATGAAACAGTTTTTTTGTGTGTGCGTGTCTGAGTGTAATAATTCGGCCCCTCATTCCTGGCTTTCCACATATGATGTGTATATGATTCTGAAAACCCTGTTAGTCGATGGCCAGCTCTCCGCAGAGGTCAAATCCATTTGCGCCTCCTGCAGGTGGCATCACACCAGGACGACCCCGGGTCAGAGCAGCCTTTTAAAAGCCATCAGAAATCCCAAACCACATGTACAAACTCAAGGATGTTATGTCAACACAAATGCACAGTAAAAAGTAAAAGGTGGGCTGGGGTGAAATAATGCCACTTGTTCACCTAGTGACTGAAGCACATGGTCCAGATTTTGGACCATGGTGCTCATGATCAGATTGAACAGGTTCTGATGACCTGAAGATACTATTTCTATTCAATTGCTTTGGTGATCTTTTGTCAGTTATAATTTAGAGTGTGACAGCACTTCTCAATGTTTGCATTTTACTATGCCTCATATACACAACCAGACCAATCATTTCACAAGTGGGCCATTTAAAAGGTCTGTTTTGTTGGATGGTAAAAATCCTATTAATGGTCACAAAATGTTTACTGAAAAGGCTTTATGGTTGCTAGGAAAGCAAAACAATGTTTCCACAACAAATTGTCAATGATGACCAGAGAAAACAAGAGTTAAGAGAAAAAGCAATACAGTACTAAGAAGGCACAAGTACTTCTCCTAGCAACTTGAATGAAGACCTGCAATCTCTCTCAAACTGTGAGCAAAGATTAGGTTTCAAATAGCGTCACCAATGGCAAAAAAATAAATAATCCTTTCTATATAACTATTTCACAGACATGGCTTATTAGTGATTCTTTTTCCTTCAGTCCAGTCAAATGAAGTTATTTTACTAGGTGTCACATTCCAAGTCACTTGATGTATGGTCAGTGTAAAGTTGGTCTGCACTGGGTTTTGACCAGGTTTTAGTCTTAAGTTTACAAGAGGCTAAAATAGATGAAGTAGATCTGTAAATGGCTTGTTTCCTAGCCTCTATTGACAGCACAGGTTTGGGGAAGTTATGGAAAAACTTGACTGCGACACTACAGGGAATCTATGATAGCAGTCAGTGGGTGGTTGACAGAAAGCATGAACCAGAGCAGGACCGTTGTAATGAGCAATGCATTAAATATAAAGGTCTGTGAGACATTATGCAGGGGAGAATGGCCATTAACATCCTTTCTATATGGCTTGAAGCAAAAAGGAGATGTCAGCGAAGCCCCAGATTTCCAAACGTAGACCCCATCGTTACTGTTAAATCTGCAGAAAACCATCTCCTCTTCAGTTTATTTTGAGAAAGAATTATTATATGATTGTTCTACTCTCAAAAAAGAAAAGAAAATGGTGAGTTGTGTTTGACGTTGAAAAACCACTAGATCATTGATGTGAAACTACAAACTGCAGTGCAGTCAAAAAATGTATGTTGGCCTTTGTGCACACAATACATCAAATACTGTATCAATCGTTTTTGTTCACACAATAAAATTGCATCATATGCAAGTCAACAACCAGAGAAACAGAATGAAAGATCACATTCTGCACAATACTTTAAAATGAACCAAAGAGAGTACAAACGAGGACAAGGAAAGGACTGGGTGATTAAGCTAAACCAGTTATATTTTTATATTTTTCTACCAATACTTGACAGTATTCTATATATCATAACTGTTGGCAGTTTCTGAGGCAGTAAGTGTATTGCATTATGTTTTTTTATCAACTTACTAGTATTAAAGTTTACTGTAATTATGTGGGCGCTCAGTTTTTTCCTCTAATTTTGGCCAAAATCTCATGTTTTTAAAGACAAGGCTATTCACAGGCTATTTCAGACAGTATTGGCTATGACTCGATGACAAATGCTAGACTAAGAGTCTCTTCTTCACTCCTCAAATACATAAAACATTAGCCTTATTATTTATATATTGTTTCTTGAGTAAAGAAAACACTACTAACACATATTCAAACCAGGGGCCGTATTCACAAAGCATTTTATCTTACCACTAGGAGTACTAAATCGCACTAAAAGATTTTAGCTAGGAGTTTTCTCTTAAAAGTTATTCACAACGCCTTTCAGACCTACTCTTAGTAAAGAAAAATAACAATTTCTAAACTAAGAGTGAGTCTTCGTTGCTATGGATGACGTCATTACTCATGCACAAGCTTGACTGAAGTGACCACCTTGATTGGCTGATGATTGTAACGCGGGAATGATTCCAAACACCTCCCCTACGATGATGAGTGACAGATGACAGGTCTGAGAATGCGTGCGCTACACAAGTAGTGCGAAGGACGGAAGATGATGAATAACTGAATAAATAGCCTAAATGAATAAAGAGTAAGGCAAAACAAATAGCCTAGTAGCCTAATAAAACATATGGATTGATGCAATATCTTTGCAACATTATTGAATTAATCTGTCACTATATGCCTCTGCCTACGTTTGCAAAGAGAAGAACATTTTAATTTGATTCACAATGAAACTTTACAATTAGTTTACATGCAATGAGTAGCCTAGTTTTGGTTGTTGGTGGTGGCGTTATTGCATCCCTAGTTATGCCTATACAATGCAAAATTGTTCCCTCGCGATTGGAAGCTCCTGTAGCCGCCGCATACGCATTTCAAAACATCGCAGCGTGAAATGCCACAAAAAGCGGTTTGTGAATAGGTCTTAGTGAGTTAGGAGTCCTCTCGACTTCTTTTAAGCTGTCCCAGACTTAGGTGCTACTTTTAGGGCTAAAATGCTTCGTGAATTACTCTTAGTGAAAAAAATTAGGAGTCCTAAAGTTAGGAGTGACACGCCCATTATTTTTAGGAGTTGCTCCTAAATTCGCCAGTTAGGAGCTACTTTTAGCCTTAAAATTCTTTGTGAATACGGCCCCAGGTCTTTATTTACCCATACATTGCCAACAAGCAGAGACGGTCCAAAATGTTGTGTCTTTTGAATAATGACTCTGGATTCGAACTGTAAAGACGTGATTCTTTACTTTCTTTTAAGCAACATTATACATACAACCCACTACAGGCACTACATTCACGACGGAGAAAGGTTTTACATTTTTTGCGGATCCAATGGAGTTGGATTTCTGGTTTCTGCCCTACAAAACATATGAAGAGTTCAGATGCAAAAGCCTCTAAGTGCCATCTGAAATTTTCTTCTAGAATGATCATTTTTATCAAGCTCGTATAGTTTAAGTTCAGTAATTTCACTTAAATGGCAATGAAGATTACCTATTAATTGTCATTTAAGTGAAATTACTGAACTTAAATATACAAGCTTGATAAAAATGATCATTCTAGAAGAAAATTTCAGATGGCACTTAGAGGCTTTTGCATCTGAACTCTTCATATACAGGTACCTCAATATTTATGTATTTTCTATGAATCTCTATAATTCATATGCCCCTTACCATATTTGGAACATCAGCTCCCAAAGCAATAATGACAGGTGATAATGTCGGTACTACCTTATCATTTCGAGCCCGAATCTGATCCGGAAAATGCAGATGACCAAGCCGATCGATCAACTTTGCCAGTGCGACTGGACCAGAACGTATCAGATTGGTAAGGTTTTATTTTATTGGGGACATAATAATGATTATAATGACTTAAACTGTCTTTTTACATGTCGCGCCGCGATACGGGGGTGAGAACACTATGTAAACATAAAACCACGTCTGCATTTGTGATCGTAGAAACGACATACAAGCTCTACTCTATACTGCTCAAAACTCGCGTTTGAATAGTCAGTATTTCTTAAAATATGAAAACATACTTACAGGCTGTGTCTGAGAGTCAGAAGTGCCAGAATGTACTTGCAAAGATGGAATTGTCCCAGTTTTTAGAATCAGCCTTTGTGCACAGCCGGCCTTGTACTCTCGCAGGTTCTGGAAACAGTCCTACGAAAAATGTGCAGCACACAGTCGAATATTTTGGTTGTAGCCTACTCAGTGTTTCCCCTACCATTATATAAGGGGGGCGCCCCGCCCTCCTAACGGCTCCCCCCGCCCCCCTTGAAGTCAAGTAAATTTGATTTGATTTTCTTTTTAGCGCCAGATTACAATTTGTTATTTTATTTATAAAAACCAAATAGCCCTTAAGTAATAAGTTATTTATCTTATTTCCACGATGGCATGTATTTTCTGTCTGTGTTTGCGCGTTTACAATTATCCCAATGAGTGCGCAAGCGCGCACACTCACACACAAACAAACACTTGCGTCAAATACAGATGAGCACTAGCGGACAGAGAGCGCGCGGCGGGAAATATGTCGCTGAACTGAAGATGGCAACACTCGCTCTACTGCGAGTAGCAGCCGGAGTAGCTCTCCTGCTCCAAGTCTACGCCCGTTTCACACATATTTCGTTTGCAGTGCGTGTGCGGTGAGTATTTTTTTCCGTACCCATGTTTACAGAGCTTTCACACTGCACGCGGATGCAGTCCGTCGATGATCGATCTGTTCCAGTTGCGGTGCGTGTACAGCAGTGCAGCGATCGTTTCCGCACCGAGTCTATTTTTGCCGTTTATATACTGTCTATGATTTCTGCTGTGCTGCAAACGCTGAATTAAAGTGACAGCGCATGTTTCGTGGTCAAAATGAACACAGATTGACCTGAAAATGTAGTAATTTCACCATAAGTGCGATGAATTAAATAAAATGTAGTAATCTCACCATACATTTATTTAATTTTTCACTTTAAGACCGGGGTAAAGCAAGGAAAACTACAATTTACCTCAACAAGGCGACATAATGACATTCGTGGAGGTTCTTTGTGACATGCAAGATTTATTGTATTAAAATTTAAATGCAAAAGATTTTAATATAAATACATGGTTAAATATTTTACCACTTGCTTGAGCAACTTAATATATAATTATATAGAAGTAATGCATTGAATAATACATTGTTTAAATTGTGTTTAAACGTGAACGCGCGTTCACAGCAGTGCTGCGTCTGACAGGATTATTCTCTCCAATAAATGCATCATAGAAATAAAAACTTCTCACAAAAAAAGCCCATTTAAAATTTGTTTGTCATATAAATGTATTAACTAACATTAACGAACAATGAATGAGCAAAATATTTGTTAGTATTTATAAATCTTTTTTTAGTTGTTAAAAATAAAACTATTTAAGCTCTGGTCCATTAATATTAACAAATACTTCTATAAATTTAACAAAGGTTATTTGCAAAAGTCAATTTTAAAAAGATTTAAATATGGTTTTTTATTTTTTTAAAGAGATATCTTATGTTAACATTTTTTTTTAAACATTTGTTTTATGTTAACTTTTACAAAGCATTACCCTCCCAGACAACCAATTAATGTGACACATAGATAGATAGATAGATAGATAGATAGATAGTGTCTGTGTCAATTTTCCCCAACCAACCAACCAACCAACCCCCCCCCCCCCCCCCCCCAAACCTGTAAACCTAGGGGAAACACTGCTACTGTTCCGGAACGGTGCTGTAAATAAAGCTTAACCACTGTTTTCTAATTGTGTCCTATTTTGGAAAGCCAAACAAAGTAGTTTGGCTTTCTCAACGAAAAACACAGCATCTCCATGACATGGCGGCGGCAACAATAATACAGCGAGAATAAAAGTTACGCAACTCTGTTATGAAACTCTGCCCCCACAGACGTAGATTTATGGGGGCGTGTTTAAACGAAGCGTTTTAGGAAGGCGTGGCTGAGCCTTAACTTTTACAAAGAATATCTCTTTGGGTTTGAGACTTTGAGCTTTGTAACTCTGCAGATCTAATACATGCACAAACAGCTACATTACACACTAAAGAAAAAGGAAAACAAGAAATTGCATCATATGACCCCTTTAAGGGCCAAAAAACGCACATTAACAACATTGCAATATTTACAATCTTCCTTAAATATACAATATATATTTCGTTCAGACCTAGACTAGGACACATTAGTGTTGTTGCCATGTCCCAGGTAGTGTAGCCCTAGATCCAGTTATGAGATCAGCCAATCTGGTGAGGGAACCAGAGGTTGAAAAATGCACAAGGCTTCCAAGTCCTGTTTAATCTCCATCTCTCCTTTTTAAAACCACTCAGCTTCAAAATGGCCACCAAAGCGACGGGAATCAGAAAAGCTGAGGTATCCTGTCTTAAATCATTACTGCTCTGTGGCACTTAGTCTTAAAAAACTAGTGATCTCTCACATTAACTGCACTTCCCCTTGAGTGACTAAAACACCATCCAGTTTGTAAATCACACCAATTGACTAGCAGAAAACAAAATGTTCCTGTCCCACACACTGCTGAATCCCTATAGGTGGCAATTATATTAGTGTTTGTACATAAATCAACTGAAAAGACAAATGCACACTGATTTCCTGACAGAAGTGATAATGATAGAAGAACAGTCAAGATAATGGCCAATATAACTTCATTAACACACAGACCTACATATCAACCACAAGATGTTCTCAACATTTCACTTACAACTGCAAGCCATAATGTCATTATCATTTCATTTGCTGATAATATCAAGAAAACTAGTTTAACCACTGCATAAATACATCAACAGAACTGTCAGCGACAACTTTGCCCCAAGTGTCACTGGGACTAAAGCATGAACAGGAAGGCATAAACAGAAATGTAAATAGCAAAAGTAGGATTTGCAGTGATGATCTCTACGAGGAGACAAGTGAGGCTGCGGTAAGAAATTGAGTCAAAATGAACTTAACACTTCAAGTGATCAAATTAAAATTAAAATTTAATTTAAATATTTAGTTATAAATTAAAATATTAGTAAACACACACACACACATACTGCCGACCAAAAAAAAGTTGATGTTTGAATTTAAATAGGCAAATGCTTAAGAGTCTATGATTGGATCATTATTTCAGTGATTATTATGTTTCTAGCATGTTATATGTTTGGGAACAGTTCTTCCAACCCTAAATGATGGAGTGTGTAGCTTTTTATCTCTTAAACAACCATGTAGGAAGACACATCATGGCCATATTTCAGGATGACAAGCCAAGATTCATCAGGGTCAAATTGTGAAAGTCCAGAGTCCTTAAATTCATTGAAAGTCTTTGGGATGTGCTGGAGGAGACTTTACAGACTTTTGCATTGTCAATCCAAGATCCTGACCACACATATACACTATATATATATATATATATATATATATATATATATATATATATATATATAGTAAATGTATATAGTCACTTGACCTGCAGTCTTTTATTGACATTGATTAACATGTCAGCACTGAGAAACTGGTAAATGTTTCAGAAAGGTCAACACTACTAAAGGTCTCAGATGAATTTACCTGAAACATCCTGATAAAGGCAACAGATGCACATCCGCTCTGTGAAATCCTTGCAGACCATGTGCAGTATGATGACTAAATGAATGTGCAGCTTTATCGCTTTATCTTTTGTCTGTGTTATCACAGTCTGTTATTGCTGCACAAAAGTGCAAGAGTGGAAGGCAGGCCACTCAAGGGTCAATTTGAACAGCAACAAAAAATTGCATGCTCTGACCTTCCCATACATTGAATAAATCTCTGCCAGCCATTGTCACATCTAAATCCCTCACACTACCAGATTCAATCCACCTAGATCATAATCTGTCCACCCCAATTGGCTCCAACAGGAGATTCTGTCTCCGAATAACACAACCCACCACATTCAAAATCAGCTTTTATTCCCCCGGCAAAAAACAAAGAACTGACCGCCTTAAGCACTTATGCTTATTATGATTATCTTTCCTCTAATACATTGGACTAATAGGCTTTGTGGCTATAATTTTCACACTCCCATGCTCATAATAATACAGCAAATGCCGCTCAGTTTGTATTTATAACACCATATGCGGCTGTTTATTGGATTGGATAATGTGTAAAGCTACTCTATGTAATGTTGTATTTTGTATTTGTCTTATAGTGCATCATATTAACTTATTCAACATTGCTGTTTTATGGCTTTTGACTTCATAACAGCCACACTTTTTGAACAGAATTTAAACAGCTAAGCAACACATGTATGCACTGAATTATTATTGCAAAATATTAAATCAAGTGCCATCCATTATAAACAAAAATCTCACAAAACGAAACTTGTTAGCTTTAAAACGCTAAAATAACTGAAATATGGTTGTTAAATTATGAATATATTAAAAAATAAAATCCAAATTATAAAAAAAATATGTCCCATAGTAATGGTATGGTACTTTGGCATTGGCTATACTATAGTACTGAATAATTACTATACTCATTTTAAGGGTGAGCGATATGACCAAGTTCTTATTTCACGATATGAGAGATTTTATTTCACGATAACGATAAAGTATATATCACAATATAGTTATTTTGTTTTATTTGATCTCATTCCTGTTCGAAAAAATAAGAAGAATTAAGAAAATTACAAACAATAGGACAAATACAATAAAACAAAAATATGAATTAAATTACGTTTTTCAAGTGCAATAGGTTTATTTAACGTGTAGTTAGAATTAGTACAGAAATGTAATAATCAAATGTAAAAACTTAAAGGTATAGTGGAGGATTTTCTTTTTCCGGGTGGATCATCAAGACTATTGGTCCTCCTAATTGTCAATCATTCTGGTGATATGTTTACGTAAGGCCGTCGTACGTGCTCGTCCCTAGGTAGTTTTCGCTTTCGTAAATAGATTTTCACTTACCAGTGGCGAGTCTGACATAGTGGAAAACTTGGTTTACACCCAACTGTTTACTTTCACTTGAGACATAACTGGCTGCATTTACATGAATACTTCACACGATGGCCGTTTTGACATAATTGCGTGTGTATTCGACCATTTAAGCGCAATAAGATGTGAAAGAGAACTGTATTCATTCATTCATTCAAACATTGTATACTGAGAGACGTGGCTTTCTGTACACGTGCTTCAGCTGTGTGTCAGTCAGCGTGTGCACCGCATTGAGATCTTTTTCACTGCTTATTGTGCTTAACACTTGTTTACATCGATCACATCCCAAATTCGCAATTCGATATACTGTATATCGTCATACCGCCCAGCCCAAACTCATTTACTATAGTATTCTATGGTGCCTTGGTTTACCATAGTATTTTCTTGTTAGTTACAATTGGCAGGTACTGTATAAATGCCATGGCACACATGCTCCAGACAAGTTGAGCTATGGTCCTTGTGGGAGATCCAGGTCTGCCTTCTGTTCCCGTTTCCCTTTTCTTCCCACAAATTCCCTGTCGCCTCTCTACCGCCTCTGTCAATAAAAATAGCACAATCCCCGAAAAATAAAAGCTGTAAAAACTGCTGACTCTTGAACACAACTGGTCAAGCAGCATCAGTTATATTGTGCTGCAGAATAATAGTGCCTCTTTATATTTGTTATAAAATCTTTTTCTGCTCTCCCTTGCACATGCCTGCTTACACTAATCCATCCAAAAGTTTCTCTCAGTCATTAAAGAACGCCCTCGAAATTTGTGCCCTACACAATTTGCATGCAGCAATTTCCAATTGGGAAAGTGAACAAGATGTTCAGCATGTTTTTACCCTCAAAGTGTGAAAAAGCAGTGCAACTGTTTAATGAATTCAATATAGTGTCTTTTGTGTTATTCAGGGTGACTAAAGATGGATGTAAGTCTTTTTTAGGCAATCTCAAAAGCGGAGAAGAAATGTCAAACGCAAGATAAATACCAAAAGGTGTATCTACAGTCCCGAATTAAATAAAGATGGCTTTTGCAAAATGTCAACAGATCTGACCCGGAGCAAATGAGATTGTTTACTTTTATACCTGGTCTTAAAAATCATTCCTTATTGTTGAACGTGAGAGGAAAGAGACACATCGGGGATCATCCGAAATATGTCAGAGGTTAAGCCAGATAACATTCGCTCCATCACACTGAAAAAATGATCCATGACAGTTTGATATACAGACGCCATCTAGGAGAGCCATTGATGGCCTATAATTATACAACTACTCTTAGAGTGAGCCCCTCGCCTGTGGGACTCCATATATCAGAATTCATACGCGCCCAAATAGCCCCACGATCCTGTGATGGATATCCAGCACAGATAACAGCAGAGAAGGGAAAGCCATATATCTGTAGGGACTTTATAGCTTTCACATCCATCCACTGTCAATGTGCTACAACCAAGGCCAGAAGACTTTATTATGCATACAGGAAGGCTTGACGAGGAATGAGGTACGGCTGAAAGGATAGGGTTGAAATTCTGATAGCATTTCAGGCCATGATAAACACTGAAACACCAAAAAGATGGAAAGTGGATGGATATTAGAAGGGCATTTTTTGAATTCTAGCCACAGATTGATTTAAACCCATTTTTTTCCTGGATCAGACATAAAAAGCCATATGTTATTGTGAGGGAAGATAAACAGCTTTAAGCAGGGTTTTGTACTTAATACGAGCTGAAAACGCACATGGGAAATGGGAAGCGTTTTAAGCTATATGTCTACATTAATACGGATACATTTGAAAAAGCATTTTTTTCTCTACGTTTTGGCCTTTCAACCACACTAAGACTGCGAAAACTGAGCTTTTTGAAGACCCTATCCAAAGTGGCTAAATAAAAAAAATGCTGCTTTAGTGTTAGGCATTCGAAAATGTTGCCAAAGATTATGTTATGAATGTTACTTTGTACAATCTTCACATTACATTCCTACAAAGAAGACAGAAAATGTACTTCCTATTGCTATCCTGTGTGAAAACATGAGAGCAATTGCATTTTAGGAATAAATGGAATAAGAATATTGTGAGAGCTTCATTATGTCTGGTCTCTCGGTATCATCTCAGTGAGCTTTTATTACGTTTTACACATGTGGAGTAACATTATTTAAGCAAGGCCGTAACCATGTCTTGAACATTGGCAAAAAAATATGTGCAAAATATGTCAAAAATATGTCACATTCAGTTATGAATGACAAAAGTTGAGTAGTTTGCATCACTGTATGTTACTGTGGGTCAAATAAAACAGTTGTCAAATATGAAATGTTTAGCTTATATCTTACCACACACGCACTCTTCCACTGTAAAAACTAAAAGCGTTGAAACTCACACTCATCTTCAGTGAACATTAAGCCCCGCCTTCTTTGATCTGATTGACCATCATTGTGCAATTGACAAACACGTCTACAATAACCCGGATAGAATTGAAAATTTGAGTTTAGATAGATTTGAGTTTTCATTTCAAAACGCTCTCCATCCACAATAGTGTTTTCAAGCATTTTCCAAAAGTTTCTCATCCACACTGAAACGTCGGAAAATGCTAAATTCAATTTATACGTAAACCCTCATAAAAGCTCACTGAGATGATACAGACAGAACAAGACATATTCAAGTCATCATGCAATTCTTCTGGCAGAATCATTTTATTTAGCAAAATATCTCACCTTTCGCTAATGCCTCCAGGTCGCACTGGTCGCACTTGGGGCAAATATATTGGCCAATTTAGCGATATCCAATTATTGGAGAGGACTTGTCCCCTAACTGCCTATGGGGGTTACGGTCCTGGATTTAAGTATTTTCTGACATTTCACTGCGGATGAGAAACTTTTGGAAAGTGAAACTTTTTTTAATTAATGTGGACATAGTTTTAAAGGTCTGTTCACACCAAGGACAACCATAACGATAAAGATATAGTTTTAAATATCTTTCTACATTTAAAAGAATAGCAGAGTCCAGACCACAACTATAACGATAATGGCACAGAGAAACAATATCAATGGAATCACTTTCACAACTATATTTTTTTCCAGCTGATGAATGATAAAAACCTTGACAGCCAATCAGAATCCATCCTGCTTTAAAGAGCTAGAGCACTTAAAGTGGCAGATGACAACATCAGCAGCGCATGCTAATAAACAGAATGTTGTCATGTGTTGGTGTAGACACTAATATAGTTACAAGCCTTTAGAGTTGTTGCAGCTTTACTGGGGCATACTTATTAAGCTAGGGGACACACTAGGTATCCAGTGTTTTATCCTGTAGACACATAATGGCTATGTTCAGTCAAGCGGTTACAGCTTTCATTACAGAACAGAAGGCTTCCAGGTTTTTGGAGGAATGTTTAATTGGCAGCGCCGTGTTTGACAAGCATCCCGAAGAAATGAATTTCAGCCCACATGTTTGGACTTCCCATCCCCATTGTGTCCAGCACACAATTGGTAAACATCTCTCACATTGTCTTTGTTTGGCCGTGTAGAATTGCTGTGTGCCCGATGGGAGATTGCAGGACAGAAAGCAGACAACTGCTGGGCATGACTTCTCAGATTCTTTAAAGATTAACTCAAGAGATAAAGTATTTGGGTTTCCTCCACATCTACACTTCATCCTGATGAAAAGCTACTCAGGCTGTCAGCAAGTCTGTTCAATTTGCAAATCCTAATAGCTACTACAACTTAAGCTGCTTGACACATTTGAGAGGGAAATGAATTGATAAAACTCTATTTAACTTTAGGTGGCTGCTATCATCCTGTGCTGAGATGAAGTCTTCAAGTTACTGTATGATGGCCACGGCTCATTTTTTCAGCTGTACAGGATGGCAAATGTTTCTTTCAGTCTTTGAAATCGTCAATCCCTCCAGCCCCTTACAGTTAAATGGCCTTTAAGTCAAAAGGCTGACAAGCAAATCAATTACCTGGTCTGAAGAACAATTCACAGATGTTTTAGCCTGCAGTTTCCAGGGTTAAAAATACAGTAGCAGCTTAAAGAAACAGACAGTTCACTCAAGAACGGAAAATCTGTCATTCTTTACTCTTCTCCATGACGTTCCAAACCAGAACGAGAAGGAAAGGACAAGTTTGGCAGGATGTTCACAGTATTCTTTCTCATTCAAAGACAGTGAATGATGACCAGGGGCTGTCAAGCTCCAAAAATGACAAGATGGAAATATAAAAATTCATAAAATCTTTATGAACAGTAGTCCATCAAACTGTGCACTATCTGAAGACATATGATAAATTCCCTCTAATCCATTTCAAACCTCTTTTGTGTAATGTGAATATGTGTATATTCAAATTTGGCATATTGCAATCAGGTAAAAGACACATGAAAATCTAAATATTTGACAAACCTTGGAATATATGTGAACGAGAATAAGATTTGAGCTTCAGAAGAGTTCACACAAAGAACAATAAATGGACAATAACATTCTCTTTATTAGTAAGTGAGTGCTGCAGTTATGCCGTTTGCTGCTTCTAAATCTCTTTAAAGATGGGTGGATTCTGAAAGTGATTCCCGTTATAAAAGTATGTCGTTATCGTTATTGCTGTGGTGTACACTCTTAAAGAAAAGGTTTATAAAAGGGGTGTTTTTTTGTTTTGTTTTTCTAGCGATACCGTAGAATAAAGCCCTGCATTTCAGCCCGAGCCCGACGGGCCCCGACTTTTTTACGCCCCTAGGGCCGGGCTTCGGGCCAATTTTCACGTCATAGTTCACATGCGGGCCGGGCCTCGGGCCTTTTTTGGGTTATCCTTAATTCTTTTTATATTTTTAGACATTAATTAAAAAAATATGAGAAGTTGACGTCGACGATAGAAAAACAAACATAGAAAGACATTTAATAACCTCATAACTTTCATAATCTTATAATTACATTGACATATGATTGACATGACAACGATTCACCTCATGTGCAAATAATGGAGAATATTAAGAGAAAAATCGCAGAGTGATAGAAGAGAGGACTGGGTTAAAATCTTCCACTGTGGATGCCATTCTTTTTCTCCACGATGCTCTGTAAGAGACTGTTCTAACTTTTCGTTTGATTGGACTTTATTTTCGTTTAACTGTTAGAAACTACTGATGTTTTTCGTTTTTCGTTTGATTGGACTTTATTTTCGTTTAACTGTTGGAAACTACTGGGAAAAAGAATGGCCATGTTCTGTGGTGCATTTTTGAGGTAAGATAACCTGCAAGTTTGTTTTGGATTTATTTTATTTAATTTGTTTAGATTGGCTATTGCTCATTTCGTTTGCGAGCGCTGTTGCGAGCAGCCTGAGCCTGCCTCAGTATTTCAAAAAAAATTACTCACTGTGGTTTAATAAATAAACATTAAACTAACTGTCTGTGTGATATGCTTGAAGTGTTTTATATCTATGGATTTTATTGTAGCCAAGTAAAGTATTAGCGTTGATTTGAGAGGCTAAATTGATCAAACATGTTTTACTCGCTGTTGGCTGGCTTGCTTGGTCGTCTTTTTTTTATTTATTTTTTTTTATGCTCCAAACATTTGTCTAAATTAACTTAATAAAGAAATGAAAAGAAACATAACTAACAAAACGGACATATTTTAATGCCTGCAAATAGGGCAGGCTGCCGCTGTAAAAAAAAAAAAAAAAGGCCTTGGGTCGGACTCGGGCTGATAATTCTGATGAGCTGTCGGACACGGGTCGGGCTAGGGCCTGAGCGTCTCGGGCCAGGGCCGGGCTCGGGCCTAGATTTGAGGCCCGTGCAGGGCTCTACCGTAGAAGAACCATTTTTTCTTCTCTAAAGGACCTTTCAGTGAACAGTTCTTAATATAAACATAACGAAGAGCCTTTTAATAATCTGAAGAACCCTTTTCCCCTATAAAGAACACTTTGTACAATGGAAAGGCTCCATGGATGTTTAAAGGTTCCTTATGGAACCATAGATGACAATAAAGAACCTTTACTTTTAAGAGTGCACCTTCTTATTAAAATTATGGTTATCATTATATCAATATAGGTTATCGGCCTTAGTGTGAATGGCCCTTTTTAATATAGTGCACAATTTGTGTGGGCTATTTTTATGGCCCTTTTGGTGACCATTCAGTTTCATTGCATGCAAAATAGCAATTTCAACTTCTAAATAAGAAAGAAAATCATTTTGGTTTGGAAAGACATGAAGGCCAGTAAATAACAACAGGAAAGGAGTTCACTGCAGCTGTTTTTTTCCAGCATGTGCGATCGTGTGTGTCAGCAGGGGTGGACTTTAAAGCACGAGAGGGCCGACAGTGAAGAAATCCTCAGCATTTGAGGAACAAGGAGCTAATGAGTCCATCTGAACATACAATAATGTTACTGTGACTTGTGTGGCCTTTACATAACACACACAGCATACATCACATTGCTAAAGGAAAAGCAAAACGTGCAAATCCTTCTTTTACCTGTACGCCTGTCTAACAAGACCCTTAAGCCTATTTTTAACTCGCTTTTACAGCTGCACAACGGGCCAGGGGTTTCACCTACTATACTCAACTGGGGAAAAAAATCAAGGCACAAAGAGCAGCATGAGAAATTACAAATCGTGTCCATCAAATTCTGAACGCTCCAGCACAGCAGGTGAACGGTTTTATTCGTCCCATGAGATCCCACCCCTCCCCTCTCACTCCCGCTCCCAAACAAATATTTTATTAATAAACATCAGTCAGAAGTGGATGGCAGATGAATTCACGTTGATTAATTAACAACCCCTAAAATAACTTACACAGCACTAAAGCAAACAAGCCCAGGCAGTTTGATAAACTGGCACGACACTTTTGGTTGTGCAGCGTGATAAAATGACTCTGTTTCACAAGACAGGCAAATGAAGAACTGCCATTAAAACAAGCGGCTCGTGTTGATGTTGATGCTTCAAAAGCAGGGCTTGACATATTCCTGAAAGGGCATTGTATTATGCACACTTCACCCCCCCGCTGAGAGAAGGTTAGAGGATGCCACGTGAGGATGATAGCAGTAATAAACAGCTGTTACAACCGTGATCCCACCCTTAAACCTCTATAATCAGGATTGCTATAAACAGCGTGTTATGCACATTTCCCCATAAATGCTCACAGCAGATTACAGTTGCTGTGAAATGCAGGCAACAGCGAGAGCTTTGAAAAGGACAGAGAGAGATAAAGAAATCAAAGATGCAACACCCTTCTGCATGCCGATCTGTGATGTGCTCTCTCTCTGCAGTGAATGCATGAACTTCCACCAGCCATGAGTGAAATGTTCTGGCAGACATGCAGTCGCTCATTCATGGAGGGGCCGAGCTTAATCCCGGAGTTCTGTGTGAGCTGCATAATAGAAACAAATGTATTCCCTCGTGTACAGAGGGCATGGAGAGAGGTATCATCTGACACACTGACTATATCACTCTAAATGCTTGAGAGATAAAGGGGCTTATTCTTTACTGCCAATAAACTTATATTAAGCCCATTAATCTGTCAATATTTCGGTATTATCAGCATCCACCGGCGATTAACAGAAGCGGTTGCATATTGGTTACAAAATTTACCAACAGCCTTGTCAATGGATTTTCTGCTTTCAAATCATTTTTAGTGATTCTTAGTAAATAATGTGTGAAGCAAGTACTCCTTTGAATTCATCTACTTTTGTAAATTGTATTTGTTGTCAATAAATTGTACTGCATACTGTTTGTCAGCACTAGTACAGACCACTTGGTTCTCTAGATATAAATATCTAATGTATATATATATTAGTACTTTACATTTTGGCCAAAATTATATATATATATATATATATATATATATACACACACACACACAGTTAGGCAATTATAAATAAGGTGCACACACAAAAAAATTCTTCAATAATATATATTCATGTATTATTTAAAGTTATTATTTTTAAATCTCTTTCAAGGCAACACTGTCTGATCCAAAACAATTACTTAGAAGACACAAAATAGTCAAGATGACAAATAGCCTATTGAAATTTCTCAAATGATATTTATTTAAACAAATAGTTTATTCTACAATGTCCATGTATTTGGGATTTGTTAACAGCGGCAAGCGTTTCAAAATATTCAGCTCCGAGTAATATCCCTCTGATTTTTTTTTTATTGGTTATAAAAAACGAAATGTGACGTGCATTTGATCATATTCATAGTTTTTAACCTGCCTGAGCATCATAAATGCATCGACACAGGTCTAATAGCTTTCATGATGCGCGTGCAACATACCTGCGATTTATGCTGCTGACCATCCTCGAGTTCTGAAACACTGTTCATGATTTTCCATCGATCATTTACCATTCTCTGGAATCCTTACCATCCGAGAGTTGTTTTCATAGGCATGAGGAGAGAACGGGACTGTCAGTCTTAAATTCCAGCATCCAAGAAAGAGAAAAATGAAACAGCACAACAGTCTATGGGAACTAAAACTACTTCACAAAACGATCCGCACAAACCTACTGAAAACCGGGGCACAGAACTAGAGATCCACACTCATTTTGTAAAAGAAAAATATACGTACTTCAAGGGACTTGACCCTCACCCCAAAAAGAAACAAAACCAGAAAATGCAGTCCGAAAGCAGATCCGATCTCCTCAACGCTCTCAAATACTGAGGCGAAGGTGTGACGGTTTGCGGATGATGCGTTCCGTTAGTTGGCAGGTATTCCTCCTCAGATATGAAACTTTCCCTACCCAGTCAGTGAGAAACAGAAAAACGCGGGTTTAGATAATAAAACAAAGTTATGCAAAATAACTGTATGTTAAGCATCCGTTTGGTTTGCTTCATTCCTGTGATGTGATAACACGCTCCTGAGATCAGCCCCCCCTTTCTTGTGCTTACAACGCGTCTGCTAGTGATGTCCGATCCGTGAACGAATCGTTCTTCTGAGTCGGATCTTTTCGATGAATCATTTGAACCGGTTCACTAAACCGGTCTCACGCACTGGACTGAACGACTCGAATACGAATTTAAATAAATAAAGAATGAAAGAATGAATGGAATTTTATTAAAACGTGCAAGACAAGTCAATTTAAAAAAAAAAAATCAGTTAAGAGCTGTAGCCTACTGTAAATGAGTTTAGTAATGTTCATTGTATAGCCTACGTTTTATGAATTTATAGCTAATCGTGGTTGCTACAAACTCAATTTACATATTAAATTACAATAAACACAATTATTAATTATATAACGCAAAGCATTATTCAGTGTGTTGACAATTTCCACTGAAACAAAAGGACAGGCGGGACATATGGAACAGCTCCTCCCTTTTTTTTTTAAATAGCCAATAGTGTTTAGTGTATATAATCACAGCTTGGCCAGAGCCATTGAGCTCGGTAATGCCGCAGTTTCCTCCTAATCTCAAGTCATTTCTCCACCTAATCTCCTAATCATATCACTTTAAAATGCATTCTGTGCAGAATTAAAATGGGTCCGATATGTTTTCTAGTATGTGCCGGCGTCGAGCATCCGGAGTAGACAGTGTGCGAGCTGCAGCGGTTTGCGTGACACTAATGTGAAACCAGACTTCATTCGCTCCAATGGAAAGCTTATTTACACTGACTGAATCATTTCCTACCCACTAGTGCATTATATGCCATTCACCATTAAAGAATAGAAAATAGTAATTGTGTGAACAAGTGACTGATTTTAGCCGCAGTCTATTTATAATGTAGGGAGCGGGACATCACGCTTCAGATTCTACAAAGCATGTGATTGGACAGGAAATCTGATGAGAAGCTGAAGTGTAGAGTGAAGTCATCAAAATCATTGATCCATGTTGGCGGAAGTGTGAGAAGATAATCTTCTGAATGTGAATTTTGTCATTGTTTTGGAGCACACTAGCTTATAGATAACAGAAAGTCTAACATATTCATACTAAAAGACAAAAAAACAAAAAAAATATTTCATGGGGACTTTAACAGAAAATTTAACAGTCAAGTACAGTCAGCACCTTTAACTCAATTTGTTAGCGATCACATCGTTACCTACAAAGCGCAGCTGATTGGTTGCTGTGGCATCAGCAGCCAATGAGCTTGCAGGTCATCATTCAAATACTTGGCATTGTTTGCTGTTAGCAGTCTGCAGCGCACTTCAGAAACCCTCCACCTTCCCCAGGTCAACATGTTTAGATATGCTACGGGGGTTATTTCATGTGTGTTATATGTGCAGCAGCAGCATGTCTTACTTGTCATTGAATTTTGTCATTGTTTTGGAGCACCAGCGTATAGATAACAGAAAGTCTAACGTATTCATACTAAAAGCCAAAAAACTAAAACATTTATTTCATGGGGACTTTAACAGAAAATTTAACATGATCAGATATTAGCATAACATTAACTTGACATGGAGAAAAGCAAAGTGCACATGAAATTATACAGGTTTGATCAAATTAGACCCTGGATGGTCTAAGACCAGAGAGAAGTACACACACACTAGCGCGACTGCGAAATCTATCCCACTAAAGACGACTATGGAAAGCATATCGTGGTCAAACTTAAAATGCAATTGCAATTTTTTTCGACTTTATCAATTGTGTACACACAACGTGTGACATCATTCAGCTGCTTTAAAATATAACAGCATATTTGCGCTTGCCTTTTTTCTTATACTGTAGCTATGGATAAAACCTCTAGGATACAGTCTCTGATTAATAAAGTGTTCACTGTTCTGGAACAGAATGCTCACATGTACTTGTCTGACCCATGTATTTTACAGATACACACCATTTCATGTCATTGAGATTTACAGATGTAGAGTACAGATGTGACTATCATCCCCCCCAAAAAAAACAATCTGAGGGTTATTTTGAGGTCATTGTGTTCTGCTGTTGTTTATCAAAAAAGCAGCATCTCTGTTTAAAAAAGAGTTTGTTTAAAGTCAGTGCAACTGCACATCCACACTGTTTTTATACAGTTATCACAATCTTTAGTCACCATGAAACAAAAATTGACAATTCTTGTTTTTAGGGAATATTGTAGTATTTATTATAAAAGATTTATCCATGCACATATATTTTTTTTTTCATGTGCCCTTGCAATCTTTAATCAAAATAACTTCCCCTCCCTCTTGCAGCGACTTGTTTACTGGCGTGAGGGCGGGACAACCTGTCACTCACATGCGATCACAGCAATAGAGTGCTGACGCATTTAAGCATTTAAGCATTTTGGTTAAATAGCTGAAATAAGATCTGTGGTGAGCACAAGCTCAAGATACTTTTACGTTTTATTTTGCGACATAAAAGACACCAGTACTACCCCACTCATGATTTATGTTACATGTCTTGAAAAATGCGGTTGCTAACAAGTGGCTAAATGGGACTACAGAGGGTGTCAGGGACATTAAACATCATCAGTCGAACAGGTAAGAGCAATGCTTTTAGCAATGCTCATTGTGCTTTTAATTGCCCTCTTACAAATTACTCAAAAAATTGCAGTGAAAATGTTTTTTATATAAAAACTGAAAGAGTTGTCGGAAGCTTAGTGGTGGTGACGTTGAAATCGTGATACTGTGGTGTAGGTCATTTATAGCTTAGCTTTTTACTTCTGCCGATTGTATTTAGGCTTCAAAATTCATAAAGTTGTGTTAATTTGCGAAAATTATCTTGGTGGACAAAATGTGTAAGCATCATAAACTTTAGTTGACCACAGTGCTTTTTTTTTTTTTTTTACAATAATCCAAAAGCCTATGGAAAAATCCTATTGGGTTTTTGTCGAGGGAACCATGAGTGAAGTTCCGGGTTGGCCTACAAATTTAAGTCATCCCTCCACCACTCTAGCAAATCACAATCGAATAATCCAATTAATTACCCATGGACAAAATCTAGTCCCGCCCTAAAAAAAATTCTAGCTCAAGAAGCCGTTTCACTCGGGTTTAATACAAAGTTCTGTCATGAAACTCTAGATGGTGCAGGCAGGTCCTTAAAGGTGCAGTATGTAATATTGAGAGCTGGTGGTTGAAATGGGTACTGCAATCCAAATTCAAAATATTGGAAAGAGTTGTTTCCCCCGCCCATTCCTCCTCAGACTTGACGCTCATGCGGGTTTCCAGATTGAGGACACGCAACAGGAGGAGCGAGCGCAGTTGACGAGTTGCTTTATCCGCGTTTTAATATGCTCCTGTTCATAGAGATTTTTAGATGGATTCTAAGGCTTTTTAGGTTGAGTAGAATCTGCTATCTTTGACCCAGTTTGCTTGCTGGCTTCCATGGATGCAATACGCTGTGTTTTACGCCAACTGGCAACCCGGGGTGTCAAAATACTATTACGGTACCTTGGCAGTGAGCGGGATCACACAGACCAAAACAAAAACAGACATTCCAGCACGGAACGCACATTTCAATGTAAAATATCTGCCTGTAGCATAGTTTTTCAGAGAAACGAGTATGTCATTTTAGAATTTTTCCTAAATATCTGCAAACATATTATGGTATTTTTATTATTCAGACAGTCAAGTACAGTCAGCACCTTTCACTCAATTTGTTAGCAATCACATCGTTACCTACATAGCGCAGCTGATTGGTTGCTGTGGCATCAGCAGCCAATGAGCTTGCACGTCATCATTCAAATACTTGGCATTGTTTGCTGTTAGCAGTCTGCAGCGCACTTCAGAAACCCTCCACCTTCCCCAGCTCCACCTGTATAGATCTATACGTCACAATAGGGGGAAAAAATACTATTGTAACATCTGTTTGATGCCGACTTTAAACAATATTTTTGCAATTCTCTCCTACCACAGTACCACAGTTCTTTGTAAGGGTATTAAGAATGGTGTGAGTCAGTATGACAATGTTACCAGTATGGAGTTAACAGACAAGCCACCAAAATGCAACTTGTTTGGATGTCCTTAACAGGCAGGTTTGTTTGAGAAATTCACTTCAGGTAGTTTAAAAACTGAGAGCAACTATTCTGTCAGCTGGTAAACAAGCTGCCATTTGTGCTGTGAAAACTATGCCAGGAGGTGTGCAGAAAACTCAGTTTGTCCTTCCTTTGCACTGCAGCTACAGTAAGTATGTGCACCCATGAGCTTTCCAAAAACGTTTTTCAGCTATTTGAACTATTGAATTTTCAGTCAAACAGAATTGTAAACAGTTAAAGCATCCTATAAACTATCCTCTAACCATAATAATAGTGACATGGTCCAGAAATGTTTATGTTGCCTGTATTATAATCATTCACCCTGAACGGGAGGAGTTAAGGCCCATTCACACCAAGGATTATAATTCTAACGATAAAGACATAGTTAGAAAAAATCATTCTGAATATAAAAGAATAGCAAAGTCCACCCCACAACTTTAACGATAATGGTACAGAGAAACGATAATCATTGGAATCACTTCAGAATTACTTTTTCCAGTTGATGAGCATAAAAATATTGACAGCCAATCGGAATCTATCCTGCATTAAGAGGACAAGCATTTAAAGTGGCAGATTGACAATTGTCAACGTTCCTGTAGGAAATATAGCATAATGAACATGCTTTCAAGCTTTTTTCCCCATAGCTAAGTATGCAGAGCAGAAAAAAGAAACCGTAACCAGCTCAATCTGACTCCTTCATGTGTGAGGTTGTCAAACCAGCGAGTTTGCAGAGCTGAAAACACAAGCCACGGAGAATTGCCCTCTGTCAAAAAGCAGCCTTCTGCCAAATAAAGAGACTGTGAATAAGATACTCAAAATAGTGAAGGCACCAACAGCGGCTTGGTAAAATAGGCGACAACAAGATGCATCTCACACTGACAACTCAAAAAAAGCTGCTTTTTTGTTTTGTTCTTGCACTCTTCAATTCAATTCACATTTATTTGTATAGCACTTTTCACAATACACATCGTTTCAAAGCAGCTTTACAGAAAATGCATGAGTCCACATTACAATTTAGAGTGATCTGTTATCAGAGGTAACTGTCTCTAAGTTATGTATTTCAGAAATGTACATACAGTGTTTAAATTAGTCAATTTTTAGCTAACTGTGATTTGTATATTGTAATCATTTATGTCAGAAGCAATGAGCTCATTGAAGTAATGAATACTAGTTTGTTAACAAATGATTATGACATAGAGAAAATTGCAACATTGGTGCATGTTAAATATAAAGGTTCTTTATTGGCTTCTACGGTTCCATAAAGAAACTTTAAACCTTAAATGGATTTGCCTTAAAGGGATAGAACCATAAACACAGATAACTATTTACAGCCCTCATAAGCATCCATTACTTTCCCGAGCATATGAAATATTCAGACCCAAGAGGTAGGACCTCAGCTGGAACAACTCCAATTTTTCCTGATTGGCTTTAATTAATTGACATAGTTTTGTTCAAAACACAAAGAATACATATCAAAACCGCTCATTATTTTTTAGTAAAATGAAAAACATGATTAAAATTAATCAAAAGAGCAAACTTACTTAAGGCCAAATTCATTTTTTCAGAGCTGAAGGCAGACGAAAAATGAGCTTCTACTCCAGAAATAACCAAATTATAGTCTTAATTTATCAAAAGTCCTCAAGGGGTGTGGGTAAAACTCAGAGCTGGCAAAGCAATAATGGGAAACTCAAAAAAACACAATCTATCTATCAATCAAGCAGTCAATAAATAGACCAACCACTTTGTCGATAAGTTGTTTGTCTACCTGTACATTTACCTCACATTCATCAGTCAACTACTTGCTGCTGTCATCAGAGTCTTTTCTCCTCCTCTTTCACCTCCATCTATCTATCTAGCTACATCACAGGTTTCACTCCTTTTAAGCCTTATATTACAGATTCAGTGTTCGGTTTGCACTTGAGTCGCTCCTCTGCAGTCTAGACGTCACATGTTGACAGCGTGATTGCCAATTACTTGCCATTTTGCTTAGATCCACATCTTTAACCTTCCAATACACAACATTTACTGCAAGGTTATTTTACTCTGAATAGCAGTAAACATGATTTCGGTTGTAAATTATAACCTTAGAGTGGACGATAACAATGGCCTATCATGTCATCAGCCTTAACACGGATTTATCTTCACATGTTATATTGTGAAATGGATAAGCCATTGAGGTCAAGGTGAAACAAGGGATCTCTAATATCCTTCTTGAAACTTGATACAAAGTAAATGTGCTTTAGGACACGCAACAAATTACTGCTGTTGCAATTTGCTATTGAATGGATGTATCTGTTGCCTTTGGCTCTGTAATATAGCACAATACCTCATGGGTGGCCAGGATGATGTGTAGATATACACAATATTTATCTATATATATCTATATATATATATATATATATATATATATATATATATATAGATAGATAGATAGATAGATATATAGATAGATATATAGATATATTAAATGCATGAATGTTTCAGCAATCATTATTACATATTTGGGACTTTAGTGCAACCCAGATCTATATCGAACACAGATGGATTTCTACCTGTCGTGATCATTTAAAACTCTCCTGATATTAAAGTAACAATTACAGAAGAATAACCTTTTGGAGCTTGGAAGGGTTCTGTTTGAGCAGATGTTTTATACCATCATCACTGACCTCATCACAGCTCATTTCCCAGTACATTCAGCATCTGGCTCACATTCACAATCTCAAACATATTTTCAAAACTATCATTTTCAACATCTTCAAAATCAATATTTTGATTGCTGACAGCTTCTTCACCCACCATCAATTGACACTAATATTTGATTGCATTCAGTACTTGCTCTGCAGTAAATCACTGAGCCATTTCAGGTTTTGCTGTTGATGCTTCCTATACTTTTGTTTTCTGCCTGCGGTAACTGTGAGTGAAACGTCACTTCACCATTGTGTATCAGACATTGCCACCTTGTGGAATAAAGGTGGATTGCACTTATTCAGCCACCAAAGATTAAATTATAATTGTGCAGAAAAATATATACTTACACTATTACACCTCATCGTTAGCAACCCTATAAAATGTTTACCAAAAATTAATGGGAAAACAGGCATTATTTTATATATAAAAATCTTGTTATATTGTTTATTATGAATTGATTGAAGAATTCTAAGAAGGTTGATGTCTAACATTAAAAAATTAATGAGGAGGAGGGTGTGAATGACGTCCCGTGTCACTAAAGACCTGAGGTATGCGTTTAAGGGAGATCAGAATTTAATCAAAAAGTCAGAATTGTTTTACATTGATATGTCACTGCGTATTGTCACTGCATATTGATATTAAATGTTTTGTTGTAATATATATATTTATTTATTTATATGAGTAGTTTTGTATTACAGCAGAACCTGGCACAATTATTACATGTTGCATGACTTGGAGGTCCTTCAATGCTGTCTGAGGCACATTAGCATTTATATTAGATATGCGATATGTCCATGACAACCTCCAAATGCTGTTTCAGTGATCAGATGCGTTTCCAAGACATCTGTATTTAGCGCTGTCCACTAATCAGGGTTCGAAATGAGGGGGGTCTGGGGGGGGTCCCGGACCCTCCATAAGTCATTAGGGACCCCCCCATAAGAATTTATTTTGGGATTTTGGGGGGTCCCCGACAAATATATTTTAACATTAAAAATTATTGTGAAAATGATAGGTCTTTAGTGACGTTTTATATTTATAACAGTAATTAATTTATTTCCTAGCGCGAGGCAGCAATCAGGGCAACTAATAGCCGAGTGAGTTCCTATTATACAGCGTCACAGATTGTTGTTGTGGTGCTCCCGCAGACACGCACTGTAGCTGAACGCGGCAAAACGAAACCTCACAAAGAGTGAAATCCTGAATGAAAATCCTGTAAGTGCTTCGATTATGTTTATATCTCCATAATTGCATATAGTAGCCTAAAATATTAGGAGCTCGAGTTCCTATAGCCTATCCAAAGTTGCATTAACTAGGTGTAATGATTAGAAGAGTACGTTTGTCAACGTTTCTTGCTAGCTGTACGTGTATGAAGCCAAATGATCTGCCAGCTAACAGCAGACTATGGAAGCTTGTTTCCGCCACAGAGTGAAAAATAAAAAAGGTAATTTTTGACTTTTAAGTCGCAATTGCAGGTTATAAAGTCATAATTGCGTGATATAAATTCGCAATTGTGTGTTAAGTCAAAATTGCGTGATATAAAGTCGCAATTGTGTGTTACAAAGTCAGAATTATGAGATATAAACTCGCAATTGCGAGAAATATACTTGATATTGGACTTTATATCTCACAATTCTGAGAAAAGATGTCAGAATTGCGAGATATAAACTCGCAAAGTGTTATAAAGTCAGAATTACGTGATATAAAGTCGCAATTGCGAGAAAAAAAGTCAGAATTCTGACTTTATAAGACGCAATTGCGACTTTATTTCACGCAATTCTGACTTTATATCTCGCAATTCTGACTTTATAACACGCAATTCTGACTTTATATCTCGCAATTCTGACTTTATAACACGCAATTCTGACTTTATATCTCGCAATTTTGAGAAATAAGTCAGAATTGCGAGATGTAAACTCGCAATTGTGAGATAAAAAGTCGGAAACAAGCTTCAATAGCAGACCGAGCAGCTAGACTAGTTATTCAAAGCTAGCTTAACAACCTACTTGTCCAGTCGTGATAACGAAAGATAACCAGGACTTAATTCAAGTCTGTGAGTTGATTAAAGTGAATGTGATTTGAGCATGAATGAGAATATAGCCTACATACTGTAAGAGCTTGGTAAGCTATCTAGGAAGCTAATATTATTTTTCTTAATTTAGAATCCTGCATCATGGAGAGAAAAAGAGGAAAAAGAACTTGTAACTTTGTTGCTCCAGAGTTAGAGGTTTACCTGTTAGATTATAGCCACTTCTCCAGACACCACTACAATACTGGGCCTAGCCCAAACCATGAAAAACATCCCAAGACCATTATCCCACCTTCAACATTGGTCCATATACTGTAATTTTGCCTACAGTATATAGTGTAGCAAGGTAGTCTTCAGAATTTTTAATAATTTAATAATTCAATTTTAGGGGACCCCCCAAGAGTCCTAAGTCATTTAGAACCCTGCCACTAATTGACCGATGTTAATGCCAGGTGTAAATACATGAGTGGCTGTTTAGGAAATGGAAGGAATGGAAGAAAGATTGTTAAGTTGTAGCTGGCCAAATCATATGTTTTGTCATTAGTGTCAAAAGTGTGTTGTATTCTGAGTAAAGAGGACCTAAAATGTTCACTTATTTACCGCATTAGATGGTAGAGTGACCAAAGCAACAGACAGTCCTGCACAGCTAGCTTGTTGTGCCGCCACCTGGGAATATCATAATGGTTCTGCGTTTCTGCTTCAGGTAGGAGGTTCAGAAAACAGCCAAATTGTGAAAATGCCCATCTGTCATGTCCCTACCTTTATCTGCCAGGGAACGAGAAAGGCTCAAGGAGCGCTGGAGAGAGGTATACAGGTAGAGAGGACATAATAAAGCAAAAATTACAGGATCGACATGGGTGGGTTTTAGAGCAGAGCCACCAGATTATTCAGAGGATACTCAAGCAATGAGTACAATAGATCGTTTAGAGTGCTTCCTGCAGCAGTTATCAGAGCTAAATCATGACCTATTAATGAACCATTCAAAATTTAATTTTGAAAAATGATGTGCTTCTGACACAGAGAAATGTACCAGTCTCCAGACTTCCTCTTCAAAAAAAAATGTAGGCCTACTGTGTAAATAAAAGTGCAAATTGCAAATGAGCGAAGACAAATATGCAATTGAAAGTGGTAATATTGCGTCAGAAGGGAGGCTGTTGCAGATATTTCCAGAGTGCAAAAAAAGAGGAGATTTGGATTAATCGCTTGTGACGAGGGGAGAACTCAGTAAGCAGGGAGCGGTGATAGTAGATGGAACTGCTTTTTGGCTGTTTCCCCATCATTTATGCTGAGAGGAAACCTTCCAGAACAGCATCCAGGAACAGACATGTAGGCCTACCCCTGAATTATTATTATTTATTTTTATATTTTTAAGATGTATAATTAATGTAGGTAAAAAAAATATTTGTGTAAATTACTATGACAATAATCATAATGACTCAACCACATTATTGTTGGTTTACGTCCGGTACACATTATATGATTTTGGGCAGGCCCAGAAGAAAGATTAAAAGACGAAAGACCAATCGTGGCGGTTCCTGTGGTCCTAAACGGTGGTCTTACGTCGTACAGAGAGAGGGGTTCAAAGAAGACAGCCTGCGATAATTTTCTGACAGTGTAAAAAATTTAGCATGCTCATCTCACAGTCTGTTTGCTGACTAGCCAAGAAAAATGCAACATGAAATGGCATATTGATCATCACAGCATGGCGCTAAAACTTAAAACTACTTACCAAGCTCCATTCGCAAAATTGTCATGCCCAGTTGGCCTCTTTTCCCTAGCAATGACCATGTCCATATTCTCCTCTTTCGCTTCCTCCCTTTTTTTCAGTGCACATTAAAAAACACAATTGACCTTTTCCAGAATTATACTTTCAATCTTAAAGACATTTATCAAAAAATATTATTACACACACACACACACAGTCAAGTCATTTCCAAATCAAGCTGCATTGTCAAATAATGGAAAAAGTCTGAAAATATTTTCTTTAATTGTTTGTGTTGGCTATTTTATTGCAAAAATGTTTCAATTGTAATTTCCACCACAATATGCTATTAAACACATATGTGAAATGATATTGTAGTGGAAATGATGCATGTTTCAGAAAAAGTAAAACAATTCTAAATTCTCCTGTGATGCATTTATAAACACTGTTGGACATTACTATAGGACAAATTCAACTAGTTAGCGTGCGAAAACTGTTTAAATTAATCGTGGAATCTAAATGGACAATTCTGATGTTATTTTTATAATGGCATATTGCAGTGTTTATTATATTTATCAGTGCATCATTACTATTTTTTAATTCACTCGTATTATAGGGAAGATAATACGATAATAAGGAAGATAAAACTAATTCTGCCTCACACATATTTTGTCCGTACACTGAACACACTCGTTTGCAATGACGGTTTCTACGAAAAAGTTTCGTCTGAATTTGGGGTTGATTGAATCTGGGCCTCAAACTATTTTTCACAGTTTAAATTCAATGGCACAAATTACAACCCTCTAATATCCCAAAGGTGACAAGCAGGAAGACAAGAGAGAGACAGCATAATGCGACAGTTGTGTGACAAGCGTGTGGGGTGACAGAAATCTCAAATAGGTTGGCGAAGGAGGACGCTGCCGGGCTCGCTGCAATACTGACAGAGTTGACACCGCCTCATCAGGCTTGCATTTTATACTCTATTTGTGCCGAAACACTTCAGTGGGTTTGTAAATAGGCAATTATTTCCGAAAGCAGACAGAGCCAAAGATTTTCACATTGACAGCTGCATTGAGTTTATCGAGTGTATTAATAGAGGAATGTCATGCAGTTGGTGTGATGTTCTGAGACATCATAATGACCCGAGTCTCACATTGGCTTCTCCTCAGTCAGAGACTTGAATAGATAACTAAAGGAGTGCTTGTGCTAATCTCACAGAGCAATGATGCGTTTATGAGGGGTTACATGGCACACGACCATAGAATGTGTGTCACCAATGCTTTCTAAGCTACAAGCTATTTAAAAACCTTATCAAAATGTAGTTAGCTACATTACAAGCTACTAACAAAATATAAGTAACAACAGTGAATCTATTAACAGCAATATAAATTGTCACTGGAAAAGCTGACACTTGTAGGAAAAGAGCTGAGCAAACATCGTGCTTGAGATGAATGAGCCACATGATGTGTGAAGAAAAAACTGAAAAATCAAGGTAAATATTACTTAGACTCTTCAAAGATTTGGGGTCGGTTTGATACAGTAAAATCTAATACTGTGAAATAGTATTACCATTTAAAATAACTATTTTCTATTTTAATATGTTTTAAATGTAATTTATTCCTGTGATGCAAAGCTGAATTTTCAGCATCATTACTCTTACATTACAGTCTTCAGCGTCACATGATCCTTCAGAAATCATTTCTCTTGCAAGAGAAAATGCAAGAGATTAAGTTTTAATCACTTTAAATGAGATTTAAATGCATCAAGGATGTCACAAGATACAAGGAACTGCAACAGAGAAGGCCCTGTCTCCTTTTGATTTTAGTCGAGACTTAGGAATGTTAAAGGCCTGAGGATGTATGTTGCTGAAGAAGTTCACTAATGTAACTTGGTGCCATCCGCATTTAAGCCCTTAAAAACAAATAATAACATCTTATACTTAATCCTAAATTTGACTGGAAGCCAATGAAGGGATGCTAGTACAGGTGTTATACTATATATATATGTTATATATATCCCCAACTGTTGCCTTTGGCTTGCTCAGTTGGGGATATTTTGGGGATATTTAATTTAATTTTATCAATCAATAAATTCCACTAGAAACAAACCTTGTTGTATTATTTTAATTTAATACTGTAAAGCTGCTTTGATACAATCTGTATTGTGAAAAGCGCTATACAAATATACTTGACTTGACTTGACTTGACTATACTCTCATACTGTATTTCCTAGTCCCGGTTAAAAGCCTAGCAGACGTGAAAGTGATGCATGAGAAATACCATAATACAGTGAATCACAATAGTCCAATCTGGACGTATGAAACAATATAAAATAAGTATTAATAAAAAATAAAAAAAAGGAAACATTTTTTTTGAATGGTAGTGTATATTTTATTTAGTATTTTGTCCCAGTAATGTTTTTTATCCCCTAAAAGGAGACGACAGTGTCAGTGCAAATTTCACTTATATGCAGGATTTTAAATTTGGCATTTTCAATCAAACTGCATTTTTATCAACTGATGCAAAACATTTTTTTTAAACATTTATATTATTTAAAATATTATTTAATTATGTGTATTTAGGACTATGAAATTATAAAGTTGTAAAAATAATCAATTATAATTTTATTGTTTGTGTGTGATTCCCACTGAAGCTGTTATTTTGTCAAATCAAAAGTGTGAAAATGTAGTTACATGTATTTATGATACATAAAACGCTAGATGTACTGTAAAATCAGCCTTGGAAAAACAAGAGAACAAGCTGTTTGATTCCAAAAGTGTTTAAAATGTAAATTCCATCACTGTCATTTCCATCACAGAATGCCTTTAAATACATGGCACTGACCACAACACTCAACATGTCTCGTTCTTATGCCTCAGGGTTTTGCAGGCCATGCATTACAAACACGCAAACCTAGTTTCCATTAATCTGCTATCGACAGATCCCATCTGTGAGAATTAAGACCTGCTCAAACTCTCATTATCGCATGAGGCAGGGATTCCGGATGTTTGCGTGCATTCGCTCCCGCTCTGCTTTGGTTTTATCATCACATTTCAGCGTCTGTCTTCAGATCACTTCAACCAGAATACCTCACAAAGGAAATTGATCAAATCCATCGTAACTTCCCTTTGACAAGCATGCACTAAAAGCCCCAGACTGCATTGTGTCATGCTGCAATGGAGATTAAGCATTGGATTGCGCCACTAGATGTGGTGAAAATGATCATCTTCAGCATCTTTGTCAAACGAATCGAGGAAAAGCTTACCCGTGCAAAATCACAGCTGTCTGTAAACAAATAGGAGGAACTTCAGGAGATTAATGGCCTGCAATTCACAGCAGTAAACTCTGCACTTAAAAGTTAAACGCAGAGATGTTAAGGGTCATAACAGATATCGGACAGGAAATTATTTTGCCAAATCACTGGAAAACACAGCTCTGTTTGGCACAAAGCACTTGTTGTCCGTAGATTACACTGTGTTCCTGTGAGGGGGAGATTATTGCAGGGAATATCAAAGATATTTTTGGCTACAAAAACAAAACAGAATCAAAAACAAAATGTCTGAACTGCAAACTCATGCAAGGAACCCTTGAGTTTCTTAAAGGGATAGTTCACCCAAAAAATGAAAATTCTGTCATTATTTACTCGTGCTGCTTCACAGCATGTCTTAATTACCATATTTATGAAATGACAACATGATTTAAACTCAGAGTTGTTCACATCCTCAGACTACAACAACAATGCCTAAATGAATCTGCGGCGGTCAGGTGGTATCGTGCCATTGTGGTTTACAAGTTGGAGATCTCAGAAAATAGTTTTCAAGCTGTAATTATGAGTTCTACAAGGACGTGAATGCTTTGTTGGAATCTCGTAATTACAGTAATTCTGACATGGCGTGATCGAACCTTCACACTCATGTTGTTCCAAATCCACACATTATTTTTCCATGCAACACAAGGGTTTTTAAGAAATCTTCACAAAGATTGTTGGTTTTTTTGTTTATTTATATGTATTTAAAAAGTCCACTTTAGACTTTACTATCCATTGCATGCCAACTGCAGGTCAACTAAATCTTATTAGAGTATTAGTAGACTGTTACAGTAGGTTAGGGTTAGTAGGAATAAGTTGACATGTACTTGCAAAGTTACTTACAGTTAGTAGAATGTCTAAAGTGCACTATTGAAATAAAGTGTTATCTTATCATTTTATTGTTTTTTTATTATTATTTGGTTGCCATGCAAAATACTATTTACACTTTATTGTCTTCATAATGTTTGACAAAATATTCTACTAATAATCTTCATTTCCTCTTTGGCTTGCAGATAAAATATGACTTGGCAACAGGAAATAGACGTTTCTGTAGCACAAACAGCGCTAGCACTAGCAACGCAAAGGTCATGGGTTCGATTCCCAGGAAATGCATAAACTGAAAAAAATTGTAGTCTGAATGTAATGCAGAGTAAGTCGCTTTGTTTAAAAAGCATAAATGTAAATGTTGATATTACCGATATCCAACTTGCAGAATAAGCACCGAATTTGATTTGAGAGTGAACAGTGAAGTTAAAGATTAGTGAAAAATGACTAACAATAGGTTTGTGTGATTGCACAGATGGAAATATATAACAAGATTTGATAGCTCATAACTCATATAGCATTTTTATGGTGTTTTTTGTCAGTTATTTAATTTACACTCATAATTCTTGTTGCAGAGAAAAAATCTATTCTTTTTGTGTGTTACACGGAGAATATCAGCACAAGTTTAAAACCATGTAATGATAATAATAATAACAAATGTTTTACACCCATATTTGTTGTAGTACAGAAAAAAAAAGAATGTACTGTAAATGATGCTATGGCATCTTAATTTTTTTTAATGTATTATCAATTCAAATGGCACATAATAACAGGTGACGTCATAAGAACGTGATAGGAACGTTTACTCAATGTTTTGACAACTTCTAAATGCATTTCCCTGTTTAAGTGGTAAAAATATAGATTCATCGGATCTGCATTTAACTACACATCAGTTTGTTTGTCCATTTGTCCAGTGCCATCATGTAATTATTGATTATTATTATTAAATTATTGATGTAAGGCTATAAAGCAAGTAATTTATCTCGGTGCCCATCTTGGTGACATCCATAGACAGCTATTATCAGTTAACCAAATTGGGAATGAGTGAAATCTCCAAAAGTGTCTAGCAATAAAATCGGACACAAATTGTCATATTTAGCTCAAATCATGAAAAAAAAACTAAAAAAAAAAACTGTGGTGTAGCTGTGTTACAACGAGAATATCAGCACATGAGTTTAAAACCACATGACGGTGAGCAAATATGATTCAAAGGTCCATATGTCACTGAGAAAAGCTGGTGCCGCTGTCTGTAAATGTATTCCACTGGTGCCCTATCAAAACCAGGGTGAAAAAAGAAGGAAATTGTCTTTCAAATATATGTATTTTAAAGTCAAGACTTCTGACACCAGTAAATGACAGAGGACAATTGCTCGCTCTCACAGAACTCTAATATCCATGAATATCTCTTCGAGACATAATCGCATGAGATAAAAAGGACTGGCTAAGAATGACAGTGGTACACAAAACCCACACACAGCTCTCAGGACCAACAAACGTGTAATTTAGGGCCAATGGATGTGGGTGGAGAAACACAGCATCTGATGCTTATTTCACATGTATGGCTTGGATTCAACCGTGAATCTCAGGATGCCTAGCAGAGAGCAGGATGGCCATAATTATATTTTCATTTCACAGAAAAAGAGCATTTTTAAATGGTAGCAATTGAATTAGAGATTCTGTATTTACTTTACTTATTTTTGAAGTAAAGCAATGCATTCAGATACAGAAATGTAATGCACGCCAAACATGTTTTAATAAAGGAAGCAGCGTTGTTTCCAGTTCATAAAGGATGAGATTTTAAAGCATTTGAGGATGCTTACCTGTTGATAGAACACGGGGAGCGTTGGACTTTCAGCTCCCTACATGTAATGAAAGCAAACTAGCAGATGGTGCCCCAGATGGAGCTTCTCTGCTCTGGACTGGACATTTCAGCAGGAGGGAGAGCATTTTGTGTCACCCGATGGCGTGTGTGAGATAATATGACTCTGGAAGACATGATGTGAGGAGGTGACACCGCAACATTAGGCAGAGTATCTCAAAATAATGACAGGCCTTTCCATAATGGGTAGAGGCTGTCCTCGCATGTTCGAAATCATGAAAGTGTGGACATGAGAGGGTCATGTTTTAACAGCGCACAGGGCACGCGCGCACACACACACACATACACAGCATGATCATTCTGATGAACTACTGGTGATATCACCCTATAATATTACAAAACATTCTTTCTGGTTGTCTTTCATTCAATATGTTGTCATTAGAGAGGATGCATTAGTCTCTTAGGGTGACCAGATTTCTCATGGTGGAATACGGGACGGGATTGAAATGCACATCCCCCACCCCATTTCACAATGTTATGAAATGATAATGATATAGTTATTTTATTTTTGTTATATATAAAAATAACAAAGAAGCAAATTACAAACAATAGGACAAATACAATTGAGTTACAAATTAAATAAACTACGTTTTTCAGGTACAGTAGGTTTATTTAATATGTATAATTTTATTGTTGTTTGATTGACATTAATGACACAGACAGGTATTTTAGGCTGCTGTCACTTTAAGAACGAATGCTAGGATCTAATATACTGACACATATTCGGTTTTCACCAAGCTGTTTACGTTCATTTAAGCCATAACCGATACTCCACATGATGGGTATTTTGACATCTGTGTGTATTTGAGCATTCGGGAGCAAAAAGAAGTTGAACCACATTTAGTTATTTCTTTTTTTACAACTTATAGCATAATATCTTGATAAACTCTTTTTGAAGATCCTCGTTAAATGTAAACACGCTTCTTTTAAATCTTTGCGTCTGACTTGATCTCCTCCGCTCTGTGCTTTCTAATATCCCGCCTCCACTAAAGTGAAAAGTGAAAGTGAAAGTGAAAGTAACTGCAAGGTAATCGATAATGAATAGTGATTGGATGATAATTTTGTTCTCCAAAATATACTATGACAAGATTGGCTACCTTTGATCAGGCTATTCTCATTCCAATTTAAAATAACTGTTTTCTATTTTAATATATTTTAAAATGTAATTATTCCTGTGATGGATCATTACTCCAGTTATCAGTCACATGATCCTTCAGAAATCATTCTAATATGCTGATTTGCTGCTCAAGAAACATTTCTTATTATTACCAACAGTTGTGCTGCTTAATATTTTTGTGGAAACCATGATGCATTTTTTTTAGGATTCTTTGATGTATAGAAAGTTCAAAAGAACTTAAAAAAAATTAAATAAAATAAGAAATATTTTGTAATATAGATGTCTTTACTGTCACTTTTGATCAACTTAATGCATCTTTGCTGAATTAAAGTATTAATTTATTTCATTTAAAAAAAACATACTGACCCCAGATTTTTGAACAAAACTGTAAATCACTGGCTTTCAGCAAAGGAGGAAGAGATGGACCACTCACACTCACGAATGAGAGAAATTGTTTATTTAAGAACATGTATGCGCAAAACCACAGTTCTTTTTTGCATGATTTGATCTAAACATAATTTTTTTCTGATTTTATTGCTATTTATAGCTTAGCCGACACTTGGTTAATAGATAATAGATAATAGCTGTCTATGGATGTCACCAAGATGGCCACCGAGAGAAATGACTTGCTTTATAGCCTTACATCAATAATTTAATAATAATAATCAATAATTACATGATTGCACTGGACAAATGGACAAACAGGGAAATGCATTTAGAAGTTGTCAAAACATTGAATAAACGTTCCCATCACGTCACCTGTTGTTATTATGTATCATTTGAAATGATAATGCATTAAAAATGAATTAACAAAAAAGATTAAGACGCTAGCATCATTATTCTGTTTTTGCATTAGTGAGAAATGGCTGAGCGTTGCATTAAAATGATCTGGTATCACCTGTATCAAATTTTCACTTCTCGGTACACATCATACTGATTATAATAAGATCAAAACTGAAACATTTAAATTAGCAATAACCTAACAGCTTTCAGGCAACTACTGGAAAGTGACACAGATTACATACATACTAAACAGGAAAGTTGCTAAAACATGCTAAAATATCATTTTGTAATTGCTTTTCCAAGTAAGTTTCCTTGGCATAGCAACAAAAACAACAATAGTGGTCTTCATGAAATGCTAATAAAGACACTGATACAAATCTTGGAAAATACCTTGCACGTAAGCTCATTAAATACTGCCTGCTGAATAATTTATTGCAAAACAATTAGAATAATTGCTTTTTCTGAACCCAGGAAACACAGAAACTTTGCCCTCTCGCTGCTAACATCATACTGTCAGGTTAAAGGGGCTGTAAGCTGGGAGTTTCTAATATTTTTAACTACATAGAGACAGAAAACATTAATACATTTGAAAACATTTAATGTTTCTGGTGATAGTGCGGCAGTATTATTATAATGATTCTTCTTAGAAATGGTAAAAATAAGGAAATCCATTAATGTCCCTAAATAAGGTGCTTTCCTATTAAGATGTCAGCTTTTGAAATGATATTCGTGTCTCTCTGACAGATTGTTACGCATGGTTTAAACTTGTTAGAGGTTGCAGTGAGATGCTCTCTCCCACACATTTCAGCAGATATAACCCAAGTCCTTGTAGACCCGGCTTGTATATTTAGCGTGATTTGGAGTCATTCTGTTTCAGCTAAATGCCCAGGGGCCAGAAATGAGGGCCGTAGGAGTCAGAGGTCATTGACGAGGGAGTATTATTCATTTTTTCCCTCATAATCACAGGCACAGACAGCAGCCAGCGCTCCGATCTACATATTCAAACTCTACAGTATGATGACAAGATGCTGTATTCATCTGAAGAATAGAGGCTTATGTGAATCCATGGTAAACACCGAACAACATATGAGCTTTTGATTTTCGCTGCTGCGAAAAATATAAATAGGATGGTGAAAGAGGATATGTAAGATTGAGTCAATAATGTTATTTACTTTAATGATGGAAAAAAGGATGATGCAAGCAAACTGGTTCATCAAAACTAAAATGTATAATAAATAATTTGATAAATAAAATCTATTATAAATAATCAAATTATGTAATACATTTTTCATTTAAATGTATTTAAATTAATCTATCTATCTATCTATCTATCTATCTATCTATCTATCTATCTATCTATCTATCTATCTATCTATCTATCATCCATCCATCTAATCTAAATTTATATTACATTTGATTTATTATATTTTTATTAAAAAATGTATACATTGTATTTCTTTACAATATTTTTTTTATTTATTAAAAATTATTTGTAATATATTTTGAATTAGAATTTTATGGTACGTTTTATCTAACTAAATGTATTTTAATTTTTTTATTTAATTCGTTGTAATAATGTTTAATAAATGATCAAACTGTATTTATTAAATGTATCTAAATGTATTTTGTCATATCTCTCTGTCTATCTATTAATGCAAGATTGTGTTTCAAAAAATATGTATTCAAAAGAAGTATTACTTTGCTCACGGTTGGTATTATATTATTTGAATAGTGCAAAAAAAAAAAAAAAAATTGGTATCGGGCATAATGCACAAATCACAGGTCTTATTCATGCACACTGTCAAGCATTCCTGCAGCATAAAACAGCTTCAGCCCTTCAACTGACCTTCAACGTCTTTCTCTGCCTTGAGGTGCGAGCGCTTTGCTGTATTTACATTCTTCACAGAAGTCAGATGGGAGCAACACTTTCTCAGGTTGCCTTACCTCGGACAGGAGCTGAATATTCTCATGATTTGTTTTGAAAACAGTCGGTTCAGGATAAGCTGCGTAATTCGGTTTAGATGTCGACGTGGTGGTCTGGGAGGAGAGAGGGAGCTCCTAAAATGAAAAAGAGAGGAAAAGAAAACATTATACACTTTTACGACTCCGCATACAGACAGTAGAAAAGAGTTTCAGTGTTACATCACCACCGCTAAGGGCTTTAATGGCGGTGTCTGACACCAAACCGCACATTAACAGGTTGATGCGGTCTAATAACAATGACGGCGCAAATACGAAACGACACACTCTGGTGTTATTGTTATCATCTACCTAATGAGTGTATAAGCAGACCCAATGCTTGGCAGCCAGAGATGATATTTGAACACAGGAGCTGATTAAGTGCAATTCATACACAATCACTCAGTGGAACCAGACCCTTGTTTATGAGACGGAAATCTGTTCGTCTGTTTATGCCAGTGGGAGACAGAGCGCAGGAAACGCATCACTAGAAGAGTCACGCAGATGCCACGGAGAGCTGGAATAATACAGCTGCAAATGGAATACCGAGTGTCCCTCGGAGAGCTCTTGTCGCCGAGTCTTTATCTCGGAATAATCTGCTTGGATTGGAAGCGTTTCAGGGCGTCCCGCAGCTACGTGATGGAGAGAGAGTGGAGGGTTGACAATCGGCCACATGGCGCTCCCAGCAGTGGGCCGGACTCCAGGGAAAGGCCTGGAGGGAGAGAACATGCACGAGCACACACACACTCCAGTTGCGTGCATTCTCGCCCACCGCGGATGAAGAAGTCTCTCTCAGCGGTGGTCTCCAAGTGGTCCATTTGTAAGAGCTTTTCCCAGGAGGGAGATATTTGACCGTAAGACCAGGGCTTTCAAGATCAACCAATCATCAGCAGGGTTCACAGGGCCTCTTTTAGACAGAGCACGGTCACACTTTTAAGATGATGGAGAAAATGCATTACTGTGATGTCAACAAAGTTAAATCGAGTGAAGTTCAGGGGCCAAAAGGCACGACATTTCTTTGAGGCTGAATTAGGAAAAGGATTACAGACAAAAAAGGATTGAAGAAATAAAAGGAATAGTTAGGAAAAACTTAAACTGTAACATTTTAAGGTTTCATTAGTTAACATGAATTAACAATGAACAATACTTCTGCTGCATTTATTTATCTTAGTTAATCTCAAAATCTACTAATACATTTTCAAGATCAAAAAGTACCTGTAAACATTAGTTCTGCTTTTTTGCCGTTATTACATCGAGCCAAACCGGGATGATGTGTGAATGTAGGGTGCAGAATGAGTCGTTTTTGCAGCCAAGTTTCAATAAATAGCTTTTGGACTAGAAATGAGGATTTGAGTTCTGAAAGTTACAGAATGTTTTCATGTTATATTGAGCTCTTTTATCTTAAAAAAGAAGAGAATTTGATTTTTCATGATATGACTCCTCTTTAAACAGCTGTTGAATGATACCCCATGGAAAATCAATGAAGATGTATGAAATTACATAACTAGTGAATCTAAAAGACACTAAAACTCAATTCAGAGACACTAATGGCACTGACAGAAAGAAATATCTTGATCCTCGTGGTGCACTTAAGATGTTTGCCTGGTAGGACTCGTATGTCTGGACGAAAACCCTCAGTGTTGCACGGTGCTTTTACTGTGCTTATGGGCATGAATCTTTAATGAGTGAAAATGCAATATCTCTTTGTTCAATAATATTTTTTTCTGCCTTTTTTGTTAATATATATATATACAGTATATGTCCTTTTCCTCTTGTGTATTCAGACATCAGATGCATTCAAATATGCAGTCTTTTGCAGCATTAGAATGAAGTGCACATAATCTGGAAAAGCAAAGAATTTAGTTCAAGGTTTCTGAAATTTATAAACAGGATATTTACCATTCTAAAACTGGAGTAATGTGTTGAAAATTCGACTTTGCCATCAGGGATAAATTACATTTGAAAATATATTCAAATAGAAATGGTTTGTTTAAATTGTAATTATATTTCACAGTATAACTGTTTTTACTGTTTTTTTAAATTAATTAATTAATTAAGCCTTGGTGAGCATAAGAGAAAAGCATTATAAATATTATGGAGTCATATATCACAGCACACCAAAATGAATACTAATGATTATTATATCAGTGTATGAACAAATATAAACTAAAATGTGACTGAGTGCCTCCGAATGTTCAAATCAAACTTACGGCACTAATTAAGAGTAGATCATAAATCGTGCTAAATCAAAAAATGTTATCAAAGTGTTGCAAACATAAGATGAGATTTCAATGAAAAAGACCAATTGGAATGCAGTATGCAAAATATCACAGTGATGTCACCAATGTCAGTTCAATTTTGAAAGGTGAATATAAAATCTTCAAAATATAATTCCGAGGTTTACAAAAGTATAAAGTTTGTAAAAGGCAAAATTAGATCTGGATGATCTGCAAAACAGTTTGAATTGAGTCCGTACATTAAGCGGATTGGCTGAAGTAATTGAAAAAATGTAATATTTAGAGCTAGGGATTTAGAAACCCCCCTAATCAGAACGTTAAGGAATAACAATACAGTGCATCCTCATAATAACATCTTCAAGATAAACACATTCATGCTGAACAGATGTCTCAACAATATACATATGCATACATATCAGTGGGATTCTGGCTAAAGCACAAAAGTTTCTGACCCTATCGCTAAACCCGTCTATCAACTTGTATTTTATGTCGAACTGACCTCATAGAATCTTCCCCATCACATTTATCCAGTCATATGAGTGTAAAGGCTAATATGTGACTTAGCTTGTTCCCCCCTAACATTTCCTGACATCCTCATAATTGCAAATGCATCCAAGCAGATAACTTTCACAATTGGATGCTAGCCATTTGTTGACCACTGCAGTCACACACTGTGACAAGAAAACAGTACTTTTCCTCATTATACAACACTAAGAAAGTACGAACAAGAGCATCTGCAAAATTTTTACTTAAATGTTAATGCAAATGCAAATAGGACAGTATAATGTAACACGAGGACACAGAGATAATTACAAAAAGCTGCACACGCATATCTTAATATAAGGTTGTAGTTAATAAAAATACATCTACGGGGTCTATCTGGGGCGAACGCGAGAGCAGCTAAATTTAGCATTAATGGAGTATATCACTGAGGTTAAATGAAACCAAGATGATGTGCGAAGCTTAAACCACTTTGCATTCTGGTATCTCATCCTCTGCACTGCATAAGAATAATTTTGATGTCTAAAAAGCCTTGGCAATACAAACCTGGAACAAAGCAATGGCATTTTGTTTGGGTCATTCAGGGTGAGACTCCATCAAATGGAACGGGCCTTTGTTTACCTCTTCAGAGTATCGGATTTGAATAATTCATACACATGCATGCAAGAATCATTTGACTCATCAACCACATCGATTTGCCAAATAGAGCCAACCAAGAAGTATAAACACACAAACCAATCAAAATGTTAGATAAGCATTTAGAGTAACCGACTGAGATTTCTCTTACGTTTGACCTGACAATCAGTATATCTGAAAGCATATCATGAGTGAAGCGAGTCTATATGTTTTGACCTGTCAATAACATGCTGCACATTTACTATTGCATGGTTCTCTGCTGCTGGTTATGTGGTTGGCAAGTAACGTGCAAACGGCCTATAATTGTGCGCTTTTATAAACCTGCATAATGATGCAGGTGCAACGCCATCTCAATGCCAATCTCACTGTCAAATTATTAATGCATTTTTTTTGTCTACAGTTTCAATGCCACATCTACACTTCCAATCAAAAGAATGTTGCTATTCTGCTGAATGTTGAAATTAACATTTTTAATGTTTTTGAAAGTCTCTTATGCTCTCCAAGTCTGCATTTATTTGATCAAAAACAGTAATATTGTGAAATATTATTCCAATATAAAAGAAATACAAAGTTCTGTTATGAAACTCTAGATGGCGCAGGCTAATAGTTCCTTAACTCATTCAATTCTGATTGGTTCCTGCTCTATCAGTAGCCAATGAGCTTGCTACTCAACCTTCAAATACTTGATTAAGTGACATTAAGTAACCCATAATCAGAATTTGTCCTCTGCATTTAACCCATCCAAATGCTCACACATTAGGAGCAGTGAGTAGTGAACACACACACACACAAACCGTGGACACACACACCCGAAGCAGTGGCAGCCATTTTGCTGTGGGGAGCGACTGGGGGTTACCTGCCGGTATTGAGAATTTTTTTGTTGCAGAAATGTGTTACATGTAAACCGAAAATTCTCAGTTGCTTGTTCATTTTTTACACTATTATGTCTTTCTCTAACATATCTTACGTATCTTCCTATTGCTCTTCCATGACAAGAATTTTCAGTTTACATGAAGAAAGAAAATGTTGTGATGTTCTTCCTTGTTCAAAAACGGTGGTGATTGTGCATTCAGCAATATATATATATTTTTTTTTTCAATTTAGCAAACATTACAAACATTCCATGTCATAAATATTTATGGAATATAACATGTCAGACAGATTTTGATCACTGAATGGATCATTTTTCATGTGATGGCTCACTTCACTGAGAATCAACTCAGTTTCATCAGAAGTGAACGTTTTCACTCGCAGACGTCTAACACCTACAGACTCAACAGGGGCCTCCGCGCACACCTACCTATTACGTAATGGCCACGGACCACATAGCTGCCAACTTTTGAGTTTTGCTTGGAGTGAGATTTATGTTGGGGGGGGGGGGTGTAAAAAAAATTATTGCATCACAATAAGTGTATTGTGATTGTCAAAGCGTTATTTAGGCTTACTATTAGCTAGAGATGATCGGTTCACGTGCCGCTAGGGATCTGTCGCATCACATTTACAAGCGCCAAAACGGTATTTATTGTCTGAATTTCGTAATAAAAGTGACAGAATCTGAGAGCTGAGATTTTTTTTATATCATAAGTAACCTGCTCTGTCTAGTCTGTCGGTCTCCGTGTCCTCTTTGCTTCGCGATTTTTCTGTGCGTGAGAAAATGGATGTGTGGCGTGAGAGCGTGTGAAAAGTGTCAATTGCGTGTCTCACGGTGAATGCGTGAGAGTTGGCAGCTATGGGACCAATCGTTTCGCTTGAAATATATGGGGGACTTAATTATTTGCTATAGCATTTGCAGCATGCATTCAGAAACCCTCCACCTTCCCCAGCTCCACCTGTATAGATCTGCTACGGGTAATTCATGTATGCTATATTGTACAGCAGCAGCATGTCTCACTTGCTCACAGCAGTGTGTCGTATGTGTCCCGTACTTACTCTGAAGCAGCAGTGTAGCAGATCTATTCTGCCAAGACCAAACATATCATTATTGTCATATCCATTACCATGCCAAACACTCCAAGAGTTGTCATGACAGAACTGTTTTCTACTGTAATATATTTTAATTTAATTTATTCATGTGATGGCAAAGCTGAATGTTCAGCAGTCATTACTCCAGTCTTCAGTGTCACATGATCCTTCAGAAATCATTATTTATGTAGATGTTGCCCAAAGGCTGTGACCGAAGATATCCCACACTACAGGCTTCATAACATATTTCATTGTTTTAGATATGTGACAAGCAAGCATCATCAAAACACTGTTCAAATGGAACAAATAAACAAACTAACTAGATTTGGAATGTGAGGGACACGGTAATTAGACCCAGGCAGAGCAGAAGACACCTGCTGCGTTCCCCGAGGTCCCATCCACATCTCCCTTTCTCTTTGATCAAGTGATAGTTCCATGTGCGCTGACCGTACCCTGACACGTAAAACATACGACGCTACCGTACCAGAGGGGATAAGGTCATACACTCCAGGCACGGAATACACAAAACAAACCGTTTCACAGTATTGCATGAGGTTTTTATTGAATAATTGAATGCATGGAATGAAAATGTGCAAGTGCAGAATTAATTATCTTCCTGCATTTCTGCTGTATCATGAATTCAGGAGTAATCTTGACTAATTAGTTTGTCTTAGGCTTCTGCGTGTTAGAGGAATAAATACTCCTCTATATCGACGCATAGAGTGCTGAATAATTCAGCAGCTGTATCTGGCAATAGGTTAAGTAAAATAAAATAAAAAGCATTCATTGGCTAGTCAAAGACATGAGCTATTATTCTTTATATATATTTCTGGTAAAAGATAATTGTTGGAAAATGTATAGCATATATTTACACTTGAGCATTACTCAGACTGCTAAAACAGGCTTTAGCCACTGGCAACGTTCGGAAATCATTAGATGATAATCATGTCATGGAAGTGTCAAATGCACCACACATGGGAGAGCTCGGAATAGACACAATAATGTACCTCAAAATATTATAAGGCAGAGAAATGTGCATGTTCATTTTTTAATATTACCAGCTATAGCATACTATACTTTTTAAATAACATACAAATTGCATCTTATACTCTGCTGAAAAAGCCAACATGTTCCTTTGGATTAGAGTTTATATATATATATATATATATATATATATATATATATATAACAAATGTAATAAATAAATTTGGTTACACTTTATTTCGATGCTCCACTTTAGACCGTTTACTAACTTAGCAGATATTAAGCAGATAGGTGAAGTGTCATTTCTATTCCACAAATTAAACAAAAGTAATAAAATGTTAAATAAAATAAATATTAAATAAATATAAAATATTGTAAAAAACTTGACATCTTCAAAAAAGTGAGGAAACCTGTTGCCTTAAAATTATTAAGTAAATAACCTCATGCGTAATTGAAAAAAATAAGTTCCGCATAACTTAATTTTTTCAATTACGCATGAAGTTTATTTACTTAATTTTAAGGTAACGGGTTTCCTCACTTTAAGTTAAGTCAACTGATCACTTTTTACAGACAGACAGACATACAGACAGACAGACAGATATAGATAGACAGACAGATAGATAGGAAGGATAACTTCCTTTCAGTTTCCAAAAAGCGTAAATAAATTTTGAGCGTGACCGAAATCCCAGCTTATGCATACGACAACATTAAGTTGATCCCCAGTTGCCGCAGGGGTCTCGAGGTCATCAGTAAAGCAAGACATCCTTGGAGCGCTCCGGGCTTTGCTGCCATACGGACAGCATGTTTGATTCACTGACCTATGGTCCCCATCAGTCTTGGTAGACGCTAAAGATTAGAAGCTGTGCGCAGCATTAATTAATAAGGCTTTATAGACAAATCCCTGTGTAAAACCCACAACTTTGATTAAATCCCTTGTTTAAAACTGAACCTGACAACCTAGATCCTCTCTGGACCAATTTAGACACTCGTCCTTCTGTCGTGCCAACCTGCCGACGGCCTGAGCCCAGACCGCGGCCACAGCCAGGTGTGAAAGCCATTAACCCGGCGTCGCACAGCTCGCGTCCAGCAGAGTGTCTTAAGACTCGGAGTGGCTGGCAAGGACGTGGGACGTCTTTACTCACATTTGGTTTCACAGCTGTCAGAGTAATTATCTGTGTTTGAGCACAGGACATAGAAGCTTTAGTAGCACTTCTAAGAAGGATTCTGATTAAGACTCGTAATCTGCAATGGAGAAATCACCAGTGACTGGAGTGGAATTTCTAGGACAAAGCCCTCAGGGGCCGCACGGATTCTGGGCAAGAGTTCAGGAAAGAATCCCAACTGACACCATTCACTTTCTCCTCATTATCACACCATGTTTCTTTTCAGAAAATGTTTAATTTTTCAATCAGCCAACCACAGAGACACACAAATTGTGCTGAAACACAACTGACAGGGTTTAAACAAATCAGTCCGAAGAGAGAAAGCGAGTCTCCAAGATGAAAATGAGCAATAAACAAAATGAGACTATGAATTTTAATCAGGGTGGTTAAAACTTGGGCTTAGAATCCATTTGTAGTGGTAAATCAGTACACGTTTCAGGTGCAAAGTGGGTTTTATTCTTTACGACTCCAATTTGAGACCAAAATGGTCCATAAGAGAAACTTTAGAGTTGCTTTAGAGCATGAATTACTGACACTTTCCAAGTTGAAGCTCATTTTATTAAAGCACTAGCAGAAAAATGGCCTTGCCTGTAGCATGCCAGTAAATTGCTCAAATGGAAAAAATGTGAAGAGATAGATCCAGGAATATATGATGTTTACTGCTGAAGCTTTTAATGCTTATCCAGAAAATATATTAAAATGATTAGTGGAAAAGGCCACGCTATAGCAAGATTAAATGTGTAATACAATTTGACAGGATGATTAAACGCTCGCATTTATACCTCAGCGTTTGAGGACCTGAAAACCTGCATCTCTAATTTAAGAAACATGTAAGCTATTATTAGCTATCGCAAATACACGTTGTATCACAACAATGACATATTTGTATAGTGCTCAAATATGCTAATTTGGGTGATTAAACTAAAACAAACACAATGAACAGAATTTTTGGGCATCATATGTCATTCCAATATCAAATGACGCCCAAAAATGCTGTCTAGATAAGCAGCACACTGCGTTTTGAGGTACACCCACTCACGCCAAACTGGTTAGCAATACGGTCACTGGAGTTTGTGTCAGTGTTGTGTGTATGTGTGTTTGAGCTTTAGCACACCTCAAGCGTCAAATAGATTAAAGGCTAATCATGTGAGAGGATTACATGGGAGATGTCCGGCTCTAAAATCAGAGCAAGCTAGTGTCCACCAAAGGTGTTTAAGTCACAGATTTATGTCAGGATCAACTCCACTGATACTCTGAAATGTCCTATTTTATTGCGCTTTTTAGTTTTTTACAGAATTAGTAACATTTTATGCTGATTATTTAATGTATAGCAATTAAACACATATTGAAGTTGAATCATTAGTGGTTAAAGTTGTTGTTTTTATGATGCCGGCTACAACTAATTTCTTACTTTTGTCTTGATTTAAGAATTATAAGATATTTGCACTGGATAACAAGATACATTTACTTGAGAAGCAAAATGACAGAAGTCTTATAGTAGGCATGAAATCAAAATTGACCCTATTTACATTGTTAGTCCACATTACTAGTCTTTGAACAATTCATCTTTGCTAGTTGATTCACATTTGATCAAAATCTGAAAAATTTGGGACCAAAAATTATTCCGACACTTTGACCTGACCATGTTTTGCTTAAGTGTTGTTTCTTTAATTGCTAATGCGACCTTTTTACAACACAGACTGAACAAAATTAAGCATTGCTTGGTAATTGGATGAACTAAATTGGTATTATCTAATTGTGTACTTAAATTTAACAGCTGACAGCTAATTCAACCTAATTCATTTATGAGACAGTCTAACAGAAGCATGGCCAAAACCAGTGAAATATCAACTAGTTTGATAACTCTTGAGGTCTTGTCATATTTTATTACCATTTTCTAAACTATAGCGAGTAATCTGTGATAATGTGAGAAATGTTTAAGGTGTCTGAATAAATTTTGGTTTGACTGTATATCCTTCTTAAGTAATTGTTTCTTGATTTAAGAATGTTTTGATATTTGTACTGGGTAAAAAGACAAAAATACGGAGTAAGGAAAATTTGTTCACACCAGTGTCAAACTATTAAAGTCAAAATATGTTTACACAACTTTTTTTATATAATTAAATTGTTACTGTTAATCGTATAGAAATGTTATATCACCTCTGTTTTTTTATAATTCAGATCTGGCTACAGATACTGCTGGGTTTTGTTTATGACACTCAAATGGTCTCTGTTTCCCCACCCTTGAGTCATCGCACACGCTCTAGCAGATGTTAGGTAATTAAACAGCACTCTTCTGTGTTGATGTTGCTCTGCAGTTCCAACACATGTTCAACAATGTACTCTATCAACTGCAGAATTTAATAATTTAAAATATTCATCATAGTAATTTTTTAATTCACATCTAATTTAAAAAAAATGTATATTACACATGCATTTTATATAGGCTATATAGAGTAGATAATGTGGATAGTATCATATATGTACTGTATGTATGTATATATTAGTGCTGTCAATCGGTTTAAAAAAAATAACTAGATTTATCAGCCAAAAATCTGCCAAAAAACTCTTTCAGGATACTGTTTTTATTTTTGTTGTAAAATTTAAATAAGCTTTACAGATCTTTATTTAAACAATGTTTTTCATAATTGTTAATGAACCATGAACAATATTTGCACATGCACCTGTGGGACAGTCCTTAAGACACTAAATGCTTAATTATATGAACAGCAGCTACGCTAATTATTTTCTATTTCGTTCTCTGTTTTATCTTGGGATGCCCATCCTGAGGTAACTAGAGAGTATTTCAGCTCCAGTTTGGATCCAGCCTATTATGAAGACTTCAGATGCATAACAACTATGAAGAGACGACGCCAACTCCTGCGAAGACTTCAGATGACGCCAACTCTGAATCAACATGCACCAATGCTACAATTTTCTATGTCATAATCATTTGTTAACAAAAATGTATTCAGTACTTCAATGAGCTCATTGTTTCTGCCTTAACTTATTACATTGTTTAAATTAATACATTTTTAGCTAACTGTGTGATTTGTAAATGTACATTTCTGAAATACATAACTTAGACAGCTACCTCTGATAACAGATCACTCTCAATTGTAATGTGCTTTGAAACGATGTGTATTGGGAAAAGCGCTATACAAATAAATGTGAATTGAATTGAACTAACAGTCTACAGGCGGCAAACAATTAAAGTCACAGTTCCAATAACTTAGGACACTAAAGAGACATTTCTACTAACTCTGAAAAAAAGCCAGGAGAAAGAATCATTAGCGTTTTCAAAAAGGTTCGTTTTCATTAATAAAAACGCCGTCTCAGTGTGGACGGAAGGCCAAAACGGAGAGAAAAAAGAATGTATTAGTGTGGACAAGGCCAAAGATGGTGCTACAGGGAGACAGGAAGGAAAGCTGACTATCCTTGCAGTGCCAAACCACATGTACCCAGACATGTGCCTTGGTGAAAGAGTGGAGTGGATCTCGCAGCAAAAACGGGAAAATATTTCTCAATCTGTGAAGATAAGAAGCACTGTGGTACTTAACTGTATCTGGTGGCCACACCACATACTGACTGCTACTTTTGGTATTGCTACAAATTTCCATTTCTGTTATACATCTATAAATACACACACACACACACACACACACACACTAATGTTGTGTTTTCATGTTTTATGGGGACTTTCCATAGACAATGATTTTTATACTGTAAAAACTGTATATTCTATCGCCTAAACCTACCCATCACAGAAAGCTTTTAAAACATCAAAACAAACTCAAAAACATCACTTAGTATGATTGATCAGCTGTTTTCCTCACGGGGACCAATAAATGTCACCACAAGGACAAGTATTTCGGATATTGCCATCTTTGTGGGGACATTTTGTCCTCTTAATGTAGGGTTTACCAGAACATACACACACACAAACCAAAATATTACGATTATTTATAACAAATGATACTATCCACATCAGTACGGAAACATACACATGCTTAAACTAAGTTATAAATGCTGTCTGTCTGATACTTTGCGTTTTTTTAATGCTATTTGTATTCCGTGTTTATCCTCTGTACCAGTTAAGCCCTGGAACTACACAGGGACATGTGTTCTTACAGATAAATTTAATTACATGGGTTCTGACTTCTTTTCAATAAACTCTATCTTTAATACAGTACTTTTGCAAGATTCTTTATTTCTATAAATAAAAAAGCTGTTAGTCTGTTGGGCAAGTGTTCATCCCTGATGCTCAGCCTTGGCACTTATATAACAGGACGTGGCGTACTTGGGCGAAAATTGAGAAGAAAAAATATATTGGCTACTGATGATAAAGAAACCGTTTCAAGCATATCAGAGTCATGCAGAAAACAAGCTTTAAGCTCCCTCAAAGTTGGATCATTCAAATTTCATGCCATATTAGAACAATTTGGGTTCTGGAAGACTCGCTGGTATAACATTTAATCACATCAGCTCTACGATGCTGTTTTTGATCGAACTGAGCGTTGGTGCAGTTGGTAAAACTTTATCTGAGGGTCATGACAGCTGCTGGTGCCATATGCTGATTTTTGAATATACAACTCATTTGAGAACAAAATATGATCTGGGCTTTGTCGATGCTTACCATATGCTTGTTGAGCATGTGGTTTAATGCATAATTGTGTATTATATGAATCACCCTATTTAGTAGGGCTCTGTGGTGTCAAACAGTTTATATATTTGATGTATTTGTATGACAGCAGACAGGACCGCTTTATGTGCATTTACACTTGAGAACAACAAAGAAACACAGAGTGACGCACAAATACAGAGCGAGACAGGTCAACAGAGTTATCATAATTAGTAGCATTAATAGAACATTTTACTGGTATGCTGTCACAGATGTGTATTTTACAAGGGCTTTGAATGAATCAGAATTTTGCTGAAATTATCTGCTTTATAATATTATTTTCACTGTTTCAAGTCACTGCTTGAAGCATGAATATGCACAGGCAATATGTTTTGGTGTGCGTCCATCAGGCAGCAAATAAAAAGAGAAAATAAAATTAGCTGAAGAACCTTTCGTTGGTAAAATATGATCCAAAAATAGCTAAATAAAAAAAATATATATATATATATTTTAATAGGTAATTTCCTGCTAACAATAGCAAAAAAAAGTGATATTCCATTATTGTCAAAAAGAGAGAAAAAGTTGGCACACCCCCCCTCAAAAATAAAAAATAAACTAATTTATTGCATGTTTTCATCAAATGAGACGTTTTGAGCCATATGGCTCTGCATCAGACTCAAAATGTCACATTTGGTGATAACATGCAATAAATTAGTTTTTGTATTTCGGAGCTGTAGTGTGCCAACTTTTTTTTGTGGTTGAACACCCACATTGAGCTTTTGGCTTGCTGGATGTGTGTACTTTTTGTCTCATTTATAACATTAATAATGTGCAATTTATTTGAAGACAAGTGGCTATGAGAAACGCATAATAAAAGCGTTCTAGTCTGAAAGCACCCTAAAATTATCTACATGCTTACATACATGATCTCATACTGATGTTTGCTATATTTACAGACGGTTCACAGCCTTGAACTGAAACAACGCAGAGATATTTTTCAGCCAAGCCAACATTGTTGTTGTTTTTTTTGTCTTAGCGAGCAACCTGCCACGAGTAATTACAATAATAAAACCTCCACACCGCTTTACCTGTGGGATGCTGTTCCCATAAAACGCCAACTTTAATGCAATGTCATGGGGGCCTGAGTTCATTTATGAGCTGCCTGCTAGTTCTTTATTGGATCGATAGCCCACAACCCCTCCTGTGCCCCAGACGGGCTGCTGCTCGATGCCCTCGGTCCAGGGTAGGGAGCTCTGGGACCTGGCACCCCCGCATCTTGGAGCGCTCTCCGCATGTGGGAGGGAGATGGGTCTGTAAACAAACTGTCTCCTGCTTCCTTTCTCTCTGTATCTCTCTCTCTCTCTCTCTCTCTCTCCTCAGAGGCAAACAGCAAAGTCATTTAAGGCTTCCTAGAAGGATTTCTCTCTGATCTTTTACATGACCCACAAAATGAGCCTTAAATCAGTGGTTCTCAACTGGTTTTGCTTCAGGACCTACATTCACATTCAACCCAACACAAAACAAGAATTATTCAACATACGAAAATAAACAAAAAATATAGCTGCAAGCAGCAATTATCGGGTCCAAGCGCAAAGAAGACAATAAGACATGCCAACATGGCTGGGAGTGTCAGACCAACTGCAACATTGAGAAATGAAAGACATTTAAAGATAATTTTAGGCAAAATGGCTGAAAAATCACATATACAGTAGCTAAAATATGATTTAATGGATTATCAAGACACATACCGAGTTTTGTAACTGTACACCAATGCATACGTAAAGTGTTGCATTTAATATCATGATATGATATTGTGTAATTAATGGCTATGTCCTTGTTTTGTTCTATTATAGCGCCACCAAGTGGTGCAGTTCCACCGCTTTTTTTATGTGTTCTCAGAGTGAGCCCATATATGTGTGTGTCAAATATGGTGAAAATATCTTGTTTTGTTTTGGAGTTATAGACATTTATATGTATGAGAGCATAAAAAATTACCCATGAGTGACTTTGATTGGATTTTTTTGCCACTTACTATAAAAATTGACACATGATCGCTAGCATTTAGCCAACGACCAATGTTTCCAAACTTCCTACGGTGGTTTCGTCTCGATCGGTCTAGTGGTTTTGACGAAGATATTGGCAAATGTTTTTTAAGGGCTAATTTACAACATTGCGCTGACCATAAGGCAAAATCTAGAATGTTTGGTATCGTTAGACTCGGCAAGGATTCAGGAATGTAATGCCCTGAATCTAACAATAACACTTTTATGATTTTTGGACAAATCGTTCAGAAGTTGTAAGAAAAAATTGCCATTTTTTGCATGACCAGTAGGTGACGCTGCGCCAAAACGCAGCATGTAGCCTCAGGTCATGCTTGTGATGACATGTACCAAGTTTGGTCTGAATGTGATAAATCGTTGTGGAAATATAGCCGTACGTCTGTTTTTGCAAGCGCTACATAAAATTAGTTTGCGCAGTATTCGAGAACAGTTTAACGAATTAACTTGAATTCCATTTTTGTCAGCATGGTCTGAAGATGATCTGGTTAAATTTTCGTGAAAATCTGAGTAACCGTCTCACTCGAACTCGGACGAGTTCGAAAAAGTAGGTTTTTCAAAAAATTCCAAATGGCGGAATAATAATAAGAATGCCAACAATTTCAAGAGGTGCCTACGCACTTTCAGTGCTTGGCGCCTAATAACCTTAAAAATGGAACACTGAAATGTTTTGATATTACTCTGAACTGCATAGACCAAAACATGTGTTTTATTCCAAAGAGTAAAATGTACACTGTTGTATAAACAACACAGACAACAAGTTTGAGTTACCAGACTAGATACTGAACCTGTTTTTTAATGTAATATTGGTTGCATTTTCTTTTACCATGGCCAAGCCTCTCCCAAACGACAGACGCCTTTGATTGGCATCAACAACAAATCATATGGCAAGCATTTAAATATTTTATACGCCTGTTTATTTTGCTATCCTAACTTTGCACAATTATTCAGGGTTTTTTACGTAAATTTAGGGAAGCACCGATATTACATTTCTGTCTGATACCGATAAGTTGATCATTATTTTAATGTTATGGACAATAATCAATAAATGGCTGATACTGGTCTATATTATTATCTAAAAAATAAAGACTAAAATCAATCATTGCAAATGCAACAAGTGAATTTAGGTATCACAATGCACAGTATAAAAAAATGGATATTCATTTTGAGATTTGCTTAAGAATGAATTTAACAGTGTTGTTATAAAGATTAACTTTGAATGCTAGATGACAGCAAAAGTAATATACATGCAAATAGGGAAAATGAGCATGCACAATTAAATATTCGATATTGGCAGATAAGGATAAATACAATAATTTGAATATCGGCCGATACCTGATGTGGTACAGATATATCATGCATCTCAGTAGCATTTTGTTATGCATTCTGCATTGTTCCTTCCCTTATGTCCTGCTGCAAAAGTATAGACCTTCAATGCATTTTTAGGTCTTGACCCACCATTAGAGATACGCTGCCTCAAATAAGATGAAATTTCTAAAAGAACCATCCAGCTGTTTCACTGTGGCAAGCAGGCCAATAGTTTCTGAGGTCGGGACAGCAAAGTCAAGTCACTGTTGACAAATTTGGTTATAAAATCCAAATCATGCTGGACCGTTCTCTCTACAGACAGCTGAGTAAGCATCAAAATTCATTTCTACCCTCCAGCCTAGGAGACTATTCTTTAAACTGACAGACTACTACTTCACAGCATAATAGCCAAAGCTGTCCTTCATAATATATTCATCTGATTTAATGGGAAAATGCACATCTGACTGTTTGAAGACAGAAAAAAGGAAAGAGGAAACTAGAAGGAAAGAGATTTAAATCTCTTTCTGAATGCAGAAATTATGGTCAGAAGTGTCACACGTCCACTTTTATTATATTTGAGAGTTCATTTTTCTTCCTCTTTTGGGATATTGTTAGAAAAAAAAGAAAGAATAAATGAACAAATATATAAATAAGTAAAAGTAAATAAATACGACAGGTACCCAAATAAGTGCAAAAACATTATTTTGCATGTAGGCGTCACGTGCGCTCCTGACATGAAGGTTGTTTCAAAAGGTAGCCTAAGTAACCTAATTATCGTGAGAGAAATGTTGATTATTAATATATACTTACATTTGACTCAACACAAAAAAATAATTTATATTAATAAATGTGTCTGATATATAGTTGCACAAAATAAAAATTATATATCAAATAAAAGAATTTAAAAGAATTGTTGATGGCTGCTACACACTCCAAAAAAGTTGGGACAAAAGCATGTTTACATCTATGTCACATCACCTTTCCTTTTAATTACACTTTTTAAATGTTTGGGAATTGAGGAGACTGACTGTTGAAGTTTTGCAAGTGGAATTTTTGCCCAATCTCACATGATTCAAGACATCTGCTCAACAGTCTGTGGTCGTCATTGTCTGATTCTCCTTTTCATGATGGGCCATTCATTTTCAATGTTCAAATTTTTCATTTTCAATGAGAGACTGCAGGCAGGCACATCGATTCCATGGTGTAGAGTGTCTAGAAACCACTCTGTTTTAGCACATGCGTTATGAGGCCTGGGATTGTCTTGCTTCCCAGGAAAGATGTCATCTTGATGGCAGTATATGTCTCTGTACAATCCCAATATACGCCTCCACGTCAATGGTACCTTCACACACATGAAAGTCGCCCATGCCGTTTGCACTGATGCACATCCCTATACCAGGACAGATGTTTGCTTTTGCACCTGTTGCTGATGAAAGTCTGGAAGGTCCTTTTTCGTCTTATAGGGACTAAGAACTCAATTCAAAGTCAGTTTTTCGCAAAAACAAGCTGAAAAATGGACTCATCTGAGCACAGCACACTTTCCACTGTCTTATGGATCATCTGAGATGAGCTCGCGCCCAGATAACTCTTTTACTTCCAGAACCCGAATGTTGCACTCTATGCGAGTCATCATGATGCCTAAGTAGAAATGCTTAAAAACAGTCACTTACGAGGTTTCATTTCATTTAAAAGGTAGCATACAAGGCAATGAGGCAGCTCATTAGGTTTGTACAAGAGCTTTTGTGATTCCAGGCCATGTGTGCGATTGTCTCTAGGTTAAAAGTTTCAGGCTAATATACAGTATAATTGAACTGTAATGATCTGTAGCATCCGAAAGATCACAGAGGCCATTTGCCAATTGATTAAGAAGTGCCATGCGGAGTCGGAATCAGCCATGTCTGACAAATCAGAAGTCATTTGCATGAAGGGCATTCTCAGAAAGAGAGAGAGAGAGAGAGAGAGAGAGAGAGAGAGAGAGAGAGAGAGAGAGAGAGAGAGAGAGAGAGAGAGAGAGAGAGAGAGAGAGAGAGAGACTCTCACCTGCTCGCTCTCAGAGGCTGCTCCAGAATTGCTCTTTTTCATAAAGATTTCATTTTCGGGCTAATTTAATTCTGCGGATAATTGAATCCCAACCCTCCTTAAGCCAGAAGCATCCAAGCAGGTTCTTTCGAGACATTTCGAGTACTCCTTTATTGGAGGAGATAATTTAGGAGATAAATAACTTTATTCTTTCTGAAATTCACTAAGAATGATCTGCGGCTTCTGATAGCGTTGTTTATTTGCACATATTGTCTGCATTTTTTTTTTTTTTTTACCCAATATGCTTAAGGAATTATCTACAAAGCATTCCTAGTCCAGGCACTGCAGTCCCACATTTCATTAAAATGCTAATGTAATTATAATTCTATACACTACCGTTCAAAAGTTTGGGGTCAGTATTTTTATTTTTATTTATTTTTTTATTCTGTGAGGATGCATTAAATCGATCAGAGGTGACAGTAAAGACTTCCACATTGTTACAAAAAAAATCTATTTTGAATAAATGCTTCTTGAGCACTAAATCAGCATAATTATTAGAATGATTTCTGAAGGATCATGTGACCCTGAAGACTGATGCGGAAAATTCAGTTTTGCCATCACAGGAATACATTTCATTTTAAAACATATTCAAACTGAATTTTTATTTTTTTTTCAAATTGTTTTTATTATTTTTTTTACTGTATTTTGATCAAATAAATGCAGCCTTGTTTAGCATTGCAGACTACAAAATCATTATCTTACCAATCCCAAACTTCTCAATGGTAGTACAGTACATATTTATGCTAAATCATTTCAAATCAGCCAACAAATACAATAACCATAAAAAGTAGGATATTGTGTTTTTGACCGCTGAAATTCAAACAACGTGCAATTGTTAGTGAATTCACGCTTGAGTATTTTGTAGCATTATGTGGAAATAATTGTGCTGTCTAGATAGCTAAAGCATCCAATTGTGAGTGACTTTATCTTTTATTTTTAACCATTCAAACCTAATATTCTGGGAAATGCATAAATGTAATATGTTATAAAATAGCATGCATCCATGGACGGCTAAATAAGATCTTGAGTTAAGACATCTGACCATGGCCCTGTGGAATTATGGAAAGGAAAATATCTACCATATAAACTCTTATCTTCCATGTTTGAAAAATATAAATTCACAGACGTCTCTACAACTGTCCAGTTATGCCCCCGCTGGCTCTTATATTTATAGCTCTGAGAAGGGAAATCCTTTCTAAATCCCCACCATCTCCAAACCTTATTTGTTTTTCTTCTGCTTTGATTGTGCAAGTAATTTAATTGGTTTTTGCCCACTGATGGTATGAACAGTACAGCTATTTTCATGTGTATATTCTCCAGCCTCACATCTATTGACTAATTGTCCCCAGTGTGCGTTTTGCTTTAATTTACTGAATCGCTTCAACCTCACCTCCATTACAAATCAGTCAAAATCAAATCAATAGATATACGTGTGGCAGTTTAGATTTAATAGCTATGTTGAATCAGACAGTGTGCTAAAGAAGGCTATAATGAAACCACATTTCTTGAAACTATCCTTAGACGAGATGAGATCAGTGTTAATTCATTATTATTCTTCTCTAATTAGTTCACAACAAGCACAATGCTTTCTCATTCTCTAATCAGCAGCTCATAATTGATCGCTTAGAGGTTTTACAAGGTGCTTTCAATAACAAAGAATCTGAGCCAATCCAAAAACATTTGGTTGAGAAAAACATGCTTTGTTTCAAAATAATAATGATGTAATCGAATTAAAACTATGGAGAATAGAGAGATATCTATTATTCCAAAGTTTATAACTCTGTTTGGAAGTGTTTTAATAGCTTGCAGCATCACTGGGTTTTCATCCACATATTTTGATGCAAATATTTGGATATCACATAAAAAATGTTTAATGTAGTATCACAATATATCTAAATGCTAATGCTTGGTAACACTTTACAATAAGGTTATATTAGTTAACATGAACTAACAATGAACATTAATTATACATCATTTATTAGTCACAGTATTAAAATCCAAAGTTGTACTTGATAAAATTTGTTAATGCACTGTGAACTTACATGAGCAAACATTGAACAATAATTTTGCAATTCTGCAATTTCTATGACTATTTAATGGCAAATTTTCTTTGGAAGAAGTGATTTTGTTCTCTTAGTGATTTCTAAGCATGTGAGATGCAAACACTGGTTTATTCACAAATTATTTTTGTTATATTCCAATTTGTCGCATTAAACAAATCAGCAACTTTGTTGAGTAAATAGCTACCGACGACCTGCAATTTGTGATCTTTCCAGATAAAATGGGTAATTACACTGAATTTATTTAAACTGAGTATAGTCATTTAATTGTGCCATTATATGATGGAATGACACTTAACACATGCAAATAATTCATAAACACTAAATTATATCAAGCTTCAAATAAACTCTCAAGGGAGATTTTACAAACACTAGCATTAGCTAGTCATTTCAGTTCCTGTGGCTGTGCATTCAAATTACCAAGATAATAATAGTGAGTCATTGTGTCCTGAAGATTCAAAGGCACGGTCCTAAAGCTTATCATTCCTCCCTTTGCTCTGCTATGGTTCAAAAGGCAAATCTTTATTCTTTCTTTCTGTACCATGAAACGGCTGCATTGTCAATGCAAATCTGACAGATGGAAAAAGGGCCATGCTGTGATGTCTCTGATTCACGGCTGACTCGGATTCAGCAACAAAGACAGGCGTGAATGTGTAGACAGAAGCAGCAGCCGCATTCACAGTTTTCTTTGAACCCTGTCCTTGGAGCAACTGACGCAGGAGCTTGGTCACCTGACACATGTTTGTTAATGGGTGTTGTTGACCCTATTTACTGTATATACAAATGTCTTTTGCAGCCCCCCCCCCCAAAAAAATCAGTGATTATACACAATCTTTTCAGTAACTGCAGTAAGATCTCTTAGCTTATTTCCCTCTGAATCCTCTTTCTACCAGTTGTGAAAAACTGCAAAGTTTGTTATATAACTTACATTAAGTTATCCTCTGCTCTATAGTCAGTGCCAGACGTGATCACAGGCGACACATGGCAGCAATGTTCGGCACGGAGCGCTGACCCTGCACACAGCTGTCAAACACATTTCTCTCATCTGAACACTGTGAAACCACAAAATAAGATGCAAAATACTACTCTTCAAAAAAAAAAATTTTTTTTTTTTTCCAGCAATGATACATTAAATTAAGCAAAAGTGACAATAGCTGGGTTTTCATCCAAATGTGAAGCGAATCTTTTTAAAGTTCACAAAAAAAACAATGCGAATTAGGTGTCTGTCAAACTCACACACCGTTTTGGACTTTGTTTTCGGTTTGCACCGTTGCCCTCAGCTGTTGTCATGGTTATTAATAGATTTGGCATTTGGTTCAGCTGAGTTCACCTTATTACCACCAGTAAGTTCTCAGTTTCTGTTCAGTTTGTCCTGCCTTGTTAAAGCTATGTAGATGTTTTCTGTGTTCCTGTTGCCTGAGACTTGTATTAAAATACTCCTGTTCCTTCATCATCTTCGTGTTTGAGTTCGCCACATACCGTGACAGTGTGTTTCCATCAAGTTATTCCAAGTGGTACTCGCTGCAGAGTCAAATGACGACCAGCTCCTCCTCTCTGGAGCTCTAAGGGGGTGGAGGGATAGAGTTGTGATTAGGGTTAGGGTAGGTAAGGGTGTGGTTGGATATTCTAGCTCCACCCATTAGACCCAGATTACATTTGCTCCTCCATTAGCTATGCGTAAGCCCCACCCATTTGCTCTGCAGTGAGCAGCTTCACAATTATCAAGCAATTATATGAATAAAAGTATTGATTTATTTATATATATATACTGTATATATAGGCTAAATAATCATGAACACAATGACGGGGTGAAATGGGCTGTGATGCATGGGGCACCAGGTAAAATCTTGCCTAGGGCAGCAAATTGGTCAGGGCCGGCCCTGATTAAATATATTTGCAAACTTTCATGTTGGTTCAGTTCTGTTTACCCAAAGGGGGGGTTAGTGCTGCTCTCCCTGCTCTTATCCATGCTAGGCTGCATGGATGCGCAGGGAGTTCTCGCCCAGAACGGAACCATACCGCCAATCCAAACTGTATGCTAATTGTCAATCGTATTTGACGGTAGTGGTCCTGACAGAAATTCAAGCGGATGATGGTGGTATTGGTAACCTAGTAACCAACAGTAAATAAAACACCATAAGCGGAAACAGACGATAACGTTTAATGTTTGCTACGTCAGAATTTATTCACCAAATGATTTTCCATCTCCCATTATTTGCATTAACTCTTTATCGCACAAGTCAAACATCACCTCAAGTGAGCATAAAAACTTTTTTTCCCTTAATTCCCATCACTCGTTTCTGATGCGATACTTCAAAATGCGCATAAAAACAGGGTGATGGAAACATAGCTAGTAAAGACAGAAAAGGAAATGGTATTTTTTTCTGGTTTGTGGCAACAAAACTATCCAGAGATTTCTAGCACATAAGTAAGTGTACACTTTTCTTTGTTTTCAAAAGTCATTGAAATAATCAGTACTTGTTACAACATTTTCCACTAATTATGTCTATGTTGTTAGTACAGCCTTACACAAAGACCTCAGTAATATCGTTTAAATGAGCTGCCACTGTGTTGCAAGCCAGTCTGTTATTATGTTATCATCGATTTCAGACATACCCACCCCTAAATGTCACATAAAAATAGTGCAACATTAAACCCCTTCATATCTAAATGGGTGGTTCTTGGCCACAATAAGCATCAAGTTGCTAATCAAAAGTCTTACTCTGATTGCAGGTTCAGGGTAAAGAGGCATCTTCCACTCCGGTCATTCAAACTATTTAGGAGGAGGATTCCAGCTGCCATCAGCATCTGGCTCAGTGGTAAAGCATCCTTTTCCACAACACAGCTGTAATGAGCTTTTCGACTGTATTCCACATCGTAGTCAAATAAAATAAGACTGCGCTGTTATTCATAAGGTTGAAGAGCATGGCAGAGAAACAATCTGTGTGGAAAATGACAAAAACATTTCAAAATGACAGAGAAATTGGATGTGGGTTGAAATAAAAAACTGTGTGAACACTTTTTGCCCCAAAATGACTGAATGTTTAGGTGTAAAAAAATACATGAGAGGGTCTCTTTTCAAGCTTTGATCTACAAAGGAAATTGTTGTGAACTATAGGCTACTAGATCTCTGTATTTAGCCAAAATAAAACACTTTTTTGACCTTTGTTCAATGAGAGTTTTTTTTATCTTTCACATTTACAAAACAATTATTTTCCTGTAAAGCAAAAATTCAGAGAATCCCTGCATTGAGTTGATGAGTTGATTTTGAGAACCAGATCGGTGAATAAATCCTATTTAAGTTTAGCCTGGGAAAACCCAGACAAACTTCCGTCAAATTTAGATTTGCTCTGCAAGTAGTCTGGCAAAGAGCCCATTCAAGCCGATTTCTAATCCGTCCAAATCGAGACACCAATCAGAAACGCTGAGCCGGGCTTTATGATGACGATCGCTCTGATTGGTTTTAGGTCTATCCAATTGCGCCCAGTGGCATTTGAGCGATGTCCGTTGGTGAAGCGCACCAACTTTTAAAAGCATTATTATATTCAAATGGCAAACACATGAGGACAGTCTCCATGAAAGACCCACTGGCAGATGAACGTGCTACTACATTTCTCTCCGAAACGGTAGGAAATTAAATAGAGGATTTTAACTGTGACAAGATGATTGACAGGGCAGTTTACGTGACAGGATGCACGCGACAGATCCGTCCGATAAAGATGACGAAGTAGTATGTCCCAAAGCTTGCCTACTTTTTTGCTACACATTCAAAAGTAAATACCTTTTCTTCACAAAAAGAGTACATACTTTTATGGCGTAGTGTAACTTAGGCGAATTGGGTCGCAGCATATGGCTTTACACGATGACGATCGCTCTGATTGGTTTTAGGTCTATCCAATTGCGCCCAGAGGCATTTGAGCGACGTCCGTTGGTGACGGCCCTTTGCAAATGAGTTATTAATGAAGCTTTTCCAGACCATAACTCAGTTACTACTGAGAATGGTCTGGTTTTAACCAGGCTAATTTAAGTTGGTTCTTTTCAAAGAACCATTTGATCCAGTTTATGAATCTGACTGATTCGATCATGAGGTCTCAAAGATCGGATTGCAGAGGTTCTTCAATTAACAGCTCATTGGTGGGAAAGATTATCTGTGAATAACAACTTAAATTTCGGTCTGTTTAACAAACATTATCGTATTATCAAAGTTATTCAATTAATTTATTGCATGTGGAATATAAAGTGGAAGTTGTCCAAGTCATATGGGTTCATAAGGATAATGATGACAGAATTTTATTTTGGGGTTTTATTAACAGTGATAATTTGGATGTACTTTTCTATCCTTCATTATCTAGTTGTGGTTTTTCACACTATTAAATATGGCATCCGCCAGTGGAGGTGATGGAAAAACACATTATATTAACAGATGCTTCTAGTGATTGCTTAAGCAGGACAACTCGAAAATATATATTTAAATATCACACTGCATTATTATAAATTGTTTGTGTGAAGGCAGCAAATCCAGCTTTTAATAAATAAAAAAATAATACAAGCGTCTTATCATGGCACTCAGCATAGCATTTACATCCCGCAGGTCAAAGGTTGCCTCCATTGAAAATACCAATGAGCACTCAGCAGTCCCTCATCTGGCAGTTCGGTACCAAAAGACTCTTGTAGCCTTGGCCAGTTTCTGTTCTCTGCTTATGAATTCAGTGCATTTATAATGTACTGAGGTCACAGGGGCACGGATGGGCCAGCTTGCTAAGGACATCAAACATCCTTCAGTGTCTTTCTGACTCTGTGTCTCTGAGAGGTCCATGCATTTATTAAACAGCCATCAGATATGCTGTGCAATCAGGCATCAGTTTGTATTGAAGTGACTGGGAATTTAAATAAAGAGGCAGGTCATCTGTTAAACTGATAAAGGGATAGTTCACCAAAAAAAAAAAATGTGTTTCTGTCATTATTTACCAACCCTAATATCATTCAAATATCCAAGCTGCTCTTTTCCATATGAAAATTAATGGTGACCTCAGCTGTAAAGCACTTAAAAATTATGCTTTTTTTTACATTTTCAACTCTCTTTGGTGTGTAATGTTGCTGTTTGAACATGAAAAAGGTCTGCAAAGTTACAAAGCACAAAGTCATTCCAAAAGGAGTTCTCTATATCAGTGCGCACTGTTTCTGAACTCCCTGAAACGCCTTGATTGTAGTCTTGAGTTTTCTTCTGGGAATGAACATGTCAGAATATTCCTCATTTAAAACATTCTCACCAAGACATACACAAAAAAAGGGGGAACGGCTTGATTTAGTTTCGTTAGTAGTGTTTTAAAACTCACGGTTATGATAAGGGGCGTGACATTTCTGAAACATGCTGGAAGTGGTTGACCAATCACAACACACCAATCAGAGCACATTGCGCTTTTTGGAAGGAAGGGATTCAAACAGCGTTACTGACAGACTGGGAAGAGAGGTGCTGCAACGATGTAAAAAATTCAAGCATGAAAACCTATTCTAGTAGACAAAAACAAAATTAAAACTTTGTAAAAGGGCATAAGATGGCCTATTTCAATTTAAACTCAGCCTTGTGTTATGAACAGACTAAAATTATCATATGGCTTTATCATATAAGATTTCATTCAGTGTGATTTCAACTTGTTAGATAATCATCATCATCATCATCATCATAAACCATGTTTAAGAATCTGTGACAAACTACACTACAAATAATAATGAAGATTTACCAATCAGAAGTCGACAAAAAAGTCTGAAAATGCCCAGTAGTAACCACGCCCATTAATTATTTGTTGTTATAATCATATGTGCAATGAAAACTATAATAAATGACTAGGATTCATTTGCAGTACTTTATGGGATGAGTTCAGAAACTTTGTATTGTTTTACTATATATTTACAATATTCAGTACTTAACTACTAAATACTAAATCTGTATTTTTGTTCTCACAACAACAAACTTACAAAAAAAATAATACAAATATAAAATGTACCCATAATTATAAATTATAATTATTGATATAAGAAAAAGAAAAAAAACGTAACAGATTTAACATTAACAGACACTTTTTTAGGAGTGACCTTCGGTATATTTAAATGTTGCATTAACAGCAACTTTTTAAAAAGTCTTTTTAATACGGCTTTATAACCATACTGAAAGTATTGCACTCCTCAGCAAATAATAATGTCAGCTGTGACTTTGTTACAGATAAAGAGTGTCATTAAGATTTTTTTTCTCTTCTCAAAAACATACTATGACCCTTTGATAGTCCTCGTAAGGTGGAATCAACTCAGGATAAAGCCATTTTGAGTCAACTCAAAAACGCCTGTCAGAGCTGACTGAATGTGTTGCCTCAACAGACAGTGAGAACTAGCGTGGAATAAAAAGCGAGTTCATCCTCGAAAGCCAGAGGCTACAATTACGCGGTGGGAGAACCCCTCTCAAAAAGCCCCAAAGGACAGCAAGCAGATGTCATGTAGAACTCAGAGTCTTGTGGAGATGAAACGGGCCAAATGCCTAGTCAGTAATTAAGAGGTCAGTGATATCAAAGGAGTGTAGTATCTAGCTTGGAGCAGTTTGTGAGGACCCAGTGAAGGACTTGTTGGCATCAGAGCTTGTTTACCTTTATCAACGTGAGAAACCCCTTGCGTTTGTTCATACAGCATGTCCCCTTAAGGCCAAAAGGAAAGAAACATATAAAGCTTCAAAGCAGAAGATTGACTTGTTGAAACAGCAATACCTACATGTATATCGGACACAGTAACTTGATAGCTATATTTTACATTTTACAATGGAGCTTACCTGTGCAAAAGTAGCAGTTACGAAGCTAGGGTGCTGAGGGTGGTTGCCAGGGCGTTGTTATGCAGTTACTAAAGTGTTTTCAATGTTTCAGTGGTGATTGTTGCCTATTGCTATGCAGTTGCCAGGGTGTTGCTATGCAGATGCTAAAGTGTACACAGTGTTTAATGTGTTGCTACGCAGTTCTCAGGGTATTGCTATGCGGTGATTAAACTGTTTAAAATGATTTTTAGCCTGTTGCCATGCAGTTGCTAGGGTAATATGGATGGCCGCTTACTGGCCCAGGTCAAAAGAGTTCTCCCCTCAAGTCTAATCTTAAGAATGTTATATCATCAAAAATCGTAAGTCTGATCACCTCTCCTCAAAAATTTGCAGAATTTGTGGTACTGTGCTCAGGTGAAACAAACTCATTATGCAAAAAAATACTAATTATTAACAAGAACAATGAAAGTTTAATAATAACCAATAAAATAAAAAAAAGTTATCCTTTGCATTACTAAGCAGGAGTGCAACATTTCTATCCTGAGGCAGGCATTCCCATTCAAACACAGCCCTGAAATGGAATAAAATCTAAACCCATAATTCATTCACTCCCATAAATAGGGTATAATAGATGGTTCATTTCATGCTATCAAACAGCATTACACAGCTTTGTACCTAATATTCCTCTGTCTGTGTTCTTACTTCCTGCTGATCCTCTGAGTCAGGCAATGTAAATACTGGCAGTGAGGAAAGAGAGAAAAAACAAGAAGCTGTCAGATGAACAATACATGAAATGATACCCAGGTTCAACTTGTGTTTGGGGAATGTGTATGTACTGTATATGCCAAAGTGACAAGGTACAGTTTTGATTGAAACAGGGATCTGAAAAAATAAAAAGTATGCATCAGAGAGAGCTTTTGACTGGTTTATTCTAAGTCAAACCTTGACTCATCTTGAAAAGATTTGAGGTTTGTTGAAGTCCTGCTAGGGTGTAGCCAGACTTTTTAAACTTCTTCTAGACAAACTCCACACACTTACACTGGAAGGGTCAATCCGGGATTCATCAGGCTCAAATTGTGGAAGAATGGTTGGAAGGGAGTATGAAGAATCATTTTCACGCATGAATTGGCTCCTCTGAGTCCAGACATTAAACTCATTGAAAGTCTTTGGGATGTGGTGGAGGAGACTTTACAGAGCACTCGACTCTTGCATTGTCAATACAAGATCTTGACCAAAAATTGATGCACCTGTTGATGGAAATAAATATTGTGATGTTATTTCCATCAAGAGGTTACATACATTGTTGGTCAAGATCTGGTAATGTATTCTTCATGCTCCCTCCAAACCATTCTTTCCCAATTTGAGTCTGAATCTTGGCTTTATCATCCTGAAATATGGCCATGATATGTCTTCCTACATGGTTGTTTGAGAAATGAAAAGCTACACACTCCATTAATTACTACATTACAGAATTTTAGATGGATGGATGGATGGACGGATGTGTAAGAGTTTTGTAAACACACAATATTGTTAAAATATCAAGATTGTAGCAGTGCTAGATTTCAGTTCCAACACATATTTTCTCTGTGCAGAAGAAACTAGAGGCTGTTTATTCCTCACTGAGATTTGGGAGCTGTGATTATCTGTTCTGCTCTTTAATGAGCGAAGGAAAGCTCAGATCGATGCATTACCTCCAGCTACCCTGACACTCTGTGCTGCTTGTCTTCCAAAAGACCAGTTCTAAGCTAGTGTTGACTGACAGCTCGTGATTCCTGGATCTCTGAAGAAGTAACCTTCAACACAGATACAGAGGATCATGGGGGACATATCTTGTTTTCTGTTTTCACTGGGTCCTCTTGACTGAGACCTCAGCGGGGATAAAATGTCCCTCCCCAGGTTCACGACAGAAACCAAACCACTTTTATTGAGAATATAGCCTAATGATTCATTGCTGTGGATTTCCAAAAATGTCAAATAAGACCCATAAAAACACCTTTCAATCACAGCAGCTCTCTCGTAACCCATTGGAATACAGCAAACAAGTTACAAGGTCCACTTTTAAGGTGCTTTTTGTAGCTTGACAGCATCATGCAATATGTCCAAGAAGCAAAACCATAAATGTTATTTAATAGATATAACAATCCATTTAGTTAGTAACAGGGGGATTGTTTGAATGTAAACGATATTACACGGCCAGTTTTCAAAATGCATGAGAGAGCAAGCAATCTGTTGGAGAGAGACAAATCCATTCTCTGTTTAATTAATTAGCATGTTAAATGTGGCCATTTAAATTCCACTGAAATTCATTTCTGCTGCTCTATGGTCTATAAAGAAAAACTATTAAGTGGACCTTTAAATATTATTTTAATTGCGGTAGTAATAGTGGCAAGTCGTAGTGGTAGTTACTGTATTGAAGTAGTGGTGGTAGAGAGAATGTATTAAATTATGGCATACATAATTATAAAAATAAAAGCTACACTTGTTTGCTGACCTCAAAACATTCAAATTATCATATTAATGAGCCAGGCCTGCTTTGAATTTATGCATCTATTATAATTATAATGTTATATATTACTTGATCTCGGTGCGCTTTTGGTGAAAACACACAGAAACACCTAAAGCCAACATGAAATGCAGTTTGCAAGCAATGCCACTTTCATAATATGGTAATACTGATAAATTACAAAGTTAACCATTTTATTTTATTAAGAATAATGTACACTGATGAATAGTTCACAATATGACCAATATGTAAGAAAGCAAAGAAAGTCTGTTTTGATTTCATGTCAGCTTTAAATTAAAACATGCGGGTAGGAGGACTAAAGCGTGCCCACTGAAATCATTGATTATTTGATTATAGTTCATAGTTCATCATGATTGACCAAAAAAATAAACAAATGCAAATTAGGTAACAACAACCCAATCTCAAGATATGCCCGTTATAACGCTCTTCTCCATGAATAACAGCTGCTACAATCAATAGAAAATAGTTTTGAGGGTACAATACAAAAAGAAATGATGTGGCACAATTGTTTGGTGAATTCGCCCTGTTATTTCTCTCTGTAGTTGGTCCTCTATGGAGAAAGTGTTTTATATTGTCAGTTGAAGTTCACTTCCAGAACAAAGAGTTACTGTGGTTGACACACTCAGCCTGATGGTAATGAAATTCAGGAAAAATCACCTCTGAAAACACTGTATAATACTTGTTATACTTGAAGCTTAACAGTAGACACATGAAAATGTTTTATATATATATATATATATATATATAGAATACAGCTATTTGACTGTGAGATGTCAGCCTATCTGCCTCGTGGCATTGGCAGGCATGTTGTGATGTATCAGTGCCAAGGTCTGGATAGACAATAAACATTAAAAAAAGATCAGAAGTACCTTTTACTGATGCCACGCCGACTGAAAAAGCCCAAACAGATCTCTGTTGGCAGAGGCAGCTTCCAAATGTTTAAATAAACCATCAGAAAAGTCTTTTGTACAGATAGGGTCAGGCGGAAAGACGACGGGGGAAATAGCAGTACAAACTGTTCTAGAGATGGCAACATGTATTGTTGTTTTAAAAATACTCCAAAATACATGATGATACATCAAACACGAACAGAAAAATCTCTCCCTCAAAATCTGATTTCCCCTGAAGAGCCAAAAACCAGATGAGAAACCTAAATCAACAAAGCAAAAATACTATATGCACTTTATACATAGGACTACTTATTAAAAAAAAGTCATTATGTTAATTAAGATTTGACAGATGAAATTATGCCTTGATTGGACGTATTGTATTGAGACTTCCCATAATTCACAATTCTTGATATTTCAGAAACTAGCTGCGTTTACATTCACCCTAACAATCGTTTTTTTGTAGGGGTGGGCATTTTTGTCAATTTCTCATTTCGATCATTGGCAGGTCTCAAAAACGAATACTCAAGTACTCGGGGGGTGGGGCTTGTCCGTCATGAAAATAAAAATATTTTAAGACTGTTACAGAAATTTATGTTGACAAATAAAAATATGACATGAAAACATGTCTATGAAAACATGAATGTATGACTAGAAAAAAAATAACACTGCTAGATTATGATGCATCAATGTCATCGGCTGAAGAGTAAATGATCTCCAGTAAACTGAAGCCCATTCAATGACACATCCTATTAGATTAATAATCAGATATCCTAGATACATAAAATAAACGTAACATTAACTTGCATCTAGGCCTGTCACGATAACAAATTTTGCTGGACGATAAATTGTCCAAGAAATTATTGCGATAAACGTGGTAGCGGGTGTGTCTCGCGAGCCTCGCGTAAAAGATCAATGCTGAGTCCCAATTCGCCTACTTATACTACGACCTAAAAGTATGTACTTTTTTTGTGATGAAAAAGTACATACTTTTGAGTGTGTAGCAAAAAAGTATGCATATTCTGGGACATACTTCGATGACGTCATGGAACGTGAACTTGAACGTGGTTGCCTAGTTACGCACACCGCGACTGTTAACAAAACATTTAACATTTCATTCATTCTTATATATCCAATATAATTTTATTTACTATTCCCATCTTTTTTTCCACAATACATTTACAATGTGTTTACCAAATTGAGGAGTGAAGCAGGGCGTCGTCGTAGATCAACCAAACGCAGGTCGTTTGTGAGGCTGCTGGTTCTGACGTTCATGTGCAAATGTGTGTAACGAAAGCTAGCGCTACTTATTTTCTGAGTTAAAATATTTAAAGTTTATAGTGTAACTATTGTTTAACGTATTTTATACTTAATCTTATACTTATGTATAATACTTAAAAATACCCCGATGAAAATGAACCATGCTTTTACTATAGTAAAAGTGTAGTAACCATGTTTCTTTGGTTGGACTGATAAAGTTAACATATGTACAGCCACAGTATTACTACAAATAAGTCAGACAGAAACATCAAAAGAAATACATAAAAAAAGACACTTGCATGACACTCACTAGAGCCTTTTTATTTATTGTTTTGTAGCCTGCAATGAGGCGCTCAGTATCTTCATCGGACCCTACAAGATAAACACGGTACTTTTTTGGCACAACATAAACCCATTAATATTACGAGACAATAAAATATAACTTTAATTAGGGTTAAACATTTGAATTCTTACACTTAAAAACTGAGGACGCATCTCCGTTGCTGCATCCAACTGCCAGGCTTACATCACCATCATCACCGCAAAGCTCCTCCCTCCCGCACGCAATGGGTTGTGGGCAATATTAGCCGTTAGAGTGTGCATTGATCTGCACTTCGAATTCTAACCGGAAATAGTAGACCATCCGGGTACTAATTCTAGTTTCGCATACTATTTAGGACGGATAGTATGCGAATTGGGACTCAGCATAAGTCACTGCAGTTTCCTGCCGCGTCGCTATGACGACCAGGTACTATTGTGGAGGTACTATCTGCAATGGAAAACGGAGCGAAAAGCGAGCCGAGCCGAGCTGAGTCGAGGCGAGGCGAGTCGAGTCGAGCCGGTACTGGTAATGGAAAAGCGCCAATAAATGTGTTTTTGCGAAACGGATTTAAATCCGATCTTCAATTCCCGCGTTATATGCAGATTTAATGGAGTGCACGTCACCGAAAGCAACAGATATGAGCCAGAGAGGCACTCTCTGCTTACTTCCGGTTTCTGGACTGGCTGCAGTAACACGTCTCTGTCCATGCGGGGGCGCTCGCAGGCGAGTGCAGAATGAATGGAGGTCTATGGCGAAAAACCCTCAAAATCCACTTTTCTCAGGATATAATTTTTTGTCTAGTAATTTGAATGTTGTATTCGAAAGGAGATGCAAAGAAATTACACATTGCTGGGTGTTAGATTTTTTAGAGTCACTTATATGGTTTAAAAAGTCTTTTAAAATGTCAATGACGTCAGAATGCTGACGTCATTAGCAGAATGCTAGCATGTTATGGGCAACAACAACTCAACCTGTAAGAAATCGAAAAGAAATAAGTACTCGTTCATTCAACTTTCGACCTATAACCCATGTTGAACTTGCAAAACCTACAATAAAATCTGAGATTTCTCAACGGGAATCGGGTGAAAGACACACATTTAGCCGTCTAGCCCCATAGACTCCCATTCAGTCTGCACTCGCCCGCGATCACCTCCAGTGGAATTCTAATGGAACTGCAACCAAGATCGATACAATGGGGCTAGTCTCAGCCTCAGACGTCACGCCCACGGAACGTTGGCTAAACGTCTGATGCATATGGTACACTTAACTGGAAACACTTCAGGAATGTCGAAGTCGTCATCTGATTGGTTGAATTTTATCGGATTTCCGGGGGCGCGAGTGTCGCGTTTATTTTCGGTCCGCCGGGAAACAAAGCGCAGACGTGTGATTGCGGAAGAAAAACTGTTGTGTTTACATGAGTGACAATGAGCATTTATCAAGATCAGCTAAACGTAGGATTCTCAAAAGTATGCGAGGTTATACGTGCACGAACAGATCAATGACTTACTGCTTGTTTTCTTCTCCTTCTTTGATTTTCTATGCTGACTGACTTGTTGCACGCCGGTCTGTTGTTGTGGGGACATTTCCACGCCCCGAAACGTGACGCTGAACGAAACGAACTGTAATTGGTTGTTTGACATGTCGGTCAAACGGCCTTATGGGCGGGCCTTGGCCAAAGAAAGCTGCTATGAATTCCAGACCTTCAGCCGTCAGTCTGAAGGTCTGGCTACGCGAGACTACAATGGGGCTAATAGGAAGTGCCAAGGCTCTCCGTAGACGGGCTCTGTATGAGCTGCATTTTATTGATCATCAGCTAAAATTTCAAAATCAAAGACAGCAATAAGAGAGAGCAGTAACAGCCCTGGTAAGATAATTTCGTTTCTTAAGAATTTACTTTTAATGATGATGTTTGTGTGTCAAGCGTCTGCGACTTAACCTACTTTCACTTTGATTTGCGATAGTTTGCACGTTGGCATGAATAATGCGTGTTCCAGTAGCATTGTCATATCTGGCTATAACATATGGACTATAACACGCTCTCACACGTTTATTTTTTTTGCATTTTTGGGGGGAGTACACTTTACATATGTGGTTTCAACAACCAGATGCATTAACACTTGTTTCGTCTGGAATGCGGCCCAGACCTCCTCCTGAAGTGGCTTGAGCGATCGGATTCAAATCCGTCTCGAATGCGTTTCGGAGGGCATTTACACCTGGTCTTTTCACGATCGGATAGCTATCTGATCTGAGAAAACGCATGAAGTGGCCAGGTGTAAACAGCCGCTTTGGTAGAGAGAGAGAGATGAGGAAAACAAACAAGCATGCAAATGGAATTATCGCGGCCGGAAAAATTATCGAGCTCATTTTTTTTTATCGTGCGATTAATTGATTTATTGACTATCGCGACAGGCCTACTTGCATCTGCACAAAAGGACATGAATGCGCATGGGAACTTGACTGTGCTAGTTTTTTTACTATGGTTTGAAAGGGAAACTCTGGATGCACTCCCTTAACAGCGCACTGATACACGTGTAAAGCACAGAGAATACAACATTCTATTACAATCCTGTTCTCATTATAATGGTATATATGGCAAGTATTATGTAACAATTGCCCACTGAAGGCAAGTTTGTAGAGAACCCAAGTGCAGTTTATTTACAAGACGTGATCAAACATAAAACAAAGGCATGACAAGGACATGGACATGGCGCTTACCACAGTGATTACAAGGAAATAATACTTGACAAAGACACATGGCAAACATGAGGGCTTAAATACACAAAACTAATGACTACAAGGGACACCTGTGAACAATGAACCAAAGTTTACTAAAAAGACGCTTGTCTTAAGTTTAAAATCATTGGTTACCCGTAAGCCAATCACATAACGTTTGGTTATGGCGTGTGTTATGCGCATGCTCAGCCGCATCTAATTTCCACTGTAAACACATGTATGATGTGAAAACAAAACCATCGAGCGAAATACCGGAGTGAACATGGCTGTGAACGACTTTTGCAGATTATGTGAAGTAAATCTACGCATCCACGGTACAATCAGCGTCTACGTCACGGATCTCAGCCCGCCCTCTGTTCGTTGATTGGCCGGCTGTTTTGAGGCCGGAGGAAAACGGGGAAAACGGTCGCTATCTCAGACTGAGTACAGAAGCGAACTGAAATTGAGCGGAAGTACGAAGTCTGACGTAGTCAGGCTAATGGAAACAAGCTTTAGGAGCTTTCCATCTTTACTCTCCTCATGTTACGTTGCATTCGGAGATCGACTACTTTTGACTGACAAAATTCCAGCCACCGGAAACACTAACTGATAAAGTGAGTCGCACAAAACCTTTCTTTTAGTAAATTTTGTGTACACAAACAATGTAGTCAATGCTCAAGTTCACGTGTAGTAGAGCCCCTGGTGATACTTCGAGCACAGTTTTATGCTGTGTCGAGCCTTCTTAGTGTTTTAAAAATAGCGATTTTGATGCTATCATAGAAGTGCCCCATGCACTCCCATTCAAAAGGCATTTTGACCTAAAACGAAAATACAGTCAAACTTAAAAGTGGCGTTTCCATTTTAATTATGATTTTGCACAAATGTTTGACTCGGGCAGATTAACAAAAAGAGCCTAGGTTCAATTTTGGCGAGAGTTACCCTTTAAAGCTCTTGCCTGGTCATTCATAACCCTTCTTCATTTGAGACAAGACAGTACCTCCACGTCACGGTGTTTGGCTGATTACTCTGCCATTGTGATAATGCCCAAAAAAAGATATCATGTTCTCAACCAGCGTGCAAATCCACAAGCATGGATTAAACTTATGAAAATGCACATACTAAGTAAACAAACAAGTCACCCACTCAAATAAATACCACAACTTTTTTTAAATAGAACTTGTAAGATGTGAGCTGTTTTTAACAACCTCTCAACTTAAATCACAGCTGCACCTCCAAACCTGCGACATCATGACACCATCAGTGTTTTCCCAGGATATATGATGACTTGAGTAATGGTCTGAAAAGGTGACTAATCTGAAATATGCCGTTTTTGCTGTTTTATTACTGTATATTGGTTATTTTTTAAGTAATTAAAAATGTTTAATAATGCACTTCGATGACTTTGATATGACTTTATTTGAATAAAAAGTATGTAAATACATACATAAAACAGTTCCATCTCATTTTCACAAGGAAACATCAAATGTAAATATCATTGTGTATTTATATTCACATTAATCTGTACAGGGGACTTGCACCAAACAAGTCGACCGCATGCAAATCTTTTCACACGTTACTGGATGCTGATTTGCATACTGTTTTATCATATCATGATGCCAGTCTTTCTGCACTATTCATTTGCTTGAAGACTTCTTGGTTATATAATTCTTTTTTCAGAACTCAAATAGTATGACTAACTTGTTTTTGTAGTTCTTGCAGTGCAAGTGAAGCATGTCTTTTAATTACATTTGCAGGCTGGGAAATTACAAGTGCCAGTTCTAATCAATGCCAAATACTGCCCATTTAAAAAACGTCCTGTTCTCATCGCATACCACTTTGTCACCTTCAAAATTAATATGATTTTATTTCAAGTGCAAAAGATGAGTGCCTAGTGTAAGGAACACACAAGCTTTATAATTATTGCACATATAGGGGTCCAAAAGACTGAGACCCCAAAGTGTTAATGCAACATTAATACAACATTCATTATAAATTATATAATATTGAAATATATAAATATAAGTTAAATGATATCCATATAAAACGTCTTTATTTTCTATAACCAAGTAAAAAAAAATAATAATTTAAAGTATTCCTTTTCTCCACAGTTCCTCTCTTAAGTGTACTTTTTTACTGACTTTCCAGACATTTTTTTTGAAGTAATCAAAAGTAGAATTTCCAATAAACAAAGCCTTGTGACTCACTTACGAAACTGAATAGGTATGGCAACACATGCTTAGGTTCTGCTCCCCTGTTATGCTCATGCATGCATAATATACTTAATAAAAGACTGATTTAAAATGTAGATGAAACCTGAAAAATCACAGTTTATTTCACAGTTTCTTGGTTGTCATTTTCACCACACAGCACTGCAGGCAAAATTTAAACATGGCTCTCAGTTAGACAGATACAGTGAGTAATTGCCCTGCTCCTTTCCTAATTTATGTGACTTTTTAAATCAGTTATCAGGTAATTACAATACCTCCTTATCAGCAAAATGGATTTCTACCCCATTAGCGCTTCAATAACTGCATGTATCTTAAGTTTGCCTTGGCAGAGACCATTTATAACATCACAACACCTGGTTAAATGAGTCTGGCTGCCTCATAAAGCCATTTTCCATTAAAAAACATCTTTTCATTCATATTCCAGAGGAGGAAGTCAAGGTAAACGCATGTTTATCTGAGACATTATCTAAATGAGGGCATACCATAGACTTCTTTTTTTATATATATCTATAAAGCCAATTAATTACTGCAGACTAACCCTAACTAAACCCCTAAGAGAAAACTTTTTTAAAAGTGCAAAACTTTTTCAAAATGCTTTTCAACTGGTTTGCTTCAAGACACAGATGGTGATCCAACATTCTTAATTGTTATAAAATATATATATTTGAAGACTTCAGATGCAAAAGCCTCTAAGTCCGTCTAAAGCTTTTGTTTAATATTAACATTTTTATCAGGCTCCTATGTATAGGTTTCTACCAAAGAACCGGCATTTCTGAATGGGCTAAGGCTGGGATTTAGTGAGTTTGAAGTGAAAGTATCTGATGAGCTTATACTATGTGCGGACAGCATTCACTCAATATTAATATCTCATTTTTGACAGAGTTGGCTTTATAGAGGCTTTTGCATCGGAGGTCTTCATATATATATATATATATATATATATATATATATATATATATATATATATATATATATATATAAATAAATATATATATATATATATATATATATATAAATATATTTGAACATGGCATGCACAATCAAATATTCAATATAAGCTGATCAAATGGGGGGGGGCACTAATAATCCATATACAGTAATGTACTGTGTTGCATTTTATTTGTATTTAGCAAAGTTTTCCCCTTTAGAATATTATGTCAGACATTATTTAGCTGCTTTATGCAGTTGTATTTCAGGTGGGGGAAGAGACAGGATTTAACAGGTTTTACTACATTTGGGGGACATTTGATCCCTTCAAGGATATCAATAATTGACACAAAGCCATTCAGATATTTTGTTCAGCCTTTAAAACTCAGTGAAAAGACCAGAGAATGCTGTAAAAATATGAATCCATTTTCCTGCTACTGACCGCAAAATAGCACACGCAGCTGAATTTACCACATGCCACATTTGTCATCACTCTTTCCTCGAAGCTTTCCAAACAAATATTAGCATTGAGCCAAAGTTGGAAGTATTCATTTTGCTTGATCTCACTTGGAAGATCATTGCTCTGTTTCAAAACGGGCTGCCTACAGAGTGAGCATTTCAATGCGTCACAGGCACAAAAGCTGCTCCAGAAAGTAAAAAATCTTAATTATACCTACTAAGATACCTTGCCAATTTCTACAGCAGTATTGCAAATATCCTTGGCAGAGAAAGCAATCCCAAAATGCAACAAGAAATGTGACAAGCTCTGTGATAAAAGATATATGAAAAAAAAGGAAAAAAAAGAATCATATATTTCAACTGATATTATTTTTGGTGTATATTTAAAAATGATTTTGTGTATATTTGCATTCATCTAACACTCACTTAATCTTTAACAACATTAATAATTTAATTTACAATATTAAAACCTTTTTTTTGCAAACTTCTGCCTTTATGTATAAATTTACATATAGAATTAAAAACAATTGGTTTGATTTTTAGGTTGTCTATAGTGTCTTAATGTCACGTTGGTTAAAGCAGAGGAGGAAGCAGGATCCATGTGCAGCAGTCTTTTATTAAATAAACTCAAAACTTCACAAATACAGACTCAAGAACAAGACTCGGGAACGGAACAACCAACATAGTACAACATTAACATACACAAACAAACCAGAGAGCTAACAAGATAAGACAAGACACACCTGAACAGAACTAACTAATCAATATGTAACCATAGAAACAAACAGGCAGGGGCAGAGGAAGACTAAACTGAACTAATAAACAGATAACCAGACACCGACAAGAACAGAAATCAAAACAGACTGCCAATGTTACACTTATGTTGTTAATTAAAAAATATATATATTTTATTAATAATAGTATGCATTATTATATTATATTATATTATATTATATCAAATTGTTGGCCTAGCAACATGCAAACATTAAGCTATTGAAATCAATCAATAGTGAATATTAGTATTTTTAGAATTTTTCAGAAAAGTTCTGAATTGATCGCTTATGAGTTTCCATGACTTTCCAGGATGCTGCCTTGGTAGGGAGCTGCCTATGTGAGCAATGGTGCAGCTCACTAGGTTTCAGAACAGAGCTTGTCTATGTTTATTTAATCACTTTTTTAATGATTTACTCATTCAGCAAATTTCTTCTCATCTGTTAATATCCAGCGGTGGTTTTGTTTTAACACAGCCGAGTGCAACATCAACACTCAACTGGCAGGGGACGCCGGGGCCTGGGAGTTGAGTAAATTACCACCATATGAGATACAAAAAAAACTGCATTACAGAAGATCTGGGCATACCAAAGGGACCAATAAATGGTCTTGATCTCAACTGCCGTCTGCAATGAACTCTGAGAATTGCCTCAGAGATGCCGCCTCCGGCCCTCTGGAGGAGGAAGTTTGGCAGCGCGTTCGTAACAAGCTTCTGCGCGAGCGGAGCCACAAACCGTCCCTAAAAAAAGGGTGCTTTTCTTGCTTCTTCGAAAGCCATTTAGAACGCTGTCAGATGAAGTTTACATAATGACTTGTCTGCACTATAGGGTAGGGGCCAAAGCCAAATTACATTCAGGCCACTGAATTTCTCCCACTTAACATAGTTATCCCTAACAGCATCTGTTCTAATTCATTTTACATAGAAATAAGGTGCTAAGACTGCTTCAATTGAGGCTAAACACACAGTAAAAACACAAGAGCCCCATCTTGTTAGCATGTACACAACGCACAAAACCATAGCTTTCCAATATGCATGCACTGGTAAAAAATGCTTTGAATTGAATCATTAGTGATGGGCACATTAAAAACACTGCTTCAAAAACCATGTAGCATTGACCATGTTCATACGGTTTCAAAAGAACAGGGATTTTGTGCACCTACAAAATAAGTGCTACGAAAAAGATTGTATGAGATTTTATACAAAAAAATGTATTTACTGATATCAGTGCAGGTCCTAGACTTCTAGGGGCAGCCCTAAGCAAAACGTTGTCCGAGGGCCCGGTCAGTGCGTTCATAAAACCCCCAAAATGACCCCAACCCCTTAATCTGTTCTTTCAGAGCAGTTTCACTGTCAACCAACACTACTACTAATAATATCCTACTAACATTTAAAAAAAAACATTGCATAGTCTTCACTGTATGAATTAAATATACATTGATTCTTATTTAAGTTACTAATGTTATTCAGAGAAGAGCAGTGAATGATTCCCTCATTTTCTTTTGTTGTTTGATTAACATTAAATGACAGAGAGAGTCTCTTTAAGACCAAATGCACAGATCATTTACGAAAATATTGACCTCCAATCCAGTAGGGGCAGCACCACGACCCATACGCGTTGTGTTGACTCAAGAAGATAAAATTATTTTGCAAATATAGAGGAAAATTATGTTTTTTGCACAAACAAAGCACTTGCGTCGCTTCATAAAACTGAAGTTAAACCACTGGAGTCACATGGATTAATTTAATGATACCTTTCCTATCGTTCTGTACCTTGCTATTTATCCCCAATGGAGGGACTGAAAGCTCTCGTATTTCCTAAAAAATATCTTCATTTGTGTTCTGAAGATGAACAAAGGTCTTACGGGTGTGGAACAACATGTGGGCGAGTAAATAATGGCAGAAAATAAATAAAATTCAGTCATTTTCAAACCCTTTCATTCATCTTTCATTCAACAAATTTAACTACATTGAACACAATGAAATGAAGTTGTGAAACATTTTTTTTTCTTTTTCAGTTTTGTTTTTTTGACAACTTTGCCTGTGTTAATGCTAACTGCATAAAATTTGCCACAGGTGTGTATTTTTATTGGAATTTTAATATTTCACCCCCATTTCCTTTAAAAAAATCTCTTTTGCACTAGGTATACAAAATACTTCCTCTCGGCGCCTTTTGGACAAAAAATGTCCCCATTGAAACCCATTAAAAGTGTGATTTTTAATCCCAGTGCCATTTAACTGTAAAATTATGCAATCTTTGTTAACAGGCTTTCATTCTGATGACAAGGCTTCAAAATTTACATTTTTAATATTTTTTACCAGATGGTGCCATTTTTTCAGGTTTCGCATAAAAAGCAAATCATCGCTTTATTGTTATTTTCTGCTGTTTTCGGCTTATGCATATTATAGAGCAAATTAGATAAATCATGAAGCTATAATTGTGTGGGTGTGTTGGTATGGATGTCAGAGTGTGGTTTGTATGTGTGTACTGAAAATTGTATGTGTGTGTGTGCATGTGTGTGTGAACAGTTTGAAAGAAAGAAATGATATTGTACTGGAAATCACAAATCCCACCCCATGTAAATGAGTCATACCCTTGGCAGAGTCACAGACACTGCCATGCGAAAACTGAATAAGGTCAAAAAGTTACTGAGCTTTGAAGATTTTTTTTCATTCAAACACATTTCTTGTTACTTGTTTGCACTTTTTCATTTGTTATTGTTTTTGTACAAAGATAAAAGGTGAGCTTGATTTTGATGTAGAAGTTCAGAAGCCCCGGCCTCAACATTGGTGATTGTTTTGTCTGGTAGATTTTTGTTGACACAGGTGCTCTCACAGCCAAACCTATAAATATGTGATGCTTGAGGGCCTTGTCATTTCATAGTTTGCAAGATGAAGAGATGTTTCACAGTAAGGGAAGCTCTGGAGCAAGTTGTGCCCACCAACAGTGAGCACCCGGGTAATTGTGAAACTGACGAGTTGACTTCAGAGGATGAAGTCGAGTTTGCGTTGGAGTCTGACTTCTCTGATAGCTCTTGTTCCTCTGATGACAGCACTGAGAGTGAGGACACAGAAGAGACTACGCCACTGCCCGCATCACACCTGTGCAGTCCTGCTTCGACCTCTTCATCACCGAAGAAATCATTCAGCTTCTTCTGGAGAACACCAATTTACAGGGGAGGCGTTCTGTGACAGATTGGATTGATTTCGATTCCACTGACATTCAGGCATACATCGGGCTGCTGATTCTGGCCGGCGTGTACAGGCCCCGAAATGAATTGACAAGAAGCCTGTGGGATGTGGAAAACGGACGTTACATTTTCCGAGCCACCGTGTCCCACCGTAAATTCAACCTCCTAAGCTCCACCCTGAGGTTCGACGACAGGATGACACGACCTGCACGTTACATGCACAACAAGCAAGTGGACACATCGTCTTCCCATGCTGTTCAACCCAGGTCAGGACGTCTGTGTGGATGAGCAGCTCGTCCCTTTCAAAGGCTGATGCGGATTTCGCCAGTACATGCCCAGCAAGCCAGCCAAGTATGGCATAAAGATCATGGAAGTTGCAAATCTACACGGGGAAGTCTCCTGCGGAGGTGAACCAAGGAAAAGGGGTTGTTCTGGAAATGACGGAGGGGCTCCAGGGGAACACCGTGACCTACGGCAATTTTTTCACCTCCTATGGACTGGTGGAGGAGCTTCTAAAGAGGAAGATGGCCCTAGTCGGTACAATTCGCAGGAACAAGCCAGAGCTTCCCCCACCGCTGCTGCAGATAAGGTATAGAGCACTCCTGTCCTCCCTCTTTGCTTTTACCTAGACGAACACAGCGGTATCTTATGTACCCAAACGTGGGAAAAGTGCTGCTCCTTAGCACCAAGCACCGCGATCCGGCTATGAGCGACACTGAGAAAAAGAAGCCAGTGATCATCACAGACTACAACCGCTGCAAAGAAGGTGTCGACAACCTGGACAAGGTATGTGTCATACTGCATAGTTCCTTTATCATTTAGTATTTCTTGCATTTCTATACACAATGCTATATTTTTGTGAATGATGAGAAGAATATTTAGTTTATTTTTTCTTTTGCAGGTTGTCGGCACCTACAGCTGTAGGAGAAGAACATGTCTCATCCTTTCAACTCCCGGAACCAGGACAAAACATTCAGATGGAGGCTGTTTTTGGAGGAACTGCAGGGGAAAACGCTTGTGATGCCGCAAATGTCACGAAGACAGCGCATCCCCCACACACCATCTGCGTCCACCATGATGGAGGATCAACAGCAGGGAGACCCAAACAAGTTATGCGCGTTCTGCACTGACAAAAAGAAAAAAGTGCTTCCACCTGCAACAAGTGTGGCAAGCACATCTGCAAAGTCCACACAATCACATACTGCAGCTCCTGCTGTGAGTGAATTCCCTCATAGCAAATGCCTATTTCTGTTCTCATTCCCTCTGTGCAAATGCCAACTAAATCTGTTCTGAGTGTTCTTGAGTTTTGAACAATAAATCTTGTTCTTGTTCAAAGTGATCTTGTACTTTTTGCTTTATTTCTAGAGCAAAGGTATATTCTATCAAAAAGTAAATACTTTGGAGGATAATAGGACTAATAAAACAATGATTTGACTTGGACATTTTTGTCCTTTATGGACCTGAGTGGTAGTCAGGGTTCCCACACCTTGGTTAACTTCAAATTCAAGGAACTTTCAAGGACTTTCCAGGTCCAATACCCTTAAATTCAAGTACTTAATGTGGGGACACATTTCAAGTGAGAGCAAGGTTACATAGTTACCTTGTAAGATACATTGTTACAGTTTTGCGCACGTGAACGTCATGGCAACGTAGAACATAAAGTACCTCACGCGGGAAACACTTAACGCAACGCGTAAATGCACGTAACTAACGTAAATAAAGCAAGCTAGTATGCATAGGCCACGAAGTGTTGGCGAAATAACACATTAGCGGACCAGAGGGAATATGGAATTTTTTTCCAGAAAACTTCTTGCACAAAATAAATTCAAGCACTTTCAAGGGCCTATAGCTATGCATGTTTATTTTCAAAAATCCAGGGCCTTGACATTTTTTTTTTTTTAAATCTGATAATGCATAAAAAATATGAATGCATCAAAATGAATGTTGTTGTTAACCATTGACATATCCAAGGCTGTAATATTTTAAAAAAAAAAAAATCTGCTTAGCATATGGAAATGTTTTACTATTATAATAATTTTTATATAAAAAACAACAGTGGCATTATGTAAACAAACCAGCATTTAAAGGGTTACAATTCTGAAAATGAATGAATGTTTGGTCATTATGATTAGAGCTGATGCTGGTTCAAAAAATGACGTCAGTGAAAGTGGAAAAAAATATAAATCTATAATATTTTTATGACAGTTTTTGGACATGGACATTTTTGTCCACTATGAACCTATGTGTAACTTTTTTTAATTGATGCACAAGGGTTAAACCAAGTAAATTGAATAAGCAACAAAAATATTAAATTTTTCAGTGCGCCTACTTATGTTCTCTACTTTTCGCCCTAAGAGAAAAATTAATTTTGGATTATTGTAAAGGCCACAACAGGGGAAAAGGGATAAATGTGGAAAAAGCTTGAGGTCAGGTTTATCCTTATTGTCTTTCTTCAGCCTGACTCCTCAGACGGCACTGTGCCCTTGTGCACTGTTCTGTAAATGGCGACTATAACAGCAGACAGCTTTGGTGTCCATCAGATGAGGTGCACACAGGCAGCGCTGTGCCTCGGGCTTAAGTTGGGCGAATGAGGCACGACTGGTCTGAAAGGTGGGACGGCAGCATTCAAGATCTGGAGGACACTAATGGGGCGAGCCAGCTGAGGCTGTGACAAGTGCACTGGCACCTGCGGCGATGGAGCGTCACATCACATCACCACGGGTGACTGACACGTCACCTTCACCAAATCCAGAGGACCTAGATAGGAAAGAGACGGAGAGCAAAATCTCTGAACGGCTCTGCAGGGCACAGACACGCAAACGTCCCTCTCGCCATTTCCCTCTTTTTGTATTTTTATCTCTATATCTCACTCCCTTTGACTCACTGTCTCTCTTGCATTCGAAAATATCTGCTGGGGGGGAAAAAAATAATCTTTTGGAATTCACGGCAGCTCAACGTTGCTTGTCACAGAGAGGGTGGTATCAGGGATCAAACCCCGCTGTGGTGTTAAAAGAGACATTGAATTAATGTCTGATGACTATCACACATCACTGGCACTCAGTTGTATTGTATTCCTAAAACCAGAACAGGGAAACTATTTTTCTGTGTCTCAAAGCAGTTTCAGGTGTAATTTTTCAATTAAAATTCTGACTATAGCTATAACAAGTAACAGATCATGGGTTGTGAATGTAGCGTAAATTAAATAAATAAATAAATATTAATATATTAAATTATTAAATTTAATGTGTGACTAATTAATAATGAGATGTATAAATAAATGAAATAAAAAAGTGGGGGGGTTATAATGTACCAATCCCTTGGTAAATATGATCAAATATGGCTGTAAAAAATAAATCTGCATTGTTAATCCTTTTGATATTTTATTAAAAAAATTAGCAAATATCTAACCTTTCACTGAAGTAAAAAAAATGAAAGTGGGGGGAAAATCACATTATGAAAAAATAATTTGTTATTAAATACCCTTTTTATTAAATACTTTTTGCCTCCTCCTTTTTCCAAGATAACAGCTCTGAGTCTTCTCCTATAATGCCTGATGAGTTTGGAGAACACCTGACAAGAGATCAGAGACCATTCCTCCATACAGAATCTCTCCAGATCCTTCAGATTCCCAGATCCATGTTGGCGCTTCTTCTCTTCAGTTCAGCCCACTCATTTAGGGTTCAGGTCTGGGACTGGGATGGCCATTGCAGATGCTTTGATTTTGATGTTTGTTTTTGGATCACTGTCCTATTGGAAGATCCAAACATGGCCCATTATAAGATTTCTAGCAGAGGTTGTAAGGTTTTGAATTTTTATCTGTTGGTATTTGATCAAATCCATGATGCCATGTATCTGAACAAGATGCCTAGGACCTCTGGCAGAAAATTAGGCCCACAGCAGAGTATTTCATTTTACACATGGGGTACTTTTCTATCCCTGTGTGTACCAAACCCATCTTCAGTGTTTTCTGCCAAAAAAGCTTTCTTTTTTTTTATTTATCTGTCCATAGAACAGCCTGTGCTAGAAATCTTATAATGGGCCATGTTTGGATCTTCCAACAGGACAGTGATCCAAAAACAAACATCAAAATCAAAACAAAAATGTGTCACTGAGCACAAAATGAAGCTTCTGTCATGCCATCCCAGTCCCTGACTTGAACCCTATAGAAAATGAGGATTATAGGAGAAGACTCAAAGCTGTTATCTTGGAAAAAGGAGGTTGCAAAAAGTATTTAATAAAAGGGGGCAAATAATTGTTCCTAATGTGTTTTGGAAGGGAAAAAAAAATTCATAATGTGATTTTCCCCCACTTTCAATTCTTTTACTTCAATAAAAGGTTAGATTTTTGCATTTTTTTTAAATAAAGATTTATTTTTTACAGTCATCTTTTATCATATTTACCAGGGGGGCAAATAATTCTGACCAGCACTGTATAGTATATCAAAGCTATATGTGACAAATGGAGAGTTAATATCACAAAAGTGATTTTCATTAAATCTGACAAAAAATTAGGACATTAACACACTAAAACAAGGGATTAAACAGGCAACATAAAAAAATAAAAAAAACAAAAAAAAAAAAACATCAGAACTCTTCAAAATAATCCAATACTGGACCAAGTAATTTCTTCTTAAATTTTTGGCAATTTTCATTCTATGTGAATATTGCCACCTATTGGGATATTTTGTAATCATGGTTTGTTTTTGTTTGTACAATTTTTATACAAGATAATGAGTGTACTAAGATACACTTTCTTGCAATTAACACAGGAAGCAAAACGCAGGAGAACAGGAAATGGAAAAAACAACTAAAAAAGACGCAAAACAAAACCAAAAGACACATAGGGACCCATAACAGTCACTAAAAAACCCACAACGACATTACATGATGGGAGGCTATAAACTATTTTTCATTTACTGGGTTTCAGTGGGGAAAAAAATAGAAACAAGAAACAGTCAGAGATGCAATATGAACTCTTTTTGGAGGTGAAAAGAAGTTTTACCAAAGTTCTGACATTCATCTGTTGTACTTCTGCACTGTACTGAAATCACAGTTTGATATCTTATATTAACAGCGAGCTGTCAGACCTCTGGCTCCCCTCTGTTAAACCCCAACTTTGCACGGTTACGCATTTCACGGTACATGTCATTTTCCATTTTTCTTCAGCCATTACTGATGTCCATATGCCAAACGCTAACAGAGGCTTGACTGCAGACAGCTGTGCCGGCTAAGCGACGGCTGCCAAACACACTGACAGGGCTGAGGAGGAGGAGGAGGAGGAACTCAAAGTTCAAATACAACTTTAAGCGGTGGAATGAAACACATTAACAGACACCATAATGACCTCCAGTCCTGCTCTGTGATACATTCAGAAGTCTTTCTCTTTATAATTCATATCAGTTATGCATTTTTCATGAGGTTTGTAATGGGAATTGCATCCATACTTAATATTCTTTGACTAATCCCTGAGTGCAGAGGACCAGTATGCATACATTTTACCATGACACAGATGAGGTCTGCATTCACATTCATTGAGTTTGGATGGACATATTTGAGGTTAGACTATCTATGACTGTGCTGTCTGCCATTCAATATAAAAAATTAGAATCGGGATGACTGTCTTAGTTTACACCATGATTTTCTTGGCACTCCCTTAGACAACTGCAATTTACTAAGACTGTTGTAAGTATCTCTTGTGGCAAGAAGCCTCCGAACAGCAGCAGACCTTCAGACAACTAGAAGTGGCTGCTGTCCAGAAGAGCGGCAGAGACACATTAGTAACCTACACACCAGGTGTGACGGGGCTCAAGCGAGCAAGTGATTAATACAGACCTCTACTGTGACAGATTCCCCAGGAAATCTGTTCGACCCTGGTTTCTGTCATGTTTCCAAACCAAAGGTTATTTGTCTCTGTGAGTGGTCAAGGAGAGGACTAAGTGTGGGTGAAAACATATGTTACTCACTGTCTTGTGACTAAAACATACGTTACTCACTGTCTTGTTACTAAAACATATGTTACTCACTCACTCACTATGCTACTCACCAAAAAGAAGATAATTTCAATATCTACAATAACATGACGGGTTTTTTTTTACTCTTAACTCTTTCCCTAACAGCATTTACTAAAAAAGTTGCCAGCCGGCACCAGCATTTTTGATCATATTCGTAAAACTTTCATGGCCCCCAGAATATTTTGTTGTATGACTATTTAAACAGTCAACATATTAAAATAATGAACATAGCCTCTGTTTTTAAACAAAAAATACATTATCTATTTTGTTTAATCAACACTTGAATGTGGGTAAATTTAATTAAAAAGCTGAGAAACTTGCATTTTTGTCAAGGTCATTTTTTCTCTTCATGGGTTTAATATTTTTCTTGGTAATGCTTTGTTTGATCACCTTAGTTCACTTGTGCAAACTTCTATATTCTTTTTCGCTTGTTTTTGGATCTGGAGATTTTGGAAGATCTGTAACAGCGCTCCCTAGCATATAACAGTGAAAACACGAATTGTCGGAAAACCATGTCAATGGCGGGGAAAGGGTTAAAGAAATATATGCCTATTTATAGATTAAAATCATTCATATTTCTACCAAAAAATGCCAAAATGATAAATCGAATTTATTACTGTAATAATGTATTATTTAAAATAGAGGTTTAGTAGTATTTGTTTAACTACCTTTACTTTCTGTTAATTTAAAAAAAAACATTGCATTACAGTATTTTAAAAATAAAAAACAGTACTGTATTACAGTAATGAGAAGCTAATGTGAACAATTGGAAATACAAAAAAATATATTTAAAACTCAAAAATAAAATATCTGTACACATCTGTTATTTTATATTATGGTAATAATATTGTATTATAGTAATGATAATGTGAGGGGGAAATGCGTTTGCCTTTCAAATGTCACAATGTAAACAAATAAAAAAAAGCTAATATACAGCAACAGTCTGTGCTTTATTAGCTTTGGTGATACAAACATGCTACCTTTTTATTATGCAAAGTATTAATATCACCTGGACATGTTTTTGTGAGATTCAATTTGTTGTGATGCTCTTTAGCAAAGATCAGCCACCACATAGTATAAAGGTATCGATTGACACAGGCAACACCATCTGCACAGGATGATATAAATTAGTGCACGTGGGCCGAAGGAGTCCAACAAATGTGTTTTTCACATGCAGGTTTTCCAGATGAAATGCAGTTTCAATCATTTTGAAATAGTTACTGATTCAGACACAGGCTAATGAGCCTTAATGATCCATTCAGCGACATCAATAACATTAAACACTTATTGCAGGAAAAAAGTCAATATCCTTTCTTTTGTGGTGCCTGAAATAAATGGCCCAAAGTGCACAAATGTTGATTTAAATAAACCGAGGTCTTGGTCATGCAGTGAGCTCTCCCGGTAACCAAGCAACCGCTGAAATACGTCTTTGAATTATAATAAGCTAAATTAGCAGTCCTACTTCCAGAGCTCTGTAGGGCAGCCATGCTGCTCACAGCGAGGGTTAATGCGATCCCACTGAGGGAATGTCTACAGCCTGCCTACAGGAGGAGCCCGACTCCATTTAAAACCCACACAGGAACGTTTCAACCTCCGGCTAATAAGCAGTACGGTTTAAGGGACCTCTGTAATACCACTTCAATCAAGTTCTTATTCCCCTGCTGCTAATCTTAGCTGGCCTTGTTATTCCTCTGTAATGAGGTGATCAGTTAGGAACACTTTCCATTGTTTGTCTGCCATATAATCTGTTTACTGTTGTTCTGCTTTCAAAAAACTGCCCCCCTTCTGCTGACACTGGGAAAACTCTCGGCAGTCGCATGCAATCCCATAACACACTAGGGATTTCAAGTGCCAACAAAGCCTAATGACTATTAAAGGCTAATCTGTAGGCATTGTTTTGGACACAGGCAGTGATTGTGGCCATTGGTTGAGTTGCATTCGCAATTGGCATTTAAAAATAAGCAGCTTGTTTTGTTTCTCATAAAAAACATTATTGAAAGACCCTGTCTGGTTCTATACTTGACATGAATACATTTTATTTTTATATAAAGTTTGAGGGCCTCATTCAACTCGAGCAGTGCGAATTTTGTGTAAATTTGTAAAATCTTCATAATGCCATATTAAATTAAATGCAACAATTTATGTAAGAATGGTAAACAGATGTTTGCATAGAACTTAAGAGTACAAAGGCAACTGTTTGCCTGTAGGTTTAACTAATTAAACGAATTAAACTATTAATAGTAAATGTTTTGACTGATCTTAAAATGCGAAGATGCCGTCACTAAAATCTCCAAAGTTTTATCACCTTATAAGAGCTCTATGCTAAATATTCCCTTTATTTACATTTAAATTGTGTAATATGTAGAATATACAAAAATAATAATTAAATTACTAACAAACAAACTGTATTTATCTCTTGTAAGACAAAAGCACTCTTGTAATATTCACTCTTTGTCACACAAAGACCTCAAAGCATGAAACACATCATGAGTAAAAAATTTACTGATGATTATATAAATTATTATTTTAAGTAGAGGAACAAACTCATCCAGTGACATCACAAGACAAGTTACCTTGTTAAACAAAAAGATCATACTGTAAGTCTTGGCAATATTTTTTTCATTACTTTAACTCAACACATTTTTTTTTAAGTTATATGAGATTCAACTAGACAAGATTTAGTTGTACATTCAATTTGATTAATGAAGTTCAAAACGTAGGTTCGGGAGGAGCCTAAACATTGTCCTGTCATTCATCATTACGAGCATGCTATATAAGCAGCAGACACGTCATCCCATTGACAAATTCTTCCAGCAGCCCTCCTCCTCCCCTTCTCCTCCAGTAAATTATCTCTATCCTCTTATGCGCAGTTCCATCATAGGGGGGGTTTTAACTCGGAGCTCAAGCCGAGCCTCGGGTTCAAGCCTCCCTCCAAGGACAGCAAGCCAAGTTAGTTTACTATTACCCTTTAAGGCTGAATGGGCAGGCGAACAATTGAATTCTTAATTTAGGCAGCAACTGAACTTACGTTAAGTTGAATTTGGTGGAATTCATTAGGGATGCACCAATATGAAAATTTTGGCCGATACCGACAATTCTTTATATTTGAAAGATATATTGGCCGATAAATCTAAATCCAAATTTTTTTGAGAGCCTGATTACAAAAACAAGTCTCATCATTAAAAGCCATGTCCCTAAGCACACAATGTTGCACTTAACTGTATTTTTAGTTTTTGAAGTGATTCCTCCAATCATATTTCAATCATTTAAAACAGTGCGCATCTGAAGTGTCTCAGCTGAAGGAAATAATCCATCATTTATCAGCTTTAATATATCGGGCAAATTTTCTCGGGCCGATAACGATAACGTTAACGTTAAAACGATAATCGGCCGATACCGATATGGTGGCCGATATATTGTGCATCCCTAGAATTCGTTTAGTGTAAACATGACAACAAATTGTAAACAAAACTGGCAAAGAGTCAAACATAGCAACCATAATCATCCATGCCCCAGTGCATGCTGGGAAAGAAGGCAAATGGGACTGAATCACAAAACAATTTTTATAGGCCTATTTAATATAAAAAAGCATTAACCCAGTTTGCATGCAATGTACGTTTGTCAGCTTTAAAAAAATACGTTGTGAAAGAAAAGCTACAGCATTATTTACTTAAAGGTGCACTGTGTAATTTTTAGGGGCATCTAGTGGTGAGGTTGCGAATTGCAACCAACAGAAGTTACGGTGGCCGACAGGAAAAGATGTCGTCGTCTGAGAGAGCAGAGAGTAGACAGTTAAGCAATGAGGTTTCTTTACAAAGATAAATTAAGAAATTAGGTTTACTTAATTATTCAGTAAAACGATATGTTATTGCGAATATTACTGTTATTTGTTCATCATTGGGTTAGTGTTTTATTCGCTGACTTTAGCAAGCTTTTTTGCACAAAGAACAACACAGTGACGAAACGTGTTTGTCCGTTTAGGGCTACTGTAGAAACATGTTGGCGCATTTCAATGTAAGGGGACCCGCGGTGTAGGCCAATGTAGATAGAAATGGCTCATAGGTAATAAAAACATAATGGTTCATCATGTAAGGTCTTTATACACCACTGTAAACATAAACATAGTTATGTATATGATATTGCATTTCTGTCAACAGATCCTCCTAAACATTACACAATGCACCTTTAATCTAATAATTATTTTTTTACAGTGTAGAAATTTGTTCTGCTCATGTTTCATGAAGTTTTGTATTGTGATTTGATCACAATTTAATCTGTATCGTTAGATGACATCTGGAGATACGTGAGGCGAACCCTATAACGGATGTTATCAAGAAAAGCACATCTTGACTCAGGGGAGCCTTCTTTCACAGACAAAAAAAAAAGAAAAAAAAAAGAGACAACTCGTTTCTTATCTCTAGTAAAAAGCATCACCCATTCACTGTTTTTTCTTTTTTTTTTTCTGTTATTGTTGTTTTTTGTGGGCTACTGCGTGCAAAGGAGGACCTGGATGTACCCCTGTGAGAAGCAGCTTTACAGGAAATGTGTTCCTTGATGAGAATGATCAGTCAATAAGCCTCAAAGGAAGTTGATTTGATGTGGAGCCAAAGACAGAAGGGGTCTGGCACAGAGACGAACAAGATGACACAACGTAAAAACAGAAAGACTTGTGACGTTTAATACAAGTAACTGTCTTTTTTTTTTTTTTATGAAAGTTGTACTGTAGAATGTGCTGTGACATTGCATGATGTCTTATTTATGGATAGATATGCTTCTCACGATCATGAATTTTGTGCTGACAATTAATTGTCATAAAAATGTATAAAATAATATAATTGAATATAATAATTCAGTCTTAATAAACTTAAAATTAAATATTTGTCTACTTTCTAACAGTTTTTTTCTTTACTCCCCTGCTTCTCCCAACCACACCAGACGGGAGACATATTGCACATTTGATGCTATCAAGCACTTCAATTTCTCTTAAAATTTAATTGAAAATTTTTATTGAAAATTAAACTGCTCAATTATTGCAGTTATCTCAAATAATTGCTATTAGATAGAATAACCACGATCATACAATGAATTAATAATCGTGACAGGCCTAGGATGCACTATATGCATATTAAATTAATAATCTGCCATTTTGGAAATACAAAGTCGATCGTTGAGAGCAGGCCCGTCCACAGAAATGACTGGGCCCCTGAAAAGGTCCAGTGAATGGGCCCTCCCCAAATCTGCTATAGAGCTGGTAAGTCCCGCCCATCCGTAAAACCCCACTGGACCTCTAGGTTGAAAAATCGTCAATGCAAGTGAATGTGAGAAAATAATTATTTTCTGGTCCCGTTTGAATTTTGCCATGAATGTGAACATAAGTTGTCTGTGAATTTTTTATATAATTTTTCATGTTACGAGTTTGACAGTATATTGTATGATTCTTTGGCTAGCAGTTGTGGAAAAGACATAACGAGAAAGACTACATGTCTCTGTCAGGGTTGTAACAGGCAGGATGCTGAGACGAGGTTTAAGTAATTCAAAAACAAAGTATTTATTTATTAGAACTGAAATGGTTTCAGATTACAAAATCAAAAGACAAAACTCCAGGAATCAAACATTAACCATACAAAGACAACCATAATCTGATGACGACAGACCAAGACTGAGTAAAACACTGGGGTATATATACACAGGCAAACAGGATGATTAACAAGACACAGCTGACACAAATGAACTAATAAAACAGACCGGGGAAAACAGGACTAAACCAAAATCACAAAAGACAGGGGAAAACGGATCACAGAAACTGAAAACATAGAAACAGATTCATAAAACAGAACTCAAAAACCTCAAAACGTCACAGTCGCCTATGTGACGTCACCCCAAACACATTTTCCCTCCACTTTTCAAATCACGGTGCTAATGCTGCAATAATCTATGGAGACAGATCGAGATGCCTGTGTGTTTTGTACCCAAATGTCACCATTCAAACCAAATCGGCTGTTCTTTCTTCAGATTCCCGTCTGATGTGAAAACTAGTTGTAGTCCACAAAGTGCTCTCACACAAAGTCTAACCGTATCAAACTTCTACCCGCTAAATTGTAGCATTCTTCATACGAAAAATTATATTAAAAATTCACAGAGAACATATGTTCACATTCATGGCAAAATTCAAACGGGACCAGAAAATAATTATTTTCTCACATTCACTTGCATTGACGATTTTTCAACCTAGAGGTCCAGTGGGGTTAGCGGAAGGGGTGGGACTTACCAGCACTACTCGGCTACTCATGCGTGTGCTCTCTCTCCTACATTAACACATACATTTAACTGAGAGAGACTTACTCAGTGATGGGGGCTACATAGGTACACACACACACACACACACACACACACACACACACCAAGGTTAAAGGGTTAGTTCACCCAAAAATGAAAATTCTGTCAGTAATTACTCACCCTCATGTTGTTCCAACCGCGTAAGACCTTCGTTCATCTTCGGAACACAAATTAAGATATTTTTGATGAAATCTGAGAGCTGATCACTTCTCCATAGGCTGCTAGGTGACCGAAACTTGCTGGCCCAGAAAAGTTATTAAAGAGATCGTTAATATAGTCCAAGTGACTACAGTGGCTCAATCTTAAGTATATCAAGCGACGAAAATACTTTTTGTGCGCAAAAACAAACAAAAATAACGACTTTATTCCACTATTCATTTCCTTCTCTCTGGGCCTCTAGTTGGTTCACGTAGTGTTTTTGCGCTGCGCGTCTGTGTTACACGTCACCACGTAGGCTCACTATTGGCCGACGCTGGTCATGTGTGTGATGCGTGATGACGTGTAACACAGACGCGCTGCGCAAAAACACTACTAGGCCCAGAGAGAAGGAAATGAATAGTGGAATAAAGTTGTTATTTTTGTTTGTTTGTGCGCACAAAAAGTATTCTCGTCGCTTGATATACTTAAGATTAAGCCACTGTAGTCACTTGGACTATATTAACGATCTCTTTAATAACTTTTCTGGGCCAGCAAGTTTCGGTCACCTAGCAGCCTATGGACAAGTGATCCAGCACTCAGATTTCATAAAAAATATCTTAATTTATGTTCCGAAGATGAACGAAGGTCTTACGCGGTTGGAACAACATGAGGGTGAGTAATTACTGACAGAATTTTCATTTTTGGGTGAACTAACCCTTTAACAAATGATCTGCTACACTTACACATTTCTCAGAAGGAAATGCAGGAATGCAGTTTCTTACCCTATGGTATCATCTTTGCCTCTTATACAGCCATGTTCCTTGTCTTTCTGGATGCAAAGTCCTTTATAATGTCTTTAAAGTCCATCTGTTTAGCCAGTTCACACTCAATGGCAAGTATTGCCAGGTTATTGAGTCTCTCTTGGCTCATTGTGGAGCGCAGGTAATTCTTTATTAATTTCAGTTTACTGAAGGATCTCTCTCCTCCTGCCACAGGTAAAGTGCAAAATATCCTTAGTGCAATGCAAACGTCACCATAAATGCTCTCAAGCTTCAAGTCATTAATCCTGTTGAGCTCCAACATTAAGCTAGTAATTTTTTTCAGGTCGCTTGCGCTGCTGACCGCGAACTGGCGCGAAGCACTGGCGTTTTAACGTTGCGTTGACTACTCAGACCACAGGGATTAAAGTGAAAAAAATTCTTCTGACTGAAATTTTTTTTTAGGCCAAGTCATATTCCTTTAACTTTTTACATAGTCGAGACCAATAGCGTTTTAAGGGGAGACGTTTTAAACCGCTTTAATATTGCCAGTAGGCATATTTTAAAAGCTATTTTAATCTATGAAAACGAGGCAGGGAGCATGTGTAGGCTACTGTAGAGCACGAACGGCAGCATTGTGACTAGCTTCTGATTGATGGTGACCTAGCACTTTTTTGCCATTATTGCCATATTGAAGTCTCCTGTGACATACTGTGCAAAGACACGTACCTGGCTGTTTGATTTTTTTAGTCCACAAACTAAAAGGCTTGCCATTCTCCCCCCATTTCGCTAAGCCTTTCCCTTTACTTAAACTTTCGTTAAGTAAAGGGGAAAATATTATATATAGGCAAATTATAACACGTTAACACAAAATTTGTTAACACACACAAGTACTTTTCCCCTTTACTTAACATAAATTGTAAGAATATAAAGACTAGTAATAAATAAACATTAGGCCTATGCTAAAGCTATTAAATAGCAGTCCCAAACTAGTTTTTGTTAATACAAAGTTGGTATGAGCCACTACAGTCATTTAAAAATATAAAAAATAATACAAAGAAAAATAGTGGCATTTTGGGGTTAATATGGAAACGACAGTTACCATGGCGAATACACAATATTAACAATAACTGTTAATGAAACATGGAAACTGCTCCTGGTGAATAGAATGAAAATCATCCCTGCATTACTTTTATTTCGGGTAATTTACAACGTAACGGCGTTGCATGCTCGTATAGTTTCTTTTGCACTAGCTTGATCAGTGAGGCGATACAGCGCGCGCCGCTGCATTTGCGCGTGCAATTGAGTGTGCGCTACGAGAACAGTATAACGGCTGACAGGACAAGAAAGTCCGTTTTTCTGAGGTGAAAAACTATATTTCAGCGTATACTCATGTCACTGCCTGGTAGTTCCTATTGTGCTGGGTTTTCTGAAGTAGTCATGATTCGCCTCTAACATGCTCTAATAAACACGCATGCAGAGTGGAAAAGGAGGAGCGGAGGCGCGGGGAGCAAGGATTACAGCGCAAACTATATCGATATATGCGATATGGTCTAATTCCATATCGCATTTCAAAAATATATCGATAAATTTTTTACATCGATATATCGCCTAGCCCTACCTGCATTATAAGTGTGTCCATGGTAACTGAAATATAGTTATTCTAACTCAGCGCACAACTGTAGCCTGACATGCACTTTCCGTGAGCGGTAATTGAAAACCCGGAGTGGACCATGAGCGAAGTGATTACAGAACGCTTAGAATGGAGAGAGGAACGTGCTTTTGCTCCACTCCAGGCTTTGATCACATCCCCCTCAGTAGGGTGAATACACCTCGTCTTTCCTAATTTAAGACCTATTCAAACTAAAATTAAGACATTTATTACACTTTTTGAGAAATGAAATCCTATTTACGGCCTTAAAATTATTAAAAGTGAATTTAAGACATTAAGGACAGACTGGAACCATATTGACGGAAATCCGTCATAGACCTGCTGCAATTAACGGAAATCCGTCGTAGCGACGGAGAACTTTAATCCCTGAGACCATTTTCAGGAAAGGGGTGTTTCATTATGACACAGGCTACATTTTACCCAAGCAACATTAAATAAAATGCATTTCTTTTTCTCACTTTCAACAATTAATGGTGCTATTTTGGTTCAAAATAAAATATGGTAACCTTTGCTTATATTTAGGATGAACATAATTATTGCTGGACTGCATGCCCCCCCCCCCCCCCCCCTCCCTAGCGGCTGGGCCCCAGAAAACGTTCCCCTTTATCCCCCCTTATGGACGGCCTTGGTTGAGAGTGAATGGTCTACTGAAAAACATTTCCAACTCTCGAATGTTGTACTGCCACAAGGTCGAATAATAGGCCAACTGTGCTATTCTATTTGAAGGCCTTTACCACCACTACCTGCAATCTTACAAGAAAACTGCTGAATCGCATTCATGCGTCACTGTTGTGATAGAATGGTGCACTCAAACCATCAGTCTGAAAGGACATAAATAGATAGGCAAAGTGCAAATCACCAGAGATCAATTAGAAATCACACAGTCACAAAAATCGACCTTGTTGTGGGTGACCACTTTGTTGGCACATTGATGCTTGATTTTCATTTTACAGAGGGCGTAAAAAAACACACAAAGGTTGCCACTCTAAAGAGCAATTCACTGAAAAATGATGGGCCAATTTTGAATGGTTTTCCTACCTCCTGAGTCAGAAAATGACCAGCGGTGAAACAGAAATAACATCTTGAAAAACTATTTGGGCAAAGCTGAATTAGATGAAGATAAACAAAATTGTGTTTGCTGAATTCAAATGTGTGGCAAAACACTCAGTCTTGATACTTAAAGGTTGTATCAGCGATTTCAGGCCCAAACATAAATGATCACATTCATCTAATCTTTCCTAACGATCCGCTAGCTGCCCGCCCCATAAGCATACCGTCAAAAAAAACGCGTCTCTGTAGGCAGCCTAGGCTCTGAAATCTGCACACAAAAACAGTTGGTTTCACCAACACTCTAAACCAAAATAAATAGTGTTCCAACCAATCACCGACAGGGGTGGGTGTTGTGAGGTTTTCGCGTGCAGCCGTCATAGGCAGCTGTGCACGAGCGCAAAACCTCACACCCACCCCTGTCGGTGATTGGTTGGAACACTATTTATTTTGGTTTAGAGTGTTGGTGAAACCAACTGTTTTTGTGTGCAGATCTCAGAGCCTAGTCTGCCTACAGAGACGCGTTTTTTTGACGGCATGCTTATGGGGCGGGCAGCTAGCGGATCGTTAGGAAAGATTAGATGAATGCGATCATTTATGTTTGGGCCTGAAATCGCTGATACAACCTTTAATTAGAACAAACACACACACACAAAAATAATTCTAGTAAACACTGTTTTTTTTAATAAATAAAAAAAACATGACTGTGAACCTTTAACTGTCAAACTGCCAAAAATGTACACATTCATAATTTATGTACTTTAACAGTTATAAATGTTGTGGTAACAAATTAGTAAAAAAGGACTGCAACATAAAGCAACATTATGACATAATGTTGCATAGGCTAGGCTATGACACAATAAAATAATGCACAACCAGGCAAAATTGTGTATTAAATTAACAAACATTTATTACGTTCACAAATATCTGAATGTATTGTAATGTAATTTTATCTGATAAGCATTTTTACATTTGGTTATGTTAATAATTTATAATAAAATTGTTATCAGTAGGCCTATCAGTTCTATGCAGAGCACATTAACGCAACCTTACATTTATAACGGAAGGCTCACGTTCAGGACGCGTTTTTAGTTCAAAAACAGTTATTAAATGGAGCGCAGAGGGATGTAACAAACACATCCTAACACATTTTGTGACATTTTAATAATAAACGTCTTATAGCGAAAGACGCAAAAAGAAAAACACTCTAGACGCAAAAGGCCAAAAGCAAGAAACATCCTGTGAGAACTTTCAGTTCCAACGCGCTTTCTCTGTCATCACGTAAAACAAAGAAAAAAACGGAGAATAGCATTGCAAATCATTTCAGTATAAAGTTAGGTACGTTAGGGAAGCTGATAACAATGTCTTACCTTATAAAATGATGTTCTTATTGTATCATTTAGTCCCTGTCCAACTGCCAAAGCCAAAATAGCGCGAATTAGGCTAGTAATGGAATGATAATCGAATGATATCACGATTATCGGTTTATTGAGCAGCGCCCTCTGTTGATCAAATATTGTAAAATGTTACATCTTTTATGGCAACAAAACAATTACAAGCAAAAGAACAGTAGCCTACACTGTTGGATTACAATAGGAAATGTACGGAAGAGGATTAGGGCCAAGCAATAATAAAAAAATAAAACCATCTCGAGATTAAAGTCACTATAATGCGAGATTAAACTCGTTAAATTTTGAGAAAAAAAGTCGAAATACAATCTTGAGAATAAACTCATTAAATATCGAGAACAAAGTCATTGTGTTTCGAGAAAAAACTCGTTAAATTTCGAGAGAAAAAAACTAAAAATACAATCTTGAGAATAAACTCATTAAATTTCAAGAATAAAGTCGTTGTGTTTCGAGAAAAAAGCTCGTTAAATTTCGAGAAAAAAGTCGAAATAATCGTGAGAATAAACTCATTAAATTTCGAGAATAAAGTCGTTGTGTTTCGAGAAAAAAAGTCGAAATGAAATGTAGAGAATAACGCATTCAATCAGTGTTCATAGCCTACTGATATCAACCTCATCAAGGTTTTGTGGTTTCCCAGGATACCAAAAGACGCATTATTAATCGTTGTTGGTTGTGTACGCCTCCATCCACAGAATGTAAGACTGTAACCATCTATTCTATACAGCCATTAATGGCAATGCCTTACGGTTTTAATTTATCATAGCTATCCATATGCCAGAGTGCATTTGGGCCAGCGCAAGTGTACTGGCGTCTTCTCAAGCATCTCCTCCGTCGAAATTCCATACCTTGAGGATCAACAAGTTTAATAATGCGTCTTATGGTATCCTGGGAAACCACGAAACCTTGATGAATTTCATGTTGGACAAAAGCAAGTACATCGCGCAAATTGGACTGATTTTTTCTTCTAAAAAGACCTAGCCGACCTAGACCTAAGAATGTTCTATTCTTTGTTACTGAAAGAAAGTCTAAAATATAGCTTGACTAAGTGATCCAACTCTTTTTTCTCGAAACACAGACTTTATTCTCGAAATTTAATGAGTTTATTCTCACGATTATTTCAAGTTTTTTTTCTCGAAATTTAACGATTTTTTTTCTCGAAACACAACAACTTTATTCTCGAAATTTGAGTTTATTCTCACGATTGTATTTCGAGTTTTTTTTCTCGAAATTTAACGAGTTTTTTCTCGAAACACAACAACTTTATTCTCGATATTTAATGAGTTTATTCTCAAGATTGTATTTCAACTTTTTTTCTCGAAATTTAACGAGTTTAATCTCGCATTATAATGACTTTAATCTCGAGATGGTTTTATTTTTTTATTATTGCTTGGCCCTAATCCTCTTCCGTAGAAATGCGCTAAAGTGTATTATATTATCTTATAAGAAGCATTTTTACACTAAAGAAGTTTTACAAGCAAAGCAACTAAATTCTTTATAGAATTCAAAATATATATCAACATCTTTCTTGTAAATAAAAAAGGTTTTTTATTTTCATTTAAAAATGTACAAATTTTCAAGGAACAGTAATAAAATAAGTATAAACTTAATATGAAAAGGGTCTGTTTTCAAAGAGTCACCTAAAAACAAATTTTTGGCTCATGCAGAAGTTTGTGGATGAATTCATTTTAACAAAATTTCAAAAGTCTATCCAACACTTTGAAATAAATACTGAAGAAGGCCTAATGTTACAATTCTCAACTACTTCTTGATGTCACCTTTGGCTGGACTTTATGAATCCCTTTCTGAGCTCAGCAGTTACAGTGAAGCCTTTAATCTGATAGAGATTTGACTCTCCAGCCAAAGTCATTTTGTTGTTCTCATGGTGACGTTTAGCTATGGCTGTGCTGATTGGGTCTACGGCCACACTGCCCAAACAGACAGCTTGTGGTTGAGTCCCTGTTCCTATCACCAAAACAGTATTTTGAATTGTGGACGAATATCAAAGAAACCATGTGTCATTCCAGATGGAGATGCTTCAGGCACAGTGCACTTAAAGGTACAATGTAATGTTTTTTTTTTTGTTGTTTTTTAATTAACACAATTTAAACGAGTCAATACATCATCAATATGTCTTCTAAAACGTTTTCGTCTTAACCTGATTCATGGTTACACTGCTGCTCATAAAACATTCACTACTAGGCTGAAGAGATATAGGCCTAACCAGTTTAGATGAAAAGCGAGCTAACTAGCTGAAGACGTAACTCTAGCTATACCCATTAATAGACATGGTACTTCCTTGAAAATAAATTCCAGCACAGCGCTATAATGCTGGAACTATAATAAAATGACCCTTCACAATAGATAATGCTTTACAATGAACTCTGTTAAGGCAATTTATCTGTTCAATAAAATAACTTACTCATATGTTGAGTAATACAAATAACATCTCCGCGTCACTTCAAAAACCCTTAGTTCTCACATCTCCGAAAAGCCATTCAATGTTGATTCTTGTTTTATTACGAGCTCTGTCGCATTCTCTTTTTGCCAGCAGACTCTCCCCTGTTCTGCGTTTTTTTAAATGGGTGATTCCCCAGAGGTTTGAGATTTATCTTGCTCCATGTCAACCTTTATTGCTTATTGTGACAACGAACTAACCCAATACACCATACATGCATCAAAGTGGCCGGAGCAATTTTTCTCTATATGGATATGACAATTGCCAGTAAAAAACATCCCAACAGGCCTAAAATATAAACACTTATTACAATAGGCTTACCACATGAATCCACACAGTAACTCTGAACCGAAGTCTCCGGCTTGGGAGGCAGGTGCGCTAACAAGGACGCTAAAGACCGTTGGCCTACGTCCATTACACTCACTCCCATCTGGGTCACGGCACCAAATGTAATCGGTCCTACTCAACCCACTCCTAGCAGGATTCAAACCGGGGTCTCCAGCATGGGAGGTGGGCGCGCTAACAAAGATGCTAAAGACCGCAGCCTCTCAATCTCAAGAAAAAAAAATCTCAAGCGTCAATCTCTAGTGCGCCTCTTGAGATCAGGGGAGTGAGGTTTACGCGCACAGCTCTTACTGGCCTAAGTCCGCTACAGAAGCACAACCAAAACAATGTTCTTCCACAAAATGCATGCAGTTTTGTTTTTTAACTGCTAAAGGGCCAAAAGTTACATAGGCTATTTTCAGACTGCCGGCAAAAATCAGATTTTTTAAATATCCAGATTTTATCCAAATGGGTTTTTAAAAGGCTTGATATCAAATCTATTTCAAACCACATTTTGATGTGGTTTGGACATCACGGAACATCACAATACCAATTCTGCAGCCGCAACTCGACTGGGCACTTCTTTGGTGAGCGTGATTATGCACCTCCATTTTTGCTGCATCCGTTCTAAAAGCCTTGTCACATACATGGGTATGCCTACATCATTACCAAAGCAACCCATGCAGATAGGTTGGTCTGGACCATAGTCTGTAAAAAATACAAAAGGTGCATCCCAAATCGCATACTTGTGCACTATTCTATGTCATTTTGTAGTATAAATAGTGCAAGTAGTGTGTCCACACTGAAAATTCTAAAATGAAAAAGTGCACTTTAAGTACCCTTTAAGTACACTTATTTAACCGAAAAAACAAAGTGTGGAACGTTGGACACTTTATGCACTCAACTATTGCAGCTTATGTAGCGGAGGGGGAGGGGCTATCAGACTCCGATGTTAAAAGACAAAATAAACGTATAAAGTTCATACACTACATGGTTGAGTCCATAGTGTATAAGTGCATAGTGTAGCACTTTGGGACGCAGCTATAATCTTATTTGATCACTCGCAATTATTCAGATTTGCCTGCAGTCTGAACATAGTGTCCCTTTAAAACTTTTTAAAACTTAAACTGAGGGGGCACAAATAAGATCTGAGGGGGCAATGTCTCCTTTTGCATGTTATTTCAGTGGTGTTCATGTGTTTTGAAGCGCTCGGAAGGGAAGGTGGGATCTCATGCTTTCAAAGCTAGCTTGCTATTGCTAGCCTCTCCACAATTGCCTACTCAACCTATAAATGGTTGAATACAAATCAGGCTGCATGTGGCACAAAGATAGATTTGTAGGAAACCGCTTTGCTTTGGTGAAGACGTCATGCATGGGCTCAGTTAATGCAATTAATCTTTAAGGGGCTTGTTTTTGTAAAAAAACAAAACAAAAAAAACACCAGTTCATCATTAATAAAATATATTGTATTAATTATGTAGAGATATATTTAATATATATATTAATATATATAAATATGGGAATCATTAGTGTGTGAATTTGAAATAATTTCATTGGCCCATTGCTTTGAGTCTTACTTTGTTTTACCATGTTATGCAGTAAATTTGAATATTTCAAAAACTGTCAGTTTGTATATGTGTGCATATCGTTTTTGACCAATTTTGATCTGTTTTCACACAAAGCTATTATAAGGCTTCATAAAACTTGGAATATAGTGCACAAGTCATATGAACTACTTTTATGATTCTTTTAAGGTGCTTTTGTGCACTTTGAAGCTGGAAACCTTCAGTTGTCATTCATTGTAATTGCTTGGAAAAGAGCAAGTACAATTCTTTAGAATTTGTTCCTATTGTGTTCCTCAGAAGAAAAAAAAAGAAGAAAAAAAAGGGATCAAAATGATGACAGAATTTTCATTTTAACCCGAAAAAATAGGTACTGAATGAAACAGCCATCTTGCAAGCCTGTCATCTTACTGCTGAATTTTCCAAGATAAAGAGCTTATTAGGATAATTGTGCCACATCCAAAAGTAGTTTCAGTTCTGATTATCTAAATGTAATTTAGAAATGGCATTTTAATAACAACAGGCCAGCACTGTCTATTATTTGATGTAGGAGCGCCAGAGACTGTAATCTCTGTGTATGGAGCGCCATCAAGTGGCCATATTTAAAACACACACTATGCAGTAAGTGAGCTGTTAAATCAGATTTCTTGTGCAAAAAAAGTTCTGGCCACAGGTTGATGGAGGTGTTAATAGGTCTCTGCTGCACTGTAAAGCTGTTTATTTGGGATTTGCAGGCTCTAGTTAAGTTAGACTACATAATGGCCTTTGCTGGAAGAACAAAGTTCAATTAAGGCCAGTGTTGCTGCTCGCACAGTTCTTGCCAAAGAGACCAACATATGCATTAGCTGCCAGTGAAAATCAACACAAGACAGGAGATGTAGCCAGAGATGAAAGAAAGAAAGTATTTTAGCACAGTTCATACAGTATTTGCAGTTTTGTGCTTGTGGAAACCTCGGGTGTTGGATCCTAAGTTACAAAACAAATGGTTCAGTGAATATTGCAGGAGAATGACTCGACGCCTGAGAGTGTGAAAGGCAGGTCACAGACAGCTGACAAAATGTTTTTACTTTTTATGAAGTGCTCTACTCATCACCTACACTCACAATATGACAAGTTTGTCTTTATTTGCATATGTACATATGATGAAAGTGATATTTTCAATTTCATTAACAATATTCATAAGTATAAATTAAAAAGAACAATTATTTACAAAGAAATACATCTATGTATTATTTATAAACACAATAACACTATATTTACAGTAAAAACAGTTTGTCAGAAACATCATAAAACATCATCAAAATGCACCGAATGATGTCTGCAGATATTTGCATATGACAAAATCTATCGCACATAAAGTCTTCTGTCGTTTTTATGTACAGCACGCCAATATATATCATTCACTGACTCTGTCCTCGTGTCTTTGGAGCTCAGGTAGCCAAGAATGGAGTTAACAGCCCAGAGACTGACCCCTACTAGGCAGAAACAGAGATGTGGGATTTTCCATGCCGATGTGGTGAGCTGGGTGTGGATCAAGAAGACGACAACTGCCAAAGTCCCCTAAATGGATACAGATTCATACGTGCTTAAAGTCACCATGAAAAAATAAAAAAATTCCCGCCCACACGTTGACATTGGTTACAAGGTCTTTTTTCACTTCAGTTTTAAGGAGAAATACTGAGCAATGGTGTTAACTGATGAATTTGCACATGGTTTGTCTTAAAGCATATTAAAAACACCATAGACATATAAAAAACATTAAAAGCTTAATTTACACCACAGGGTAATATTTTTTATTCATTTGCACTCGAAATCTTTAATCACAAACGTTAACCTCCCCTCCCCCTCGAAACGATGTCTGACTCTGTTCTCTTCATAACGCATGTCTTGGCGGACTAAATATCTTCCACTGCAAACTGGCATTCAGATCTGCATCCATTTAGTTTGCAACTTCCAAAGATCCAATCAATTTCCAAAGGACAAAATGGTAACACTTTACAATAAGGTTTCATTTGTTAACATTGGTTAATGTATTAACTAACCATGAGCAATACATTTATTACTGTATTTGTAAATCTTTTTTAATATTAGTTTATAAAAATAGTTTATAAAAAAGTTCTTAATTGTTTGTTCATGTTAGTTCACAGTGCATTAACTAATGTTAAAGACCCCCTGTGGTGAAAATCAAGTTTTTAATGTTGTTTATATGTCTATGTGGTGTTTTTAATATGATTTAAGACAAACCATGAGCAAATTCATAAGTCAACACCATTGCTGAGTATAAAACTGCAGTGAACCAAAGACAGTCTCAAAAACACGGTCTCTAATCACTGGTGTTTCTGATGTCACAAACTACCTTGTAACCAATCAGTCAACGTGTGATCATCAACTAGTGGATCTCTAAGCTGGTGTGAGTTAGTGGAGGCGGGGCTAATTTGCATATTCATAGAACTGCGTATACTTAATGAAGCAAGGGGGTGTAGAGTTACATTCAAAGTATTTTAAGGCATGAAGAATTTTTTTTTTTCACGAAAAAAAAAACATTTAAATATATAATTTTGGTGATCAAAGCTGAGTTTTTTAAATCAAATCAAATCAAGTATATTTGTATAGCGCTTTTCACAATACAGATTGTAACAAAGCAGCTTCACAGTATTAAATTAAAATAAAATAATACAACAAGGTTTGTTTCTAGTGGAATTTATTGATTGATAGAATAAAATTAAATATCCCCAAAATATCCCCAACTGAGCAAGCCAAAGGCAACAGTGGCAAGGAACCGAAAAAACTCCATCAAGTGACCTAATGGTGTACTAAAACTCCATCAGGTGACCTAATGGAGAAAAAAAAAAAAAACCTTGGGAGAACCCAGGCTCAGTCGGGGCCAGTTCTCCTCTGGCATTTATGAACTAGAGGCTGGATTGTAGTTTGAACTGTAAGATTAACAATATTATATGAATGCCTGGCCGAAAAGATGCGTCTTAAATCTAGTTTTAAACTGGGAGAGCGAGTCCAAGCAACGAACAGTATCAGTTTTAAGGGATAGAAATGAATGACTACAGGGGGACTTATACATTATTAAAACCAAAAGTTGTATTTGTTATAGTAAATGATGAAATTAACATTAACAAAGATTATTAAATAGCTGTAGAAGTGCAGTTCATTATTAGTTCATGTTAACTAATGAAAAGTGTTACCGACAAAATCAAATCCCACCCTACATTTTTCATTTTCTAAAAGACTATTCCAATTTAAATCCTAACCTTAACAAGTCCGCAATATGTTTAGAAATCATTCTAATATGCTGATTTGGTGCTCAAAAATATCTGTTATTATTATCAATGATGAAAACAGTTGTGCTGCTCAGTATTTTTGTGGAAAACATAATACATTTTTAGTATTCTCTGATGAATGGAAAGTTCAAAAGAAGGGCATTTATTTGAAATAGATTTGTTTTTGTAACATTATAACTGTCCTTACCATCACTTTTGATCAATTTAATGCATCCTTGATTAATAAAAGTATTAATTTCTTTCAAACTTTTGAATGTTATAGTGTATTTTTGAAGAATAAATTATTTGTCTGATTTCAACAAAACACACCTAGCAATATATAGCCTACTACACTGTAAAAATGTACTTAATGTTAAAATATATATATATATATATATATATGACAGTATTAACCTGACTGCATTAAATTACACCAACACAGGTCATTTTAAGTTTTACATGAAGTACAAATATTTCACTTTTTGTAGTTGTTACAATTTGCTTAATCGTGTGATATCATCTGGGAGCAAATTTAAATCCTAATGTTAACAAGTCTGCAATATGTTTTGACAATATAACTTACCACAGCTCGGCAGCTGAAGACTGATACTTCATTGGTTGCCATTTGTTTCTGAGTGGTAAAAGAAACAAAGCTGTCTCCAACCATCATGGCTCCAAATGCACGTGTGAGATGAAGATTATCCTCAGATCCACTAATCTACAATGGATTGATAAACAAATGATTAATATCTAATAGCACCTAGATGAACTTTAGCATAACAATATAAACTTTGTGCTATACTTGATGACATTACTATTTTCTCCAGAACTGCTTTACAGATTTACTGAACTCATTTCATATTTGATGAACTTTACACAGTTATTGAACGCATCTGAATCAATCCTGAACTAACCTCAACTAAATAATGTCACTATTTTCTAACTGAACTCTGTTTGCATCACAAAATCATTATGTTCCTGTTCATCACTGTAAAGCTGCTTTGAAACAATCTGCATTATATAAAGCACTATATGAATAAAGGTGACCCGACTTGACTTCAATCAAACATCAAACTTCCATCAAACATAGTCCAAGGTTTTTACCTGTGACCCAAGTAGCCATCCTGGAAAAACCAACCACATGAGGCCAAAAATGAAGTTGGCAAAAAAATCCATTTGAAGGAAAAACCTCTGGGGCTTACTGAGCCATTCAGATCGTTTCAAAGAGCCTTGCAACTGATTGTGATCCAAGATCAAAAGAATCAAACTGCTTAGAAGAAAGAACAAGAACACCGCCACATCCACCATGGGAAGCTGGAGAGTATGAGAGAACAGAAAAAAGTCAAGAGCACTGCATTTTACATTCGTCTTTAGATACGCATACCATACCAAAGTGACTTATTAGAATTAAATGCTCATTTTTTCATTTTTCAGGTTTTCATTTAACATACATGTCTACGATCTCTTCCTTGAATGCGTCCCTCTCTGCAGACTCCCAACAATGAAAGGAAAGCCTGTATAAAAAGACATTTAAATTTTTTATTTAATTCATTTTTTGAAAATGTAGTTAAAGGAGAAGTTCACTTTCAAAAAAACTTTTGCTGATAATTTACTCACACCCATGTCATCCAAGATGTCCATGTCTTTCTTTCTTCAGTCGCAAAGAAATTAAGGTTTTTGATGAAAACATTCCAGGATTTCCCCCCATGTAATGGATTCTATTGGGACCCAAACGGTAGAAGGTCCAAATGACAGTTTAAGTGCAGCTTCAAAGGGCTTTAAACGATACCAGACGATGAATAAGGGTCTTATCTAGCGAAACGATCGGTCATTTCCAAAATAAATAAAAAAGTTTAAGTTTTATAAGCACAAACGCTCGCCTTGCTCTGTTCTGTGATGCGCGTTGAAGACGTCACGTAATACGCAATTACGTTGAAAAGGTCACGCTTGACGTGTTTACAAATGTGCGGAAGGAGGACCATATACACATTTTCAAATGTATTTGTGTCAGTTTATCGTTTAAAATGCCCATTTCGTGTGCGTATCCTGGGTGTTTTAATATTAAAAAGCCAAAAAGAACATTTTCTTCAGGACAGAAATTTTTCAAGCGTGACCTTTTCAACGTAATTGCGTATTACGTGACGTCACGAACGCGCATCACAGAACAGAGCAAGGCGAACATTTGTGCTTATAAAACTTAAACTTTTTTATTTATTTTGGAAATGACCGATCGTTTCGCTAGATAAGACCCTTATTCATCGTCTGGTATCGTTTAAAGCCCTTTGAAGCTGCACTTAAACTGTCATTTGGACCTTCTACCGTTTGGGTCCCAATAGAATCCATTACATGGGGGAAAATCCAGGAATGTTTTCATCAAAAACCTTAATTTCTTTGCGACTGAAGAAAGAAAGACATGGACATCTTGGATGACATGGGGGTGAGTAAATTATCAGCAAAAGTTTTTTTGAAAGTGAACTTCTCCTTTAAATGTAACAATAAATACTAAATTGATGCACCATTATAGACCACAGTTAAAAAATTTGGGTTGCATTTGCTTAATCAGAAAAACAGTAAAAATAGTAATATTTGAAATATTATTACAATGTAAGAAAATGTTTTCTATTTTAATATATTTTGAAAATATGAATTTTCAGCATCATTCAGTCTTCAGTGCCACATGATTCTTCAAAAATCATTCTTATATGCTGATTATATGCTGACAATTACTTTTGATCAATATAATGCATCGTTGATGAATAAAAGTATTGAAACTAAGTATTAGGCCTAATAAAATAAAAACTTAGGCTACTGACCCCAAACTTTTGAAGGCTAATGTATGAAGAATAAATTATTTGTCTGACTTTGTTATAAACATAACACACCTGGCAATATATACTACAGAAATACACTGTAAAAAAATATTATGCAATATGACAGATTTAACCTGACTGCATTAAGTTACACCAACAAAGGTAATTTTAAGTGTTAGGCTATATCAAGTACAAATAGGCCTATCTCATTAAGACAACAAAAACCTCTTGCATCCATTTTCTGCAGTTGTTACAATTAACCCTTAAAAATATATGTTGGTGTAATCTAATAATAGTCATCTTACCACATGAAGTATATTTTTAGATTAGGCTACCTGACAAACAATATTTCTTAATGTATATTGAGCTTGTGCATTGCACTTACCACAAGCCTTGATATGGAATGAGCAGAAAGAGAAAGTGGATGATTGTTGCTTTTAAAGAAAATGAACTTAACATTACTGGCAACCCACACACACACGAGTGAGCGCGTTACTTCAAACTGCGCACTTCCGTCACTGACGCTTTCCTGCAACACACGAGCGTAACGCTTTACAAAAATATTACCATAGTAACAATGATTTCAGCAAAGATGCACAATAAGTTTCTTAATTGTAATACAATAGAACAAAAAAAAAAAATCTGGAACTTCCAAGCGGCGTAAACAGAAACTGTTCTTGTGTTTAGACAAGGAGCGTTGCGTTTTTACAACGCGTGTGAAGTAATGACGCGTATGGTGCGTAAAGTTTCATTCAAATTGTTTTGAGTGAACTTGCCCTTATGACTTGTTCCAGTTTCAAAACTGCAGTAGCCTATGGTATTTTATTGGATATTAGCTAGGCTACTATGGCATTTTAAAGAAAACAGAACGTTTGCCATTTTGCAGGCATTTTCATACAAAACGATTAGTTTGCTTTCGTTTATTAACATTTACAAACACATTACTGTATATAATTAGGCTACATGATTTCTCTCACACAGCAAGTAAAGACCCACCTCTGAGGAAAACGCCAAACTGGAACACATCCGATACGCAATGCTGAGTAGCAGTCCTACCACAAGTTCGGCTGAAATAACTTGACTTCCAGTTACTTTCACCCTGGTCGTTTTCATGTTTGGTTCACAGTCCGAGTTGGGGGGTGAACAATGTTTTCAGTGCGACGAGGAACTGCATTTGTAGCCCACTTGCTTCCAAAGCCCTCACATGCCCTTACGTCAGCATGCCCTTACAAAACCTAATTATGAAACTCACTGGAGGGGTTCCTCGGTTCTCTTAAGTAACACGGTGCTGATGGCGACTTCATGTTCTTCTGGCTGCAGACACTTTCTATGGTGTTACGTAAAAATCAACGGGAATAAAAACGTGCCCGCGGGGTGCATTCAAGCCAGGACATCAACAGATAAGGAAGAGTGAATTTCATTTAGATTCTAAAATATAGCCTTGTATTAGACTGTTAAACCATAAAAGATATACGTTTCACAACTAATTACAATGTTTCCTCAGACTACTATGGAGAAATAGTCTAAATATATAAAATCCACACATTCACAAATAAATAAATAAATGATACAATGATCGATATAGGCTATCACATGTTTGGCCCTTCCTGATTGTGTAATGTAAGGTTAAACACCCTTATGTATCACATTTTTTGGCAACCCTTCAATCATTGGAAACCCATAAAGCAGCTTAAAGCCAAACATTCATCACATGATTTTTCCTTTAAAAAGTTTTTTTTGAACATTTAAGCAACCTACCTCTTGGATAAGATCCAGTGAGAATTACGCTAGCATGCTGGGATACTGCAGATCAAATAATCTTAATTCACTTTTTTTTAATTTCCCAATAATTAACAGTTAACATTCTTCTTATTATTATTTTTTTAATAAAATTTGACTTTAAAATGTAACAATATGATATTATTATATTGGTTGTGGCTAAATCTGCCATTCATTGATGTAGGAGGTCAGTTTCAGAGATTGAGAACTTCTGTTTTCTGTGTATATATATACACACACACATACAGAGAGAGAGAGAGAGAGAGAGAGAATTTAAGTCTTGCTCAAGTCTAGCTGTGGTTCACACCCATCTTGAACTCATGCTTTCTTTCTGAACTTCTCTATATCACTGTACCTTTGTTCCTGGACAAACACATTTTGTGCAATATAGGTTAAGTTTGGTCACACTGATGGAAACAAATGCGGAACAGTGAAAGGGAAGTGCAGTGTCCATTCACATGATCTTATATAGACACTGAGAGGATGGTAGAGATTTAATCTTTATAGTAATATACATACATATACACACTTTTTAAGATAAATTAATGTATTTACATCATGGATCATTCAGACAGATACAGTGAGGAAAATAAGTATTTGAACACCCTGCTATTTTGCAAGTTCTCCCACTTAGAAATCCTGGAGGGGTCTGAAATTGTCATCGTAGGTGCATGTCCACTGTGAGAGACATAATCTAAATAAAAAAAATCCAGAAATCACAATGTATGATTTTTTTAACTATTTATTTGTATGATACAGCTGCAAATAAGTATTTGAACACCTGAGAAAATCAATGTTAATATTTGGTACAGTAGCCTTTGTTTGCAATTACAGAGGTCAAACGTTTCCTGTAGTTTTTCACCAGGTTTGCACACACTGCAGGAGGGATTTTGTCCCACTCCTCCACACAGATCTTCTCTAGATCAGTCAGGTTTCTGGGCTGTCGCTGAGAAACACGGAGTTTGAGCTCCCTCCAAAGATTCTCTATTGGGTTTAGGTCTGGAGACTGGCTAGGCCACGCCAGAACCTTAAAATGCTTCTTACAGAGCCACTCCTTGGTTATCCTGGCTGTGTGCTTCGGGTCATTGTCATGTTGGAAGACCCAGCCTCGACCCATCTTCAATGCTCTAACTGAGGGAAGGAGGTTGTTCCCCAAAATCTCACAATACATGGCCCCGGTCATCCTCTCCTTAATACAGTGTAGTCGCCCTGTCCCATGTGCAGAAAAACACCCCCAAAGCATGATGCTACCACCCCCATGTTTCACAGTAGGGATGGTGTTCTTAGGATGGTACTCATCATTCTTCTTCCTCCAAACACGTTTAGTGGAATTATGACCAAAAAGTTCTATTTTGGTCTCATCTGACCACATGACTTTCTCCCATGACTCCTCTGGATCATCCAAATGGTCATTGGCAAACTTAAGACGGGCCTTGACATGTGCTGGTTTAAGCAGGGGAACCTTCCGTGCCATGCATGATTTCAAACCATGACGTCTTAGTGTATTACCAATAGTAACCTTGGAAACGGTGGTCCCAGCTCTTTTCAGGTCATTGACCAGCTCCTCCCGTGTAGTTCTGGGCTGATTTCTCACCTTTCTTAGGATCATTGAGACCCCACGAGGTGAGATCTTGCATGGAGCCCCAGTCCGAGGGAGATTGACAGTCATGTTTAGCTTCTTCCATTTTCTAATGATTGTTCCAACAGTGGACCTTTTTTCACCAAGCTGCTTGGCAATTTCCCCGTAGCCCTTTCCAGCCTTGTGGAGGTGTACAATTTTGTCTCTAGTGTCTTTGGACAGCTCTTTGGTCTTGGCCATGTTAGTAGTTGGATTCTTACTGATTGTATGGGGTGGACAGGTGTCTTTATGCAGCTAACATAAGTGGAGTGGAGGTGGACATTTTAAAGGCAGACTAACAGGTCTTTGAGGGTCAGAATTCTAGCTGATAGACAGGTGTTCAAATACTTATTTGCAGCTGTATCATACAAATAAATAGTTAAAAAAATCATATATTGTGATTTCTGTGTGTGTGTGTGTGTGTGTGTGTGTGTGTGTGTGTGTGTGTGTGTGTGTGTGTGTGTGTGTGTGTGTGTGTGTGTGTGTGTGTGTGGCATTTGGGCATTTTAAGGATCAATAATGGTGAAGGTTCGGCCAGTCCTGAAATAGTTCTCAATTTCCTCTAGACTTCGGCCTTTAGTTTCTGGCACACATTTAGCAGTGAAAATTATATTCACTACACAGACGACACAGAAGAACAGGAAAGGTGCAAAAAGTCCATAGGCTTCCTATATGAAAAGATGTGAAAAGTTTGCCTTTTACAGTTATACTGTTAAAAATCAGATAAGAAACATAGAACCATGTATAATATAAGTAAATTATCAAAACCAGCTTGTATTAACTTTTAATGACCTTGAACAAGGATGTTGTTAAAGGGACACTCCACCCATTTGCACTAAGCTTTGCATTGTTAGAAACCCAGTCATACTACTGAATGGTCGTGCAACACTCTCTCATTTTCCCCTGAGACGGGAGAAATCCGTTATTTACCTCTTACACTTCCTCCCACAATGATGCAAAAATCGTCATTTTGCGTCATTGTCGGAGGAAGTGTAAGAGGGGGGGATTTCTGTTGAGACTACAAGCACTAGTTCCTCATCTCTCCAATCTTTCCCAGGGGCGGGCCCCGCTCACGCTACAGACCTATTACAGATCAGTGAGTGGGACTTTACTCTCTGAAACTGAAAGCAATATCCTCCATCTTGTTTGAAGCTAAGCTAACAGGCGCTGTGGAGACAGATGTAAAGTTATGACAATAGCGGAGGAGAGTACTCAATATGATATAGAAGAAGAGGATTTCGGAAGTCTGATGCTTGAATCAGGTGTTTGTGGCTATCTTTACAAGCCGCATTATAGCGAAGAGCAGCCGAGGCAGAAGACCTGCCTGCCGCGGACGAGGAGCCCAGACTGGCTCGAGTTAGGGCGGACTGGTGGCGCCGGTGATCTCACTATGCAACTACGAACACAGAGATAGAGTCCGTCTGCGGCAAAGAATTTCAACGATGACAATTTCGCCTGGACGAAATCTCTGAATCAGACGAGGACACGGACGTTTGTGTTGTGATCTATCCTAGTTTCGCACCGCATATATTTTGACTGAACATCCCGGTACCATGCAATAATTCACCTTTTCGAAAGAAATAAAAACGAGGAGTAATGCACTAATGAGTTCGCCAACTAACTAGACATTTTGTGTGAAATGAATTTCAAGCTCGGTGGTAGCTAGCCTTGTAGTAGACGGAAGAGTGATTTCTCTTATATGCAGATATGCGCTGTTCTGGATTAGTGGGAGTGGCTTGAGGAGCTGTGCAATGTGGTGCATTGTGGGAGTTGTTGTCTTTCATACAAATGCGTCCTGAAGTTATTTTTTGTCTTTCCTCGGTCACGAAGGCACCAAATTCAAAATTTATTTTACATTTCGACTACATATATGACCCACTTTCAATAAAAAACAATGTTCCTATGGGTGGAATGCCCCTTTAAGTTCAGATAATATCAGATAAAAGAATGAAGATTAAAAATATATCTTCATTTCCTGTGTAAAAATATATTTATCTCACCACCACATGCATGAAGAGTTGCGTCAGAACAAAGGCCGTGATCCAGCTAACACCAACACACAAACCAGATGCTACACCACGCGCACCCAAGGGTAAGATCTCTGACATTAGCAGCCATGTGATTGGTCCCCAACCCATAGCATAACCTGCATGGCAAAGTAATCAGTAATGTTATGCTGCATGGTATTCTACATGAGGAAATAGAACTAGAACTAATTCTACGGGCCAATTCACACTGCAGCAACATATGCCAAACAATGCAGACAAACCACCAAATTACACTGCGTCACTCACTTCTCAGACATTTCATGACCCGACAAATGAACGTTCAAGCGGCAAAAACAAGCGGTGACCAAATCGACACGGGTAGCACTGATCCGACAAAACCCGATGAAGTGTCTGTTGGTTGGCATCTGTCGGTTCACTGTGAATTGGCTTTAAAAGTAAGAACTTCTAATTCTGAAAATGATGTAACCCAGTCCCATTGCCAAAACGATGGCTTCCCTGTAAGTCCCTTTTAAGCCATTTCAAAATAATAATGTTAAGCTATAACAACTAAAGTGTCATAATAATCAACAAGTTCAAACAAAAAGATTCTACAGTAAGTAAAAGCAAACTGTACATGAACAAACAACCTGAAACTAAGCAAACTCACCAAATATGATGACCATAGTGCTAATGAGAGGAATTAGAGTCATTGGATCGAAGGCAGGGCCCGTTGAGCCTCCGTAGGCGCTCTTCAAACCCTCTGTTAAGGTAAGATTGCCATGGCTGCATGGTGTTTTGTGGGTGTACATGGTCATTGAAAGCATGGCTATATACATCAAAAATCCTAAAGGAAGAAAATAAGATATTTTATTCATTGGTCTGTTTCTAATGAATTAAATTTACCAAGTATAATACTTTATTTTATTCTACACAAACCTGAAGTGAAGAGCAAAGCTTTTCGACCTGCTTTGTCCATCAAACTTGCTGCAATAGCGACAGAGATCAATCTTACAGCTCCCACTAATGCTGCATCATATTTCGGTTCCTGAATGACAATTTTGTTTTAAACTTTTTTGTGTGCGTAAATGTGCTTTTATGTTTTTTTTTTGGTTTCATGGTGTGTTTTTTTTCATGGTAATAAATAGGTAAATATACTGTATGTGACATACCAGTGATATAGCTGTCATGTGGAAGATGGGCTCCAGATATACCAGAATTGGGGTTATACCAGTCATCTGCTGCAGAAATCTCATGAAGACTGAGATTAGGATTGGTTTATAGTATAAAGGGGTTTTAAGATCACTCCATTGTGCGTCCTGTTGGTGAAAAGATGGAAGTCATTTAAAATGGTATTTTTCTATAATGCATACATACATATATACATATATATATATATATATATATATATATATATATTTTTTTTTTTTTTTTTTTTTTTTTTACAAGAATAAGTTTTAAATCAAACAATAATTGTCAGACCCCCTTTTGAACAACATTAAATCTTTCAATTCAATCATACAATTTGCACTTTTAGAGATAACATGTTTTGGCTTAAATTCAAATGCATCAAACATTTAAGCAGCTTTTATACCTTAAAGGATTAGTTCACTTCAGAATAAAAATTCCCTGATAATTTACTCACCCCCACGTCATCCAAGATGTTCATGTCTTTCTGTCTTCAGTCAAAAAGAAACTAAGGTTTTTGGGGAAAACATTCCAGGATTTTTGCATGTAGTGGACTTCAATGGGGTACAGTTTCAATGCAGCTTCAAAGGCTCTACACGATCCCAGCCAAGGAATAAGGGTCTTATCTAGTGAAACAACAAAAATGTAATATATACTTTTTAACCACAAATGCTCGTCTTGCACTAGCTCTGCGATGCGCAATGCATTACATAATCACGTTGAAAGGTCACGCGTGACATAAGCGGAAGTACCGACCTAGTGTTTACAAAGCGAACGTGCAAAGACTAATTCAAACGCCATTTCCAATTAAAAAAAAAATTGAAGTTGGAGGAGAAAATGAGATGGAGTTTTTCGCCCTACCCTACCTTTTTGGACCGGAAACCGGAACACGCGTGACCTTTCAATGTGATTACGTAATGCGTGGCGCATCGCAGAGCTAGTGCACTGCCAGATGAGCATTTTTGGTTAAAAAGTAGGCTATATAAAAAAAAAAATTCCGACCTTCAAATCGTTGTACCCCATTGAAGTCCACTATATGGAGAAAAATCCTGGAATGTTTTCCTCAAAAACCTTAATTTCTTTTTGACTGAAGAAAGAAAGACATGAATATCTTGGATGACGTGGGGGTGAGTAAATTATCAGGAAATTTTAATTCTGAAGTGAATTAATCCTTTAAACTGTCTGATTATTGAAGTTTGGAATGGAACAAATGGAACAATATGAATGACCCCATTCTCCCTAATTAACTCTATTTGCATGGCCTTTTCTTTTATGGCAAAACCGCCCTGATAACATGATGTAATCCACTGCAATGTGTGCTTTACCTTAGAGTTGATACTGCGCTCGATCTTACTGAACTCAGTCAAGTAATCAGAATTGGGGCCCCTGAGCCATTCTAGCGATTTAACTGCTTTTGCTTTGTTCCCTTTCATCGTGAGGTAGCGTGGGGAGGTTGGCATGAAGCAAAGCAAAATCATCATGATAATCACAGGGACCTCCCCAGCCACAGCCAGCCATCTCCACGGCAAAATCAAGCCTGGAGAGAGAGCATAAAACAGCATCATTCATAAAGGATGTACAGGACAGTGCTAGGACATTCTTGAAAGTGTTGGAGAAAGTGTGTTTCATCATACAGCCAAAACAACCTGAGAAATATGAGCTCTCTTACCAAGAGCGTAGAGTGCTAGACTTCCAAAGACAGCTGTGATCTGAGGACATGAACCCAGCGCACCCCTCACAGATTGGTGTGAAATCTCTGACACATACACCTGTTTGAAAAAAAAAACATCAGCTGATGTCAATGAGACCCATTAGACATTTCATTAATTAAAATTCCATTTGTTACAGTTAAACTCTAATGTCTTATATTTAAAAGGGTCATGACATGGATTTTTTTTAAATGATTTTTTTATGTTCCTTGAGGTTCACTTATAATGTTAATGTTAATAAAGATTTTTACACAAAAAAGAACAAATATATATGCGGAAAATAGATTATTTCCAGCCCTCATTCTGCCCCTCTGTTTGAAATGATCCGTTTTTAAGGAGCGGCTCCTTTAAGGATTGTCAGTTAACGGCCACTGTTATGATTGGCTAAAGTCATTGCATCTAGGAAACAGGACAGGGAACTATTTCACGCAAGTGTTTTGAAACATTATCCATATAAAACTGTCATTTACAGACAAAGCATTATGAAATTATTTACTTACGATTTGTGATGCAGCTTCTATCAGATCCAGTACAATTGGCTGCTTAATCTTTCAACAAAAGTGCCTTTTGCAAACTCTCCATTATGGTGTGCCTCATTTACAAAACAATCTGCAGTCAAACGCTCTGAACGCTTTGCTAGTTTAACGACGGGAAAAATGGTGGGCGCACCCGGATGGTCTAAAAGGGTTGTCCTGCTTGTGCGCGAGGTTAAAGCGCGTGAGCAGACCATCTACGGGACAAAGTGTACGCGCGTTGTGGACCCGCCTATAGGCGCACATTACTAACGCGCTCTTTAAATAACAAAAAACATAATGCGCCATTGACTTTAGACCAGGTTTTTGAGCCAACAATGCGCCAGAACACACCTCGTTTTCAGACCAGCATGCCATTGGGCGAACAAATGGGCGCAAATGCATTTGCTATTTAAACAACGTGGTGCAAGATGTGAAAATGATAACTGCGTCGGGCTGAAACTAGCAAAAAACACTTGCTGCATTGGTGCCAGGTGTATGATAGGGCCCATAATCCTCCGACGCAATCTGGGAAACCATTAAAAATAAACCATCCACTTGTTTATGACTCTGAGGTCCTTTTGAAGTCTGTACAGAGACGCAAACAAACTTTTTAAACAGGGGTGTGTCAAAGCGAACGTTCTTTCACTCTTCCATTTGTCCTGTTGTCAGCACACTCAAGTGCCTGGACAATATCAGAAACTGAATGGGCATCTGTGTACTGTATCCAGTGTAGACAGAATCAGTGATTATAATGGGTTCTGTTTGCTTGTGACGTGACGTTCACGTCCAGTGTCGGCAAACGACTGGACGCCAGTGGGTGTGGCCTATGGTGCAATGACGTATAACTATTCATTGATGTCTTGCTCTGGAGGCAGTCATATGCAAATGTATTTGACATCACAAATCCCACAATATCCAAACGAGCCATTTTTGGATCTCTTTTAAATAAATGCTTTGTATATAATGAGGAGGTCATTTTAAGCTAAGAAACTTGCAGGATGTTACACAAACTTATGTGTCAAAAGGTCAAAGCAAATTTTATTTGTCATGTCATGACCCCTTTAACAACATATGGTCACACAAACATCCAATCAGTAAGCAGTCTCTACAAGCTTTTTCTCTACATTAAAAAGCCATTTATTTGTGAATCAATGGTTGCACTGTGTTTTTGAGTGAAGCCAGCAGACATGTTAAATATTTTATGTCTGGGTATTATTTCTTGCCACCCAGTGTTTTTATCTCATCAGATTCAAATCAGACTTCAAACTTACTAAAAACACAAAAATACAATAAAATTTTACCGTGGCACTGTAGATTTACTAGAGGTGTGTTCATCAATCGATAAACAAGATGGACTAAAACAGATAACTTACAGGAATGGAGCCAGAGGTGATACCACCAGCGATGCCAGTCAGAAATCTGCCCCATAATAACATCCAGAAATTTTGTGCGGCCCCCATCATAAGCAGACCTGCAACAGATGGTACTCCAGACAACATGATGCTCATCTTTCTCCCAACTCGGTCATTGAGCACCATGACACTAAGACCCCCTACGGCTGCTCCAAGGGTGAAAATTGACTAAACGAAAGAAGAGAAACTAGCTAGGATTCTGTATTCTCTGTATGTACCTGAAAACATCTTCTATATACATAAATTATCTTACACCAAACCATGATATCTGATGGACGTCCATTTGGAGCCGAGGGTCGTCACCCTTTTGAAGCTGGGGGATGACAGGGGATGGGAACACTAAGGCAAATCCAAAATTGAAATTGCCCAAAACAGCTGAAAACACAGCAAGGTAGAGCCTTCCATGTCTGAAATGTACAAACAATCAAATGAATACAATACATGACATTGTTTTAAACAATATACAATAAAGGGAAATGAAACAAAACAAAACAAAAAGAGTCACCTAATTTTGGTTGGGTTGTTTCTTATTAATGTGGTGGTTTCATCCGGACAGTCTGCCATCTCTCCTCCGTCTCACTCTGCGGACTGAATCGCTTTAATTCTCAAATGGGTATTACTGAGTAAGTTAGTGAAAGCAAAAGCATATTTTGCAATCCTGGGATTTCTTTAGGTAGAGAGTGGACAAAGAATTAAGGAAGCAAACGTCGGAACTTCCTCTCAACACAGATTAGAGTACAGTGTTATGCAACCAGAACTTTTCCATCAGCAGACACAAGGTCATTGAGAAAGAGAAGCTTCTCATGTAGACCAATTATGCGCCAGAACCTGCTACTTTCAGATTTCAAATGATTGGTAATAGCGATGTGGATTTTTAATCATCTGCAGTGACTCGCATGATTCATTAAAACCTTTTTAAAAATTAATTAATATATAAATATTTTTAAATTTGTTAAAAATAAAAAATCATTCTGATGACCGAATTAAGTCTTATTAATCCTATTAAAAATGCGTGTGTCAACCACTACAAAAGAAACTCTGAGAACATACTGTATGTGCAAGCATCATTAAACACTTTCCTCATGACATATGACAACAAATCAGACGTAACACAACCTTTCTCTAAATTGCTGTGAACAAGATAAACTGCTTGATATAGACCTCATTCCTCGTTCCCAGTACTTTAATTCTTAAGTTAGTTTATTTACTTATTTTAGGCCTACTTATTTTATAATTTATTATTCATAAACATGTTTATCTTATCGACCTAATAGAATCAGTAAAGTTAAACAAATTCAAACAATTGTGCATTGACATTAACCCCATTTTCTTTGCCTTTTTCTCCTTTTTTGTTTTAAGTGACTTTATATGAAATACAAAAAATTGTGAAGAAACAGAACATGAATTCAAAAGGGAATTAATCCCATCCTCTCCTTGGGTCATTTTGACCCGTAATTCATTTTTGTTTGATTTTTAGAAATTGAGTGTTCACTGGAGTGGTCCAAGACATTGGGAGATTTGTCACACTTGAACCTGGAATGCACAAAAATAATTTGAGTGGATTCGAGGAGTTTATGTGGTTGTAATAAAAATAGTAACACATTCTTTGCAGGTCATTTTAAATCACCCCCAGTGAATGGGAAATGTGGAAAATAGGGAATTTGTCAAAAATATATAAAAAAATCTGTTACAATCCAGAACAAACACACACAAATGAAGGCATGAAAACACACACACAATTCCCATTAAAACTACGTGGGCAAATAAAAATCAATCAGTCACAACTGCAGTGTATGAAATGGTTACATTTACATTTACACATTTACAATGCAGAACAACCCCAAATAACAAAATATCTCCAAAAATTGCTTTAATAAAAACATGTATGCTTTCTGGACAAAAGAAAATTTATAAGGATTTGGAAGGATTTGTTACAATTATTTTTTTATTTTTTGGATATGTGGAATATATTTTTTCTCAACTGATTAGGTAAGCAGGCTATATATCTCTAAACTAAGTTCAATGCACCTACTTTCACTAACACATTTTATTTTTACCACACAGCAACCTTCCCGCTTCCACTGGTTGCTAAGGTTACCTAAACTGTCGATCGCAAACCTCCAGCTGCTTCTAGCCAATCCTAGTGCAGAAGGCGGGACTTGTGGGTAGAAAAAAAAACACGCAAGGCGGACGTCCCCCGCGCACGCGCCCTGTACTCTCTCCCTTTATGTCTCGCGCTGTGGCCGCCTCCCGGTTTTGAGCAACACGGAACAACAAATGTGAAAAATTCAAACACAAACACTGTTTTTAGTTCCCACACGCCCCGCCGTCTATCTGACTATTCCCATCGTCCCATAAATGAGACATGGCGGCGACCTTCGGCAAGATCGTCGTGGGGATTTTTGTGGAGATAAAGCGCAGCGATGGTGAGTTCATATTTGGGTCGCTTGTAACCGTCCGTTAAAGTCGTTTCCCCGGTTCGGCTAACGGATGCTAACGTTACCTCACAAATACACAAGGCAGAAACGATAGTTTAGGTGGTTGAGCCTGGTATAAATCGATATATGGCGCTGAGTTTGGTCTGTTGCTGCTGGTTGCCGGGTAGTTAATGAGCTTGTGTCAATCAACAGTGCAACTGTCGGTTGACGTTAGCCACCTGCTAACCCGGGTGGAGTTTGTTTAGTTATTCGTAATGTGTGCGATTGTCTTTGATTTGAGCTCAACAACATCCATGTCTTATATTGGTAGGGAATATAATCATGGAAGTCCTGGCGATTCTGGATTTAAGTGGGTTAGCCATCTTAGGTCGTTTGCAAATGAATGAATGTTTTGTTTCACAGATTGGGTGTAAATAAGTGTGGAGAGAGGGAGGTTGCTGGGTTTACTCAAACCAGCTGGTTTAGCTTGGTAGTTTTGAGCCTTAAACTCACTGTAAGTTTTGATTCAGCTCACTTAAGTTCACACCAGCCACTCATTTGAAGTTATGATGACATCTGAGAGTTTACATATTCATAATAATATGGACAGATGACTCAGTAAATGTCATGATTTGAAGATGACAAGCAAGTTCCCTAAAAGTTATGTAATGTGGGCTCAGAGATTGATCGCATCCTAATGGCCAAAAGAAATGCTGACAGCAGAAGCTTGGGACTGGTTGCATTATATAGACAGACATGATTAGTGACTGATTTATATATATATATATATATATATATATATATATATACACACACATATATACATATATTACCAATATTCACAGTTCAATCACTCATAAATAGAACCAAATAAAGGCTTTTGCATGTGAAGAAGCCTATTTAATGTATTGTTTGGATAACTACTCAACTTTTTAAAGAACAGCAATTTATTTTAAGGTTAAAAATGTGGCCAAAGACGGATGAAACCTATTTTTCCCCTTTACAACTTTGCATAGATAACAACAATAGTAATACTACTACTGTTACATTATTCTTGTTGTTAAAGAATACAGTTCCATTGTAGTTAAAAGGTAATTCATTTAATGTTGTGTCAAAACCAAACACACATTGTTCTGAATATTTGTTATGGACACTTACAAATAGTCTGTATCTTATTGGTCATAAAAAGACAATACATTTGAGAGGTTTAATTAAGATTAAGACAGTAAATCTGCAATGACAATCAAATTAGTTCCTGCTGATTTCTCAGTACAGAAATGTAGATTTAGTAAAAACTAGTGTAGTTTGTGTCTTGTGAGCATTCAGTGGCATTTCATTGGTATTAGCATTAATACAGTGTTGAAGACTGTCAGAACAGATTATGATTTTATCTCTTTGAGAAGGCTGTGTTATATTTAACTTCATTTTGCAGCAAAGAAACGAATGAGCCTGGATCTGTTGACGTGTTAAACAAACCACTCCTGTCTCTTTGGGAAGTTTTGTGTATTGCGTAATAGAGATGACTGTTGTTGACTCTGAAGACGAGCAGTGCTTGTGACATTTTAAACAGAGGAGGTCTCTAGTGCCTTTTACTTAAAGCAGGGTCTTGACTTTTCTTTTGGCCTGATGTTGCATGCTGGGGTTTTAAATAGCTTGTTTTATGGCAGGATAATATGTGCTTTTTCCTGCTGATGCCGCTGTTGAATAATTGCAGGGATGGAGACGTGCGAGTAGGAATAGCTCTGCTGAATAATAGATGCGGAAACATGGCTGTTTGTTTTCGGTGATGCTCTGAGACTTTTCAGGAGTTGATGAGCACAACTTCTGATGCAGGTTTTTGCGTTCATGCCATCTTGTACATGACCTCTTCAAGATCCACTCAAACTTGTTTAAAATTTCAAAACATATGAATGAATGTTTTTCATTTGTCTTTCTCACTTAGAGCTGTTGGATTTCTTACAGGGCGAATACACCAGGCCATGGTGACCTCTTTGAATGAAGATAATGACAGTGTTACTGTGGAATGGATAGAAAATGGAGACACCAAAGGGAAAGAGGTAAGTCTAGTAGCCTCTCAGCTGCCTTTGTTATTAATTATGGATGGAACAACATTCTGGTGTTGTTAGGGTGCAGTATGCCCTCAGTCAGTGGACACGTGTCGTGTTCCTTTTAAATATGAATTCTGCAATCATACCCTGGCTGGCCTGTACCTTTTTTAATATTAGGACATTCTGTATGCTTTGGTATGAGCAGTGTTATTTTAGTTTAGAGATGCTATTATAGTTTTTATTACTATTTTGAATAAGTTTTTATTTTTATATTTTCCAATTTAGTTATTTTATTTTAGTTAACATTTATTTTTATTTCAAAAATGTGTTTTTAGGGTTTTAGTTTCAGTTTTAGTTAACTACAATAACCCTGGATAGAAGTGGTCCAAAAAAATGTTTTATTCTTGTAATTTTCACTTCTTTTTTTTTTTGTAACAGATTGATTTGGAGTGCATATTCTCACTAAATCCAGATGTTGCTGCAGAGGAAGAGATTTCCTTGAGCCCTGTTACACCACCGCCTCCTACACCCAGCTCTGTGAAAGTCAACAAAATCCCTAAGGTTTGTACAAGATCACAGTTAAATGTTGAGTTTGCACTCTAATTGTTTGCATCTTTTGAACCTTTTTGTACGCTTTTGTTTGTGTGCAGAATCGTAGAACTATTGCACCGGGAAGAAGTGAAATCCCATCCAGAGACAACAGAGGTATATTTGCTCTTATATGACTCATGATTAGTGCTGCACAATAAATCGGAATAATTTCTAAATTGCAGTTAGCCCATGTGCGATTATTAATCTTCTAAAGAATATGATTTAATTAAATAAATATGTAGTGTGCATGTGCTGGGTGTTTCAAAATGAAGGGGTGACGCATGCATGTGTCAGGCTCAGTGTGCTCAGTCTGAGGCTGTGTAGTTTTCAAAGATTGCACACTCCACAAGCACTTAATCTTGACAGGGTACTCTTGTATAACAGAATTCTAATATTCAGTGCTATAATTATTCTTTGAACCTTTAGACAAAATATTTTTAAAAATCTAAATAAATAAAGTTTGCATTTGTTTTTTGTTAAGTCATATTTGATACATCAGACTTTTATAGAAAAGAATATGGAGCCCACACTTCAGTTTTATTTAGAGGCCCTGAAATATGCAATTTGGTGCAGTTGTTGACATGGGCAAATAGGAAGATGAAATTCTGATAACTTGTAATGTAAATGAATGTGATCTTTATAACAGCATAGCAGACTACTACATAAAATGCATATACATCATTTGTCACTCCTTATTTTTTCCAATAATATGTCTTAGTAAGATTTAAGTTTTTATTGTGGGGGGTAAAACATACAATGCGATGCACCTGCTGTGTACAATAGGTTTTTCAGCAAAGTTTTAATCATGTTGAGAATTAGGGTGACCACAGTCTCGAAATTGGGAGCTTACAATACCATAATAGGTAATATAATACTAAAAATGCTATTGCTGTTTAAAAATAAATTTTTGCAGCCGTCATGTTCTAGCTAGAGCGGGAAAAATCCCAGCCAACGCATATACGTAGATAAGTATTTTTCTGCTGATGTCGACTGGACGGAGCAAAAGAATCAGTGTGGACCTCATCAAAGTCGTTAAATATAGCTACACCAGCCGGGACTTCATCTAGACACATTCTGGATAAGAAAATCAAACCTGCCACATCCAACAAAAAAATAAGTTCAAAATGCATTGAATTCGTTAAAAGCGCATTTAATGTTTGCATAGGCTAATAAAGGAAAATAAGACGCTATGAGCAAATTTATTTTTTATAAAATGTGATTTTTTTTACCTACTAATGTAAATCAATATTTACATAGTATAAAGGCCCGTTCACATCAAGAACAATAACTGTGAAGATAACGATAACAATATTAGTGTCCACACCAGCAAACGATAATGTTCTGTTTATTATAAGTGCACGCTCAGTTTTGTCGTCTGCCGCTTTAAATGCTCAAGCTCTTTAAAGTAGGACGGATTTTGATTGGCTGTCATTGTTTTTGTGTTCTCTGTGCCGTTATCGTTATAGTCATGGTCTGGACTCTGCTATTCTTATATATTTTGAATGATTTTTAGAACTGTGTCTTTATTTTTATAGTTTTCACTCTTGGTTTGAATGGTTCTTAATAGTAGAAAATGTATGTCTCACTACCGTGTTCCACATTTTCCCATAAAATCACATCTACTGTCCTGCTACAGAGCAATAACCAGGTGGTCACCCCATTAGCTGTAGAAATATGATATGGCAGGCTTTATAGGGTTAAAGTCAGCATGAAATTAACATTCACCCTATCTGTTTTCTAAATACATTTTATTGATCTTACTGTGAATGATAAAAAAAAGTAAAATCAACAATTTTGACAGCAATATCATAATTTGTAATCAAAATGTCAACTTTTATTCAAATTAAATTACTTGTCTCAGCATACTACCATACTATGCTGGCTGGGCTGTGTTTCAAAATTTTGAAAGCTGTCTACCTGAGTGCCATTTTTGTGCATTATAGGCATGTTTGAGTGCTCCTGTTAAGTTTTCAGACATAGTCTGACTGTGATTTGCTGACTCTTATATGTGTTCTGTTGTAAAGTTGTCTCGACTCGGGCACGGCCGGCCCAACAGCAGCAGCAGCAGCCAGAATCAGCACCCCCTCCACCTGCACAACAACCCTCTCAGCCCACACAGAGCCAGACCCAAAGAGAGCTAATTCAGCAACAGAACGGTAATATGACACTCCTCAGTGCTTTTCAGTCTGTTCATGTCAACCCCCTTTTCCCCATAGGAAAACTCTGAAAGCCAAACTGAGGCCTCCTGCAGAGGATGCATGTCATGCATAAAGACAAAGCATCCTTTTGGAGTCTTTATTTTGCAGTAAACCTAACCTTGATCATCTGTTTGTGTCTTGGCTCAAATCTTGTGGGGTGTGGTTTGGACACCCCAGCCGTCCCTCTGAATGTCAGTGACCGTCTGTGGCAGCCTTGACATGACTCTGAACTGTCCTGATTAATCCTCTTGCTTTGAATTTATGAAGCTTACAAGAGTCTGTCTGCCGAATTAATCTGGAATCAAAATGCTCAACCTGTTTTATGTGCGCCGCACGATACTGCACATCCTTTGGCCAGAACTACAAGCTTTCTTGACTGATTTGCTTGTTTATTGATTCACAGATGTGTTGTGATTCTCTCTTAAACAATTCTGAATTGATCTGATCCATGCAGTGTCTATTGTCAGGTTATTTCAGTCATATTTTAGTTTATGTATGCCCCTATGCTATTGATACAAAATTGAGATGCTTAGACAATAATTTTGGAATTAGATCATAACTCTCCGAAAGTCAAATCACCAGGTGTCTAAAAATTCCTACCCATAGTTTAGTGTTGCAATATGAGTCATTGTTCAAATTGCACACTGTTTTTATGTAAAGTCTGAATGAATATTAATGACTGTTATGTGGCCTAATCTTTTATTCCATATTCTACTGATACTATTGTTTGCAAGTAATAGCAGTCATTTCAGATATGAGGACAATCAAGAGCGCATAGATAAATGACTTTGGAAAAGGCTTGCTCATAGAATAGAGCTCTTTTAAGATGGAGAGGGCTGTTGGCGCTACCATGTGCCAGCTGCCAGAGGCTCTGGCTTGCCTCTATAGCCACTCTGTCTACACAAATACACACTTTTTTTAGAGGGAGATACAGTGGGAGGGGGCGGGTTGTTAGAGAGGAAGCGATTGTTGGCTTTGTTAAAATGGAATTGTGCTCTCTAACAGCAAGGAGGAAGTCGAACTGTGTGAAGGAAGTGGAAAAATTGCAGGAGAAGAGGGAGCGGCGCAGGATACAACAACAGGAACTAAGAGAGAAGCGAGCACAGGTGAGACTTCTCATCTTTCTGTCATTATATCTCTCTGCCTTGTCTCTAAGCTTCTAATTGTAATGTGTTTCTCAGGTTTGACTAATAGATTATTTCACCTGATGATGTCCCTATTGTGAATGTGCTTTTGTTTTGAAGGAGATTGATACAACGGTTCCGAACTATGAAATACTTCAGATGATCAGAGACTTCAGAGCAAGTTTGGACTATCGACCACTAACCACGACAGATTTGGTAGGTATTAATAAAGAAATATCTGGGTAATATTTAATTAAAAAAAAAAATTTGAGCTTAAATGAAATTTTATTAAAAAAAAACAAAAACGGATATTACCATCTTATATTTTTCCTTATTTTCTTTATGATGGTAATTGTTATTTAATTTATTATTCATTGTTTTATTTTTATTTTGATGATTATTTATTCCGCAAATTTTCTCTATTTGAGTTTGGGTTGGATTCACATTTTAATGATGATGATGATAATTACAGTAATACTGAAAACAAAATTACAATGTTTCATATTATTATAAAAATCTATTAATAAGAAAAAAACGATAACCTGCAATATTTTAGAATTCAGTCTTAGGTTTGTTTGTTTGTCTTTTCTACTTTGAGAAGTAAAACGTAATTCATGTTTTGACAGATTGAAGAGCACAGAATATGTGTTTGTGTTAGGAAACGACCCCTCAATAAAAAAGGTAATGCCTCAGAAAGGCCAATTGGTTTACTTTATTTTTTTTTAAATAAGATAAACCTTTTTTTAATTTTTGATTGACTTATGTATTTTGTAATTTATTTCTCATTTGTGTTGTAGAGTTGACAGTAAAGGACCTAGATGTGATCACTATTCCAAGTAAAGATGTTGTCATGGTTCATGAACCAAAACAGAAGGTGGACCTGACTCGATACCTAGAGAACCAAACATTCCGCTTCGATTATGCCTTTGATGACAGCACAACAAATGAAATGGTTTACAGGTAGAGGATCATTCATTGCTCATGAAACAAGAATATTTCTCAATATAATTGATCATTGTCAGAGGAATATAACTTCTATCTGCTCTCTCCAAAGGTTTACTGCAAGACCTCTTGTAGAAACCATATTTGATAGAGGAATGGCCACATGCTTTGCTTATGGCCAAACAGGAAGTGGAAAAACTCATGTAAGAAGTGTTTATTTAATATAATTGAGATTTTTAAAAATCCTGTTTGGATAGTTGCTACAAAAAATACCACAATACCTGTACTGCTCATTTTATATATATATATATACATATATATATATATACATACATACATACATGCATACATATAAATAATAATTGGACGTAAAGCTCATCAATTCCTTTTTGTTTTAGACCATGGGTGGAGATTTTTCAGGAAAGAACCAGGATTGCTCTAAAGGAATCTATGCATTAGCTGGTAATTGATGTTTATTTGGTCCTGTAATTTATTTAATCTTGTAATTTCATTCAAACAACTCGTTTATATTTGTGTCGTGCACACAGCTCGAGATGTTTTCCTCATGCTGAAGAAACCAAACTATAAGAAGCTGGATCTTCAGGTTTACGCAACGTTCTTTGAAATTTACAGTGGAAAGGCAAGTGGCTTTGAGTTACATTCGCTTTCCGTTAATTGAAAATGTGTACCATTTGAAGAATTGTATGCATTTGCTAGATGACTGGATTATTTTCATTTCACAAAATATGTCCATTCATTGATTTGTTTTTGATTATCAGGAGTGTTATTTTAGAAAACTGATGACTCATGGCTGTGATGTGAACTAAAGCCTATTTTTTAAAAAGGACAATTCGTTTAAAGTCTTTGTCTTCTATAGGTATTTGATCTGTTGAATCGGAAGGCTAAGCTGCGTGTGCTAGAAGATGGAAAGCAGCAGGTGCAAGTGGTTGGGCTTCAGGAACGTGAGGTCAAATGCACTGAGGACGTCCTCAAACTCATTGAAATGGGAAACAGCTGCAGGTAATACTCGCTGGGTAAAGCAATTAACATGTACACTGAATTATTTGCTGCTGATTAAAATATGCATATCTCTAAATCGTTTCCAAAATACGATTCATGATCTTTGGTGTGTAATTGGTCCTGAATTTTCTTCCTATTTACCATTTCAGGACATCAGGTCAGACCTCAGCCAATGCCCACTCGTCCCGTAGCCACGCCGTCTTTCAAATCATACTACGAAGGAAGGGCAAGATGCATGGCAAATTCTCACTCATTGATCTGGCGGGCAACGAGCGTGGAGCGGACACGTCCAGCGCTGATCGGCAAACTCGTTTAGAGGGAGCCGAAATCAACAAGAGTCTGTTGGCTCTAAAGGTCAGCGCCTTAAAAATACCACACCAGAGCAAACTCTAGAGCATGGATTGGCAACCTTTTGGCCAAGAGGTGCGATTTTGAATTTTCAAGTTAATCATTGTGATCTTGCATGTCCCAAATATTAGGAATGTATCAGAGCTCTGGGCCGTAATAAGCCTCACACCCCATTCAGAGCGAGCAAGCTAACACAGGTCCTCAGAGACTCATTTATCGGTGAGAACTCCAGGACATGCATGGTAAGTTTGATTAAGCCCTCTTTCTCAAACATTGGGATTGGGAGTTGCACAGCTCTAATTGTGACTGTTGCCTGCTCAGATCGCCACCATCTCTCCTGGTATGGCCTCCTGTGAGAACACGCTGAACACTCTGAGATATGCCAACAGGTGAGGACATGGCACTGTGTTGTGCGTTTATGAAAAAGAACTCTCGCCAATGTAGCTTCTAGCTGGTTTTTTCTTTTTCAACCATTTTGAAGATATTTTAAATATCACTAAAAATGTTGCCTTTTAGTGTCTTTTAAAAAAAGTCTTTTTTTATTTACCAATGATTTGACATGCTGATGGGAAAAAGTCTTGTCGTAACTTGTCTCTCCTGATTGGCTGTGCTCTTCTCTTTCTCTCTTGCTGTTTTTCTCTGTTCTTTCTTGACTGTCTTCAGAGTAAAGGAGTTTGGGATTAGCCCCTCTGACATCCCCTTCTCTCAGGGGGGAGGAAGTCGCTCTGAACCGTCTCCTACCTATGAGTATGAGCACATGTCTATGCAGCTTCCCACCTTGTTCTCAGTCAGATACACTCCAGCAGTGTTGGGGAGTAACTAAAATAATAGTGATAAGTTATTAACTTCATTTATCAGTAGCATAATAGTTGCCAAACTGTTTTCAAAAATTTGGCTCTTTCATGGACGAGCATTTTTTCATCTCAAGTAGCGAAAAATGACAAACAAACCCCTAAATCATTCTTTTTTTAGTTATATTATATTGCAGTCTTATAACTAAAACTCAAAACCATAATTAGTTGATCACTCAAATGATGTTTAATTTTATCGAATCACTGTGTTCTGTTTAGGGATGTCAAAAGTATCACTACCTCAAAATTGGTATCAAGTATTGTCACAGTTCACTGGTATTGCTATCGACGACAACTACTATAATTTTTGTTTCATGAGAACCTTAGATCGGATTGTTCATTTCAGTGAATACTTCAAAAAAAGATTTACTGATTAATTTGACCCGCTCAGTAGTATCTTCATAGAATTTTACAGCTTGTTTGTATCAATATATTTAGTTAAATGCTGTTTATCCATGTGTTGTGTAAATGAGGGTGATTTATTAGTTGTTAGTGTAATTTTTTTTTACAGTAAATACTTCTCAGAAATAATACTGTTCTGATTCAAAATAATATAATCCAATAGATTTATTATAATTAAAGTCATTTCATTATAAATACAATCTTAAATTGATTACATTATGAGTGTAGCTTGTCTGGCAATTTCAAAGTAGCTTCCCCAGCACTGCTCAGTAGATAACCAACATCCCATGTTGGCTTTTAACTGATGCATGGAAAATAAATATTCATACACAGCAATGTGTATAACCACTGTCTGTTTCATTTTTAGACACATTGGCTGCACTCACGTCTCACACTAATGGTTGTGCTTGGTGTAAACATTTTTCATTTCCCCTCTGATGATCTGCTGTCATTTAATTTATCTAACCCTGGGAATGTCTGGCATTTCTGTGGTGCTTTTGTCCTTCCTTCTCCTTTAGTAATAACACCTATATTAATATTAATGCACATAAACACTGTACATAATTCGAAAAAATGAGATGACACCATAAACAGTTGGCGTTAACTGCACAAATGGCTACAAGTTGTATGACGCAATACAATTTAAAAAACAAACTGTTGTTCCTGTTTGTAGATTGTCACACCATGCTTGTTAAAAGTATAAAGCTTTAGACTTTTTGTACTAAATAATGTAAGGTTCTGTTTTAAATAAGGTAAGAGTATACAGTGTGACATCAGGTTACACTTTTTTTTTTTTAATAATTGTTCTATGTAGTAAGTACCCAGATTATATTGAAGCTTTTCAGTCCTGTGACCTGTGCATGGTGTCATTTAGGTCAGCATGATTGCTCTAAAAACATCATCATAAATGCTGTCAATCTGTGCATTTAGAGTGAAGGAGCTGACCGTGGATCCTAATGCTGTGACGGAGGGAATCCGCCCCAATGTCAACGCCATCAACCAGCTGGACATCATGGATGAGGATTGGGAGTTGGGTAACTCCCCTCAGAGAGATGACCTCAAACTGCTCTGTGAACAGAATGTAAAAACACATCTTTTTCTAATATTTACTCCACTTTAAAAATGCATGCTTGATGACATTATGACAACTACTACAATGTTATACTTTTTAGAAGTATATTTTGTGACCATCTGTCTACTTACAAGTGTGCTGCACACGTCCTAAAAAAAGCCAAAACATTTTGACACCCCCCCCCCCCGTCTGTGGCTGGCTGCAGTATAGAGGTTATGCGCAGAGAAACAAGTGCGCAGCCATGTTTAGAATTTTTTCTTTGAACTTCAGTTTTTGTGGTTGCTGTATATTTCTATGGAATTGCTGTCCAAGAGTAATTAGCTGGTGAAGTGGATTTACTTATTGTAGAGTTACTGAAAGTTATCATGAGCACTATAATGTTTGAAGCGGATGTCGTAACAAATGTCAGTTGACTTGGAAGATTTTAAAACGAGCTGTTCATTCATAAATCCGTAAGATCTCCATGCTGTGGAAATTCAAACCGGAAGACAGAACACAACGAGCACAGAAAGGGGGTGGGGCTAAAAGGACTATAGGTGATAAACCCTGCCATCTCAACTAAAAAAATTCAATCACACCTCAAATAATTTTAATTTTAGTATATTTTTTTAAATGTGTTTATAAAGGCTATATTTGTCATCAATGTATTCATGCTTTATAAAGATAAATATTGATAAATATTAGACAGGCAATCAATTGGTTGCCTCACTCTCCTTTTAGATGCCGTGGATCATACACCTCCTTATTATAGGTGTGATAAAAGCTTGTGTTTGAATATTGACAGGAAGAGGAAGTCTCCCCTCAGCTCTTCACGTTCCATGAGGCAGTGTCTCAGCTGGTGGAGATGGAGGAGCAGGTTTTGGAGGACCACAGGGCTGTGTTTCAGGTGTTTGTTTAACTGTGCTTTCACTCTAGAGCTTTTTAGGCTATTTTATGTCAGCGTTTGGTTTGCTGTGCTTGCTTTTTTTTCTGTTTATTTAGCCTATACTTTGATAAGCTTCTGCCCCAAAACTGAAAAAGGGAATTGCTATTGATGATGTTCACACTGTGTGTGCTGACAGGAGTCTATCAGGTGGCTTGAGGACGAGAAGGTTCTCCTGGAGATGACGGAGGAGGTGGACTATGATGTGGACACCTACTCCTCTCAGCTCGAGCAGATTCTTGACCAGAAGATCGAGATCTTTATTGAGCTCCGTGGTAATGCATTTACCTTGAATGGATTTTTAGTTTTTCCTTTAATCAGAAGAGTTCGATGTTTTCCTGATGGAATGGAGTATTAATGGATGTGTGTCTGCTTGTATTATCAGATAAAGTGAGGTCATTCCGATCTACGCTCCAAGAAGAGGAACAAGCCAGCAAGCAGATTAACCCCAAGCGGCCCCGCGCGCTGTAGCCTGGAACTTGCTCGTGGAGTAACAACAAATACAAGAGTCTTGTAGGCTTCATGATAGTATTCAGAAGTATTCTGAAGAAACTCTTTCCTACTTTCACATGTGAAATAACGCATTAGGTGATTCTCTTACAAATCAGCAGAGGATAAATAAGGGGATTTTGCTCATCATTAAAACCCTTGATGAATGATTGAAATTCTGAGGAAAGTGTTAGATTTTTTTTTTTTTTTAGTATTGATTTTATTTATTTACTTTTTCATTGTAGGTTAAGGGTACCGATTTGTATCAGTTGATACATTTTCTACCCTTTGGGGGGGTTTTTTGTTTTGTTTTTAGTTGTACCACTGAAATCCTTCCTTCGAAGTTGTTCTTAATTGTATGCATGAACACTCAGCAACTGATTATCACTCCGTTCCCAGCATGACTGACTTGGTTCATCTGCACTTTAAATAACCTTGTTTTCTGATGGTCCGTTTGCCATACTCGGCACGGTGAAGGTTTCTGTTGATTGGCTGTTAGAGCATTTTACTCCGTTTCACCTTGCCATTTCTTGAAGGCATACTAATTGAAGTTTAAGATGTTCTCAAAGAAGCATTTAATGCACTGGGTAAAAAAAATGTTGAGGTTATGTGAATGAATGTGAGAATATTCAGCAGTCATGTTAGTTTGTTGGTTTCTCAAAGACCGCTATTCCTTTTCCACATACTATTCTCTTTGCCGTCTCTCTCATCTGTTTATCTGTAGAATGCTTTTGTGCCATATCATGTTTCCTTGTGGAAAGGAAGTTAACAGTCCACCAAAACACTCTTCCCTTGGTGTTTTACTTTGAAAACTTCCCAACATTCTCACATTGCCTATTAAAATGTGTAAGTGTATTAAATTACAGCAAGATTCTCATAACAAATAGGGAATACCACTTATTCGCTGCTGATGTTTTCAGTGTTGGCACCTCTCAACTCAGTGGTTGCTAAATAAAGAGTTATTCAACAAAATTCTGCCTTTTTATCCTGTTTCCTTACTTTCCTTTTGATTACTGTTTTTAAGAGTACTTAAACTGTGAAAAATAGTTTATTCAGTTTATTAAACTGGGAAAAAATTGTTTTATTCAAGAGATTGTGGCGACTATCCAATAAGGTTGAGAACGAAAGTGACTCAAGGGTAATAAGTAGTGTAAAGATTAAGTTAATTATTAAAATGAAAAAGCATAGATAGATGCCATTTGAGTGAATGCAGTTCCGAAGTTATTGTCCTAGGGGGCGCTGTTTTATAATTTGGTCCTGTTACACTGAGCTAAAAGGAAAGAAAGTTTATTTTTGTAATTTAGTTTTTGTACATAAACAAATAGAACAATAAGGGCAGTATGAAAAGCAATAAAAGCCCTAGGCCAAACTATACGTACCGTCACATTTCACTATTAGTTTATATTACCCTTTCATTTCAAGCAATGGGTTTTGTACGCATTGCTGACATCTATAAGAAACCTAACTAACACTTTTTGATTCTTTACGAATTAATGACTGTTCATTTTTTGATTCCACATTTAAATAATGAAATAAAAAAATGAACAGATCTGATTAATGTAATTTAAATTATATTTTATATTTTTCTTTTATTTTGAAATGCGTACTTCCGGAAGGTGTTGTCGTTTCTTTATTGAAGCGTTTTTCACGCCTCTGCATCTCATCCACGCCGTTTGCGCTGCCGTCGGTTAACGATCCTTCACCAAAGCCTCTCCCCCTTCATGCGAACGGTTGTTCGTCTTGGCATTTCCTCATCTAAGTTATTTATCATTTATTTACGAATTCAACTTTTAGCATCACACGGGCATCTCCAGGGTAATGCTGCGAGGAGAGAAGACATCTTCACCACTTAAACAAAGGTACTGTTGTTCACAACTTTATTAATCACGCTGCCTGTAAAAATGTGTTTATGTAATTACAATTATAAACGTAACGTTATATCACATTTCTGTTGCCTGACACGTTTGACAGATCGCCATCAAGTTGACGACGTCACTCATCCTGCTATCAAGTTGACGTCATCATCCAGTAGAAGGATTTTAATGGGCTGTTACAGATCTCATAAATACAGTCAACTGGTGAGTTCTTCATAAAACATACAAGACTGATCAATGTCACATTGCAAGGGTTTGGTTTTATTAGATCCCAATGAATCATTTCTCTTCTGTCCTGCCCTTTTTCTTTAGTATCAGGTGTATTTTAGGGTGGCATGTATTGTTGAGCTCAACCGAATTTTATTAATCACAATGACAATGCGTTTACTGTTTAATTATTTATATCACATTTATAATATTACCTGAAATAAAAATGTATGTAAAATGTGATAGGGACTGTGAAGATCATAAATAGGTTTTTTTTTTTTAGCTTAATATTTTTAGAGGCCTCAAATTAAGTAACTTATAAAAGCATGGTAGAACATCTGCTATAATGAAATCTGAATTGTGTGTGTATATATATATATATATATATATATATATATATACAGTCATGTGTAAAAGAAAGCTTGAATTCTATGGTTTTCAAATCAGGACGACATAACAAAAATCATTGGTCCTTGGCAGGTCTTAAAATTAGGTAAATACAACCTCAGATGAACAACAACACATTCACATATTACACTGTGTCATTATTTATTTAACAAAAACTAGGCCAAAATGGAGAAGCCATGTATGAAAAACTAAGTTGCTGTCAGGTGCTACTAATCAAATGTCTTTGATTAACTGATCATCAGCAAGCATGACCAACTATATAAAAGCAGTAGTTTTTGGCAGTTTGCTGGTCTGGTGCATTTAGGTGTGTGTTAACACAATGCCAAGGAGGAAAGACAACAGCAGTGACCTTAGAGAAGCAATTGTTCCTGCGCATCAATCTGGGAAGGGTTATAAGGCCATTTCTAAACCATTTGAAGTCCATCCTTCTACAGTGAGGATTATTCACAAGTGGAAAACATTCAACACAGTTGATAATCTTCCCAGCAAATTCACCCCAAGGTCAGACCGTGCAATGCTCAGAGAAATCACCCAAAAGCTATATCTCAAACTCTACAGGCCTCATTTAACATGTTAAATGTTAAAGTTCATGACAGTACAATCAGAAAAAGACTTGCCAGGAGAAAGCATCCAAGACGAGACGAAAGTGGAGATGTTTGGCCAAAATGCACAGCGCCATATTTGGCGAAAACTAAACACTGCATATCACCACAAACACCTCATACCAATTGTCAAGCACTGTAGTGGAGGGGTGATGATTTGAGATTGTTTTGCAGCCACAGGACCTGCTGGGCACCTTGCAGTCATTGAGTCGACCATGAACTCCTCTGTATACCAAAGTATTCTAGAATCAATTGTGAGGCCGTCTGTCCGACAGCTAAAGCTTGGCTGAAATTGGGTCATGCAACGGGACAATGATCCAAAACACCAGCAAATCTACAACAGAATGGCTGAAAAAGAAAAGAATCAAGATGTTGCAATGGCCCAGTCAAAGTCTAGACCTCAACCAGATTTAAAGCTGTGGCGGGAATCTTGAGAGAACTGTGTATAAAGAAATGCCAGCAAACCTCAATGAACTGAAGCAACATTGTGAAGAAGAGTGGGCCAAAATTCATCTACAATGATCTGAGAGACTGAAAAAGTCCTACAGAAAACAATTACTTCAAGTTATTGCTACTAAAGGTGGTTCTACAAGCTATTGAATTTTGTTAAATAAATAATGACACCGTGTAATATGTCATGGTTCATCTGAGGTTGTATTTACCAAATTTTAAGACCTGCTAAAGACTAGATGATTTCTTATTTTGTACTCTATGAATTTATATAGCGCCTTTCAAGAACCTAAGGACACTTTACATAATGTTGATGGATACAAATATATAATCAGAATACAACAATATGAACAGGCAGACAGACAGTGATCCTATAACATACGAGACAGCAACCAAAGTAAGCATTGAAATTGAAAGTAGACAATCAGAATCAGTTTATCAAAACATAATGTAAATCAATTATTTTTGAGATCAGTTTTAAAGGTCTGGAGTGAGGAGACAGCACTGAGGTTTTGTGTGGGAGATTGTTTAGGAGCTGAAGTGCTGAATGCCCTACCACCAGCAGTAGATAGTTTGAACTTAAGTACTGCAAGCAAGTTCTCAGAACTCGATCTCAGAGTACGGGCAGGGACATGAGGGTGTATTCATTCTGAAAGTTAAGAAGGTGCTAAACCATGACAAGCTTTGAAAACTAGGACAAGTATTTTAAACTGAAAGTGAAAGATAACAGGGAGCCAATGCAATTGCTGTAGAATGGGAGTGATGTGAGCTGATTTTTTGTTAAATGTAAGGGCATGAGCAGCTGAGTTTTGAATTAATTGCAAACAATCAAGGGCTTTAGTGGGTAGGCCTTAAAACAAAGAGTTGCAATAGTCCAGACGTGAGGTTATAAAAGCATGGACAACTGTTTCAGCATCTTTGAGGTTTAACGAAGGTCGTATACGGGCAATTTTATGAAGATGGAAAAAAACAAGACTTAACAAGCTGATTGATATGGGGTTTAAAGCATAATTTAGAATCAAATAGTACCCCAATATTGCTTCTAGTAGGTGAAGGATAAACCATAACACCGTCAATATGAATTGAGAAGTCATGTTGGGTGGAGACAAGGGATTAGGGCCTACTTCTGTTTTTTTGTGTTTTTTTCAGTATTCAGTTTTAAGAAGTTTTTTAGCCATTATACTTTGAGATCATAGCCAAGATGTAATTGAAGGGGGAGGAAAAACAGAATTAGGCTGAGCAGTAAGATAGATTTGTGTATCATCAGCATAACTGTAGAACTTAAGACCATGACGCCAGATGATCTGACCCAGAGGAAGCATGTAGATTAAAAATAGAAGTGGACCAAGAACAGATCCTTGAGGCACTCCACGGGAAACAGTGACAGAACAAGATTTGTGTTTATTAATGCTAATGAATTGTTGCATGTCTGAGAGATATGAGCTTAGCCACTGAAGGACAGTTCCAGTAATACCAATAGCAGTTAGATGAGATAGGAGTACAGAATGGCAAACCGTATCAAAAGCTGCACTCAGGTCCAAGAGGACCAGAAGGCTGAGGACACCAGTATTAGAGGTCATTCACTACTCTTAGAAGAGAAGTCTCTGTACTGTGGAGAGGACGAAAGCCGGACTGAAATGGTTCATGCAGATTGTTTTTGTCCAAATGGATATTCTCTGTTGTCCCTGAGTAATACATTAAACTATGGATAGAACTATAGATTTTTTCAGATCTTAGTGCAACTTGTTCTTTGTATGGAAATCATTTACTAAATAGCAGTTAACTATTACTCCACCCCACAAAAACATTTAGTTAAATATCAATTCCTGTTTTCCAGTGGTGTCTAGAGTTGTTCCATATTAATTTCTGCATGCTAATGGTTGTGTTCCCATAGATCTAATCCCATAAACTCATTGTGGATTAGTCACTCACCACATCCACACAGATCCTCAGAGAAGCATGAGCTCACACAAGAGACCTGTCCGGGCTCAGCCCGATTCTGAAACCAGTTCCTCTGTGGCCCGTGACCTGACCGTGACAGGTGGAGAAGAGTGCTCCGGTCTCCTGACCAAGCTGATGGAGCTTCCCGTATCCCGTCTGTCCCGGCAGCAGCTGAAACGGCTGGAGGATCATCAGTACAGCAGTGCGGGACGGTCCCTCATGGAGTCCTTCATGCAGGGATACTGGTGCTGGCTGGTGAGCAAAGTGCCTCTCTGGATGGCTCCGAACCTCATCACTATAGTGGGACTTGCTACCAATATTATCACCACTCTGATACTGGTATACTACTGCCCTACTGCCACCGAACAGGTATGCTCATGCTTTACTTAAACGATCACTGTTTCAGTATATTGGATTATTGGTTTAAATGGATCAACTACAAATCACCTCCTAATTAATTTTATTTTCACCTACTAACAGTGGTATAATGCAGACTATCAACATATAGTTCAGTTTAAAGGAGTTAAGCAGTTATTTTAATTATTATTAATTATTTTAATATGAGTTTTAGTCTAATTATCAATATTTAGCAGCATTTGCAGTGGTCACCATTAGGTCTTAGTCATTTTTGTTGATTTTAATATCAGTTATGAATATTTAGTAGGTGTTACAGTAGTCACCAGTAGCATTTGGTCTCTTTTGCTAGTTTTAATATCAGTTTTAGTCTAATTCTAAATATTTAGTGGTGATTGCAGTGGTCATTATCAGGACATTGTCTTTTTGTTTATTTTAAAATTGATTTGAATCTAATTTTGAATATTTAGTAGCTTTTGCAGTGGTCACCATTTGTTGTTGTTGTTGTTGTTGTTCAGTTCAGTCCAGTTCAGTCTACTTATGAATATTTAGTAGCTTTTATTGTAGTCAGGGACTTTTTCAGTTGATTTTATTTTAATTATGAATATTTAACAACCCGCTATTGCATTAGGAAATGTTTTTTGTACTATAGTTTTTAGTCTAATAATTATGAATATTAAATAGTTATTGCAGTGGTCATCATCAGGACATTGTCTTTTTGTTGATTTTAATATCAGTTCAGTCCACTTGTGAATATTGAGAAGCTATTATTGTAGTCACCATAAGAATATGGTCTTTTTAGTTTGTTTAGATCGATTTTAATCTAACAATGATTTAGTAGCTATTACAGTGGTTACCATTAGGACATGACATTTTTGATGATTTATAATCAGTTAATTATGAATATTTAACTTCTGTTACAGTGGTCACCATTAGAACACTGTCTCTCTTTTTTTGTCCTTTTATGTCAGTTTTAGTTTCATTATACATTTTAAATTGTTTTAGGGGTCACAATTAGGACATGACCTTTTTGTCAATTTTTATATCAGTTTAATTCCATTTATGAATATTTAATAGCTATTGAAATAGTCACTAGTAGGATGTGGTCTTTTAATATCAGTTCTAATGTAATTATGAATATGAAGTAGCAATTGCAATAAAGTCTTGGCTTTGCATCTTACCCTGCCTCACATGTAGTCTATGAAGGCCATACTTTATAATATTCTGAGCTCTACCGAGGAGATAATTGCTGTGGTCTGTTTAAACAGCGTGATAAGATACTGTGTATTGTCAGACAGCTTGTTCTGTCGGCTGTAACAGTCTCTGTTTATCAGATATAACGGTCTTATGGGTCCTGCTGCTATGGAAAACATTATGACAATGTGGAAACCACAGTCTGCAATACGACACTCTCTCTCTCCATGTACCATTAGTATTTATTAGTGATAAAAGAACAACTTAATGTCCACCTTTGTGGCTGTTAGTATGAAGTTGAATGTTGGTCATTGGCTCACAAATTCCTGTGAAAAGCATCCAAGTACTCGACAGAAATTTAAGCCTGTTTTATTTAAATTTGTCTGTCTTTTTCAGGCACCAACGTGGGCATACTTAGCCTGTGCTTTGGGTCTGTTCATCTACCAATCACTGGATGCCATAGATGGGAAGCAGGCACGACGGACCAATAGCAGCACGCCACTCGGCGAGCTGTTTGACCACGGCTGTGACTCCCTTTCTACAGGTCGGCTCACGTTTGTGTATGCAAATACAGTCGGCTACTATTATAATATATTTCTTGGCATTACTAAAATAACATCTAGACTATTATTTAATTTAGATTTTATTTTATTTTTTAATTGTGGAAAAATAACTTTGCTAATTCTTTTCCATTTCTGTTAGATTCACATTTATTTGAATAGCGCTTTTCACATATCACATTACATATCGTTTCAAAGCAGCTTTATAGAAAATGCATGTTTCTACTTTACAAATAAGAGTTGTTTCAATGTAATGTCCATATGACAGAAAGGTACAGTTCTAAGTTTATACAAATCATGGGTTAGCTAAAATGATGTATTCATTTAAGCAGAAACAATGAGTATGTTAAGGCAATGATTGCATGGATCTGATGTACACTGCTTTGTTTTCCATCTCTCATACAATGTTAAAGTAAGTTTATAATCATATTTTTGGCAAGATTTCTGTGCATCCCTAAATAGATGGCCATATGTACATGCCAAATGTCTTACTGAAGCCTGTATTGTTGTTTTCTGTCTTTCTCTGATGCAGTGTTTGTGATCCTGGGCACATGTATAGCAGTTCAGATGGGTACTCACCCTGACTGGATGTTTTTCTGTTGTTTTGTGGGCATGTTCATGTTTTATTGTGCCCACTGGCAGACGTATGTTTCTGGAACACTGCGCTTTGGCATGTGAGTGAAAACTCGCCTTTTTTATCAGAATTCATGGCTCCTGTACTTCACTTTCAGTACACAAAGATTTAGATTAGGGAACACTATTCACTGTTACCTAGTTGCTTATAAGCATGCATTTTACTAGCATATTGGCTGTTTATTTGTACTTGTAAAGCACATAATAATACCTTATTCTGCATGACCATATTCTACATCCCGTAATCCTACCCCATATCTAAATATAACCACTACAACGACAGCAGTAATTAGAAGTTTATTGAGGGGAAAACTCCTCGTTAATAGTGAATATGTGTTCCCTAATCTAAAGTGTTACCCAAATATTATATTTGAACGGTCTGGTCTACTCATGGGAAACCGGCAGTTTTCAGACTGCTGTTGTACTGTTGATAAAGCACTACAGATAAAAAGAATGAGATTAATACATAACTAACTTTATTTCTTCTTTTAATCTCTCTTTGCTCTCTGCTTGTGCAGAATTGATGTGACTGAAGTACAAATCTTCATTATAATCATGTACTTACTGGCTGCCATTGGAGGAACAGCTTTTTGGCAATCTGTGGTAATTTAAATCAATCTTAATTCTTTCAAATTTTTGTCAGTTGATTAAAGCATATGCTCAAGGTCAAATGTGCTTAATCTATATATAATGATCAGGAAATCTCTAGCTTGCTGCATGTGTTGAGGGAAATGCAGAATCCCTTACATTTTAAACATTTACGGCCCGGTCACACCAAGAACGATAGATATGTTAGTGTCCACACCAGCGGATTATATCATTCTGGTTATTAGCACATGCTGCAGTATATGCTGCTATATATAATGAAACAGGACATCAGAGATTTGTTTTTAATCTTTCAGATCCCTGTGATGAATATCCAGGCTAAAATAGTACCAGCCCTTTTCACTCTTCTGGGTGCCATTTTCTCCTGCACAAACTACTTCCGGGTTATTTTCACAGGTGGAATGGGCAAAAATGGATCAACTATTGCGGTAAGTTAAAGCTAAAGTGTGTGGAAAAAAATACAAAAAGATGAAAATAAAAATTACAATGTCTTTTAATATTTTTCTGTTATTTCATTTAATTTTAATTCTGTTTAATTAAGTAACCTGTTTTTTTAATTGAATTAACATTTGATAATTATATATTTTTTAAATAGTATGTGTCAGGCATTTTTATAAATACATGAGTTGCACTAAATAAAAAATAAAAAAGAAGCTTGTTACTATATGAAGTCTAAATTAGTGGCACAACTTTTTTATTATTTTTTTTATTTTTTTATTAGGGAACAAGCGTTTTGTCTCCATCCTTCCATATAGGAGTGGTCATCACACTTGCTCTAATGATCTATAAGAAGTCATCGGTGCAGCTCTTTGAGAGACATCCCTGTCTATACATCTTAGCATTTGGGTTTGTCTCGGCCAAAATCACCAACAGACTGGTGGTAAGTTTATGGCATCATTATACTGTATTTATTTCAGCTTCACTAAATAAGTACTCTAATAAATTGCTCCTAACACATGAATACTACTGGCAGATTATAAGGCATCAGAAACAATAAACTAAGTGCAATGTACTGTTGTCAAAAATACTGATACTGAGCTTCCAATACAGTTTCATTTGCTCCAGGTGAATGTTGGTGTTACGAGGCTTGAATTTCGGCGTGAGATTGCACGTATTGCTCATAATTTTACTCATTCCTGCAGATTTTGTGCTGATACCCAAAGTGCGTGCACATAAACCCGCCTCACAGTAGCTACTAAATTTATTTATTTTTCCGCTGCTTATTGCGCTTAAACAGTCAAATACACACAATGCCATAATGTCAAAATGCCGGCGAGGATTCACATGAACACAGTCATTTATGTATTTAAGTGAACGTAAACAGTTGAGAAAGAAAACGCATGCGTAACAGTATAATGGATCCGTGCGTCAGGTCTTAAAGTGACAGCAGCCTAATATCCCTGCTGCCAAATTATGAGAGAATATTAAAAATATCTATATGGCTAGTAACTTTGGAAAACCACTAGCCACACTTGTTGGTGAGCAAAAAAGTTAATGTCAGGCCCTGCCTCTACCTGACCTTTTGGCCTTAGCTTGCTGTTTATAACTGGTAGGAAGAATTATGCCTTGAGCTGCACGCAAGCATAAAATTGCTGTTAGTAAGATTTTCTGCACATTTTAGCATAAATAATTGACATTGTTGTCTGTAGTTCATATCTTTTAAATATCTCAATCTGTCAGACTCGAGCTGCATTAGTATCAGTTAATCTGAATGTCACTAAAATCACGTCTGGTTTGTTTTCCAGGTTGCTCATATGACAAAAAGTGAAATGCCGCGTAATGACCTGGCCTTCACCGGACCAGCGCTGCTGTTTCTGAATCAGTACTTCAACAGTTTCATTAATGAGTACTGTCTTCTGTGGGTCGCTCTGGTACGTTCAGGATCTGTCTGAAAACATTGATTCTCCTCGCTCTTTTGAAATAAAGAGCTCAGTGTAGTATGCAGACATACTTTAACTTTCACATCGCAAAGCTACTTCCACGGTCTACTGAGACTGGTTATTGAAACTAAGTTGAAAAAAAGGTCATTCAGAGACAGTCAACTAAAATCACATTTAAAAAAAACATGAAATTAAAATTGACACTATTTACTTTCTTAATAAATGTCTCCCGGATGACATAATTAAACAACTATACACAAAATATTGATTTGAGTTTAAATATTTTATTAGCTCACCAAACGCAAAACTTCCACCTCTCATTGAACACCCTGTTTCACCTAGAAATATGTCTGAATACAGAAGCAAAATTGATTGTGAGTGAGGTTTCGCATTGAGTGCCCCAATTATGCTTTTTCAGGTATTACCTTTCATGTAGTGTTTAATATAGCTGTTTGGTAAAGGGTCTACAAAGTTTCTAATGGAGTTATTGTCTCCAGAAGAAAGAACTGATTCTGATCTGCCTGAAACGAGTCGTCAGGAATTCTGGTCTCACTTCCCGTTACATATGTATGTAACAATGTAACAAATTTGCATAATGCCAGCCCATGGTCTTCATTGGCTGCCCGCGAACAATGTCTACTTTGACCCGCCCTCAAACACTGTAGTTACAGCTGAGCCTGGTAGATCATGGCTCTTTAACTTTAGGAAGCTCATGATCTTCACCTATATTTAACCTCAAAAAGCATACCTCTTAAAAAGCTCAAACGGTTTGCTGCTTTTAAATTTTTCATCTTGCAGTATCAAAAATGCATATGCCATGCTTGAACGTTTTCCTTTTTGCTCGTAGGTGCTGTCAGCGTTTGATCTGGTGCGGTACTGCGTGAGTGTCTGTAACCAGATCGCCACGCACTTAAACATCCGTGTCTTCAGCATCCAGCCTCCGTCTCCATCCAGAGTTCAGGCGGACAGCAAAAATCACCACTAACCCCTGCTCCTCAAACACCTCCAGTAGGTCACGCACTTCAGTGAATGTGAAACACAAATCACAGAGACCGAGCCCAAATGGCTGCAGTTACAAACTTTGTTCTCGTAATGAAGAGAGGATATTTGAAGGCTGAAAGGGAATGTTAAAAAGAATAGGCATCCAACGGTTATAACACCATTCAGTTGTCAGTATTGCAATGTTAGATGACCAGTTTTTTGTTTTGCCATAGTTTGTAAGTCAAAGAATAGAAGATCTGCCACAGAGGCCACAACTATGAATGTCCAAAGTTGTTATATTTTTCCGTTTTAATGTTTTTTTTTTTTTTTTTTTTTTTTTTTTGGCCAGCAGTGTATAATTTATTCCGTTTACGACCAACGATACATCTGAATGTAATTATGTGATAATTACAGAATGCCATAGGTATTAATTGTGGACTTTGTGGCCATTCGCTTCTAAATGAAATTTGAACCAATTTAAACTTACACACCAGTACACATCACTGTTGCCAATACAAAGCTGTGCTGCTGTCTGAGAGCTTTCAGAGAGGTAAGAGATAACATTGACATGAAAAACAAGCCACAGGTGTTTCCATCAATATTGCAGAAACATCAAGAATTTCACATAATGCTAATTCAGCCTCTCTGATGTCATTCAGTTAACTAATTTATACAGTATAGATACAGTTTTTCTTTCTATGCATATGTTTCTTTGTGTTTATTGTGTTTTGGATGGGATTATTATTATTACTTAGGTATGTCCATGTCACTAAATAATAAAAAACTGTATTAGAAACAGTATTTTGATAGTGCCATATTTTCCTAATAATAACTGGGCCCAAGAAAGATGTCTAGAAAGTTACACTGTACATATGTGAACCTTTAATAATAGATTATTAAAACCTACAAATCGTTTGTGGTCTAAATACTTTAGTTAATGTGATAACCTGTGCTAAATTATTTTTGTGCCTTTTATTTGTCACTGTCGTTATACTCCTATGCACAGTAAAAGTTGGACTCAGCGATTTTGATATTTTTTTTAGCCTCGTGTAAATCGTATTTTGTTTGTAAGTAAATTATGTTCACAGCATCAAACTCGACAAAGATGCAATTTCATATTCCTGCTTGTTTCATTGAGTTCTTATAGCTAAATCAGTCATTATATATTTTTTTTTTACCTTCATGCCAATTTGTTTCAGAGTAAACTGGATTTTTGAGACCTTTATTTTGCAAAACAATGGACATAAACCCTGCAGTTCTGTATCGGGTGCTTCCAATGGTAGAATATGAACAGAGTGGCCAAGCTCAATGTAAATTTCTCAAAACGCGTTATTGTTTTGCATCTACCTCTGAGCAGTTGCTTGTACATGTTATTTTAGTCTATAGGTGCGAGTCTTTGATTGGTAATGTTTTAATCCTGTTGTGAATCTTATGTCAGTGGGTTTCTGTGTATTTGTGCTTCTCCCTTTTTTAAGCATCACCCGTCCACCGGGGCCGCGCTGAGGTCAACCAAACTTGCAAGACACACATAGTTGAAGAAAATGATGTCTGTCGCTGCAACTGCATTTGCATATTTGTATTAATTTGTACTTTGACCAGGATTTTGTTGTTTTGTTGATTTACAGCAAATACCTTTCTTTTTAATAGATTAATGGTCATGAAATAAAGATTGTTATATTTATGTTAGCAGATTTCTTGATCACTGCCTCAGTTTGTTTTAATATAATTCTTATACTAGCAAAAACATACCATGGTTTTTGTACCATAGTAGTGGTATTCTTTGAAGTACCTTGGAGTGCAATGCAAATGTTTTTTTTTGTTTTTTTTTGTTGTTTTTTTGAGCATCATAGTGTAAAAATAAATGGTAAAACATTAAAATCATGTAAATATAAAAACAGCTAGTGGGAAGTTTGTCTTCTGTGAGGGCTGTAGTGATATGGCAATTAACATGGCAAGATATTTTAATATGCTTAGTGGAGATTTAAGGCCTGTTCACGCCAAGGACACGGTAACCATAAAGACGTAGTTCTAAATATAAAAGAGTAGCAGAGTTCGCACCACAACTACAACAATAATGGCACAGAGAAACGGTATGGTTGGAATCACTTTCAGAACGATTTTTTTTTTCCCGCTAAAAACATTAACAGCCAATCAGAATCCATCCTGCTTTAATAGCGCGAGCATTTAAAGAGGCAGACGACATATCCGCAGCGCGCGCTTATAACAGAACGATGCCGTCTGCTACTGTGTGAACGCTAATATAGTCATCGTTGTAGCTATCTTTATAGTTGTCGTTCTTTGTGTGAAAGGGCCTTTATTCTAAATAACCAGTTAATATTTTCTTTATTAAGTCATGCATGTATTTGAAATTTCATTGGTATTTTATTAAACTCCAACTGTGTATTGCTCTGCTTTTTGTAAATGAACAGTGTTTGTCTTTCAGCTAACAGTGTACAGTATTTCACAAATGAATCATCTGCATTGTGGAGCAGTTACTGCCCCAAACCCTAACCACCCTATAGTGTTTTGTGAGGCCTTTCTGACCACAGTGGCTCTTTCCAAGTGGAAGACTTCCAAAATAAAATCCTCTGCACTTAATCTACAATACTATAAAACTGTTGATATAATCGCCTTCAACAAACCTGAAACATTTCACCATATTACTTTTTTTTAAGGTATTTTTCATCAAATAGATTGAGCATAAGAGACTTCTTTCACAAACATAAAAAATTTGTTTAATCCAAACTTTAGACTGTCTATATGTCCTTTTCTATATGTCGATGGATGTAGCCTATGTCGATGTGCTATATCCAGTGTGGTTAACATACTGGCCTTCAGAGGTGACCGTGTGCAGAGGACTTAGTGAGTGCATGTGAGTGTTCATTTCTGAGTGCAGAAAGTGAAATCACGCTGAATAAGTGTCAGCTGACTTCGGTCACAGGACTTTAGGGAGAGCATCTCACAAAAACACACCCGATCAGCGCAAGACTTCAGATTCCACAGGCACTAACCCACTCTGAACTACTATCATGTTTCTTCTGTGTTTGTGCACAATAATTTCTGTGTAACTAATTCAGCTTCATCATGTGATGTTCATCTCCTTTTCAGTTGGTAATGCTGAGCTTCGGTCGACCGGTGTTTGCATGAGGAAATAAGAGCGTTGGTTTTGTTCAGTTTTGATGTGAATCCGGTCCTCAATGTGTGTGTAACTTTCTCTGTTTCTCTGTTGGGTTGATTTGACCTTTAAGCTCCATGTTTCATGTGTTAGTGATTCTTCTTCATGTTGGTGACCTCAGTAAGTGAGTTTCCTCTGACCGGCCCTATGTGAGGGCAGTATGTGGTGGTTTCAGCGGGGGCTTTGTGCTCTACCGGTGGCTCTGGTTACCTGGTCATCTGCTACGTTGCTCATCTCTTACGCCACAGCGGTCGTGTTGGGCCATGCTGACCTGCTCTTTCCATACATAAGGTAAGATCCTGAGAGATTACTGCTTTTTCAGTTTTATTTGTACCAGATATCTATGAGGAGTCATGCATCATTTTAAGGGATAGTTCACTCAAAAAAGAAAATTCTGTAATCATTTACTTTCTTCTGCTGAACACAAAAGAATATGTTTTGAAGAATGTCAGTAACCAAACAGTCAATGGGATCGACTTCGATAGTATGGGAAAAAAATACTATGGAAGTCGATGGTCTGGTTGCCAACATTCTTCAAAATATCTTCTTTTGTGTTCAGCAGAAGAAAGAAATTCATACAGGTTTGGAACAACTGGAGGGTCAGTAAATGATTGACAGAAATTTAATTATTGGGTAAACTATCCCTTTAAGATTTAAAAAATAGTCAGTGAGAAACATTTTATGGAGAGCAACCTTATTGAATGAATTAGGGTTGTCAAGTATCTGTACTTCAGTACCAAGTCTATACGAAAATGTTACAATTACAGCCTTTTAATGTATTATTTACTAATTTCATTTAGTTAATATGCATTATTTTCAAGTTGTAAAATGTTTTTAAAAAATTATTAAAAAATATGGACAAATCCAATCCTTGGTTACAATGTTTTAACTATATTTTTTAACCCAAGTGTGGGTTTGTCCTTATTTACAACCTAGCATTTTTAAAAAAAAGAAAAATTAGTACGAAAAAAAAACATGAAATTTGGCTGGTATTAGTACTTACTACTGAAATTTTGGTAACGTGCCAATCCTAGAATGAATACCTGGAATGTATAGGATGAAAAATCGTGCATTTTATAGTATTATGTGGATTCACTATATTCGCCTATATACTACATTATAGTATAGTATTCACTTTTAAGAGTTTGATGGCTGTAGATCAGAAACATTCTGTGAAACACCACCTTTTTCTTTCAGATTTAGTTGACTGATTCAAAATCTGTTTTTATTTCCATCTGTCATACTTTGCATTTCTCATTTTGCTTGTAGTGACACGGGCACTGAGGTTCCTGAACGCTGTGTGTTTGGCTTTATGCTGTCAATCTCAGCTTTCTTAGGTAATGCTGTGCATCTTTTCCACTAGAGTTCTGAATTTTTGCTTCAAATTGCTACCAAAGTGTTTTAGTTCAATAATAAGTTAACTTGTTTTTTTTTGTTTTTTTACATTTTGAAATAACTTTTAATAGTGTTCTTACAGTTGAAGTGTTGATGTTTGCAGCGCAGTATGTGACCAGAAGGGTAAAGATGATGGTTAGTTTTGTCAGTTACTGGTTAGATTAGCATTCTGCCTGCTTTTAATCAGACACAGAGATAAAGTAGTGCGTAAGATTACATTTATTTGAATGAATGAATTATATTTATTTGAAATCATTATCGAGAGAGATGAGAGATTAGTGTGTGAATTACCTGCGTTTTTTCAGTCTCTCTCTATTAACATCGCAGCTGTGAGTTTAATTACTTCAAAAACAACACCCCATGGTCACTGAGAAATATAATGTAGCGATACAGTAGCAAAGCTATTTTGTTACACTTTATTTTGATGGTCCACTTTAGACATTCTACTAACTAGAAGTAACTTGTCAACTAACTCTCATTAGAGTATGTGTATGTGACCAGTGATATTAACTACCTGTGCATTAAACGGTTTTATTGCACACCTTCCAGCCAATCAGAATCGAGTATTCAGATAGACCATTGAATACATAACTTTTAATATAACTGTATGCATTTTATTTTATGTTTTAGTATAGTACAGTCAAATAAGTATAGGCTATAAGAGAGAGCAGGGATAATTGTAATCCGTTTAGGTTATTACTAATTTATTCAGAAAATGATCCACCTAAAACTATAAAATGTTGCCTCAAGCATCTTTGACATATTAACACAGGGGTGGGTAAACTACGGCCCGTTAGGCTGTTTAATCCGGCCCGTCGAGTATTTAAAAAAATCGTCTTAAGATCGCATTCATTTTGCCTTTTTCTTGCAATACTTTTTGCTATATATATATATTGCGTTGCATATATTTGACAATCGGAATATCAGATATTTCATGCCATAGCTAACAAATGTAAAAAAGGAAAAATGACATAAAAGCAGATAATCATTTATTCAGCGCTGTTGTGGCTGCGGTGTGTCACGTAACAAGCGATGACGCGTCACCATGGAAACCAAACAGACAGCGACTTAAGCACATAGACTTGTTGCACGTTATGTTTTTTCTTTTTTTGGAAACCCACAGAGAAAAAAATGTTTGGTAACCGCTTGCACACCTGTTTAGTTTTTCCTTTGATTTGTCTGCTATTTAGTTTCTTTGCTCCTCTGGATTTGTGGATGTAACGTTATCCTGACTGATTCCGTTTACCGACCTTTATCGCCCGGCTTTCGACGCTCCACTGTCTGCCATGTACAGAACCCGTTTTTGTTCATTAAATGTTCTGATCTGCCTTTGCTTTTTATGTTTTATTTTATTATTCTTAAAATAAATTTGTATATTCGTTTATTTCGTTTTTTCCCCCACAAATGTATGACTTTTGGAAGTGCAAATTGATTGCCATATGCAGTTTTAATAAAGTTGAATTAACGTAACGTTCTGTCATTTTTACTCTTCTAAGTGTACACTTGCAGGTGTTTTGTTCCTAATTTACTGTTAGGCCCATTAAATAATAATAAGGATAAACAATATTTAAAAAGTATAGGCTATAATTATCTAACATCTGACTAATTAAAAATTAACCTCAAAACATAACATGCTAAATGGGGGATATCTAGCATAAAAAATGTATTGTCAGAATGTCGTCTCTCAGTTGTTGAATTTCGCCCAGACGTTGCCACAACGTAAATGTGTTTGCTCAGCCCGATCTCATGAAAGTGCGAATACCACGAATTGTATTTGTAGTGCTTATGATACGCAGTTTTCGCGTGCATATGATACGCACTTTATGGCGTTTAATAGGCACGCACTCCTCACCCTTAATTCTAACCAAGGGGTTACAGTGCGTAGCATATGCACGCAAAAACATTTTTGGCATATAAATGGCACGAGAAATAAAATTTGTGGTATAGATACGCACTTTCATGAGATCGTGTTTCATAATCTGCTACTGGGCCGGCCCTCTGTCAAATTTTAAAACCCAGTGTGGCCCTTGAGCCAAAAAGTTTGCCCACCCCTGTATTAACAGCTCAATAATAACTTAATGTAGTCTGATAAAAATGAACTAGAATTTATTAAGGCAGATGTATTCATTGCACCCATGCTTTGTAAATGAAAAATCTCAATAAAATAATTACAAAATTAAATGTTTTGTTTAAAAATGTTGCTTTTTTTTGTAATACTGCAACCAAATCGGGTCAAAAGCAACACACATAAAACATGTGTAACTTCTAAAGGGGAGATAACTTGAGAATTATGTATGTTTGATTTATTTTTGTCAAAAAAACGTCAGGGATATTTTGGGAGGATGTAGAGAACTACATCATTCCCGCTCTCACATTTGTGTGTTTGCAGGATTGGGCACCATGTATGTACGATATAAACAAGTTGAGGCTTTAATTTCGGCCTCTGAGTCGGGCTTACAGCTGCTGAACTACACAGGCCTCCTGATGGGCATCTTCAGCACTGTAGGGATGTGTGTTGTGGCCAACTTCCAGGTGAAACCCACACTTTTGATTCTATGATCTGTCTAATATTTCTTTCTCTGAAACTGTCAGTGTAATGTTTTTTTTAATCTTTCAGAAAACAGATATGATATCCATCCACCTTTTTGGGGCGGCGTTGACCTTCGGCCCTGGGACATTGTATATCCTGGTTCAGACCGGCATGTCATACCGCATGCAGCCGCGTTTCCATGGCAGAGAAATTCTATGGGCACGTATGGCTGTGGGAATGTGGACGCTCATTAGCATAATTGCACGTATCCTTTTCCTCAATATATGATTGTCTATATTATTAGCCAGTTGTGCCAGTACTTACACCTGTTCTGCTTCTTTGACTAAATCTGTCAGTTTTCATATCCTCTGTGCTCATGTATGATGACCTGCCTGGTGTGGATGTCACTAATAAGTTACACTGGCGGCCAGGGGAGAGAGTAAGACAGATGATGTGCTTTACTTTTAATATTTCAAATATACTAACCCATCACAATAAAACACGAGTTGCATGATGATGCTCCAGAGCGGTGTCTTCGGAAGCCTGGTGAGAAATATAATAATAAATGCATAGTGCACAGTGAAGGATAGAGGAGTTTATCATTGTGTGGGGAGCCTTTTTATAGCTGCTGATGTTGGTGTCATTTAATGCTTTGGAGTACAGGAGAATATTGCAGAATGGCTTGCTTTCCAGAAATTAAAAGTTATCTAAAGAGGAATGATCAGATGTTATTTTTTAACAAGACTGCACAAATTGCAAAGACAACCAAGAAGTGGCTTGAAAACAAGCCCATCAGACTCATGTTTTGGCCTGGTCAGAGTCTAGACTTGAACCCTATAATGAATATTTGTTCGCTCACATTAAACTAGGAGATATATTTCAACTACATATGAACTATTTAAAGCTGTTAAAATTGGGTTGAACAACTTCCTGTAAAAAGCTGTCTGCAAGTTTACCCACACAGCTCAAAGATTTCAAAAATAAAAAGGGGAATGGCTATTCTGTGCCAAGTTCATTTATCTACAGTATTGGTGCAATTCTTATTAATTTCCTGATCAGTGATTTGTGATTAAATTGGTTAAGACCATTAAAAGACCACTAAATATTTTGCCATATTTGGCTTGGTCCCTTTTTTTTTGCCCAAGAGTGTATAAAACTGCAGCTCTGCTAATGGATATGTGTAGATGTAAATGTAAACTGTACTGTATTTTCAGAGCCGGACAGTAACGGAGTACATTTACTTGAGTACAGTACTTAAGTACAATTTTGAGGGATCTGTACTTTACTCGAGTATCATTTTTGGGGAGTACTCATGACTTTACTCAAGTACATTTGAGAGGCAAATATTGTACTCTTTACTCCACTACATTTCTATCCATAACCGTGAGTACCTGTTACTACTTCTAAAAAAAAAAAAAAAAAAAAAAAAAAAACTTGGAAACCCTCAATTTGTTGTTTCCCTCTCAAACGTGATTGGATTGTGCAGGCGCCACTGATTGGGAAAGCCTATCAGCAATCACCTTCAGCTTTCCAAAGTCAACTCCATGGTCAGATTTAGATAAGAGACGAAACCATGGACGAAACAATGGATGCAGGTCCATCCCGGGAATGTGCCAACCCGTGGCCCCACCTCGCCAGACTATTTCAATTTTCTGAACAAGTTAATGATAGTTTTCGCTTCAGGTGTTTGCTGTGTTTACCAAAATTGAACTTGTTTTAGCGCCCGCCAAAGTGAATTTTTGTCCCGCCAAAGTCTTATTTGATCGGTGAGTAAAGTAGATGAACTGCTGCGCCTGCGCTTGTGACAGGGCGCATGTTTAACTGAAAGAACGAGCAGAGAGAGAGAGCCGGTTGCGTGCGCGCAGACACACTCGGTCTCTCTCGCACACTTTCGGTCTCTCTCGCGCACTGTCGCTCGCTCGCGCAGTTCATTTCGCTTTTGTCCAGTCCGGCGCCTCATACACATGCGCCCTGTCACAAGCGCTGCAGTTCATCTACTTAACTCACCGATCAAATAAGACTTTGGTGGGACAAAAATTCACTTTGGCGGGCGCTAAAAAAAGTTCAATGCAGGAAAATTCATGCGTAAATTTAACTGAGTAGTAGGCTACATGACCATGCATTCGCACAAATGCGACCACATAAAATTTTAACTCGCACATTCTCAAAAAATGGTCGCAGTCTGGAACCCTGTGATTTGATTGATGAAAAAAAGAGAAACTCACATGTACACACAATTGTTAGCTGAATTTTCTTTTCTGATATTACACATTAATGTAAGCTTAGCATTTGCTTTGATGTTCTTGAGTATGCGGTGTGTTTAACACAGTCAGGTTCAAATGTGGGTGCAAAAAATCCATTAAAACTCTAGCAGAGGTTTGTCAGAGCGTTGCCATTGTGCTATTGCCTTGTGGGAAAGTGAGAAATGTTAAATAAAGCAACATGTAAAAAGATGAATGACTTGATTTTACTTTCAATTCCTTTACATTCTCCAAGGTATTAACATTAACATTTTTCATAACTCCATGTAGGACGTTTCTGTACATAAATGTAAGCACTGTGGCAGTAGTAATGCAATATTTAGAAAATGTACTCTTGTACTCTTGATACTCAAGTACTTTTAAAAACAAGTACTTCGTACTTTTACTTAAGTAGACGTCTGACTGTAGTACTTTTACTTGTACTTGAGTAAAATCTAGCAAGGGGTATCTGTACTTTTACTCAAGTAATGAAGCTGTGTACTCTGTCCGCCTCTGTGTATTTTAGGGTTTTATACCGTACAAGGTCAGTGCTTCAGCAGAGTGGTCGCTGGCATTCTCCTTCATCTGCTTTTTCTTCACGTACATGCGTGATTTCCAGGTATGATCACCAGTTTTTCACAAGTCTTTTTTTTAAGTCATCTTCTCATACAATTTAAACACATACACACACTGTATGTTAAATTCTGTATATTTTTGTCTATATATAATCGTAGTTTAGCATAAAGTTTGAACAAACCGTGTTTTTGACCAGAAAATCACTCTGAGGGTTCAGCCTGTACTTCAGAGTAACCACCTCTACGATTACCCTCACTATGAAGAGCGAGAGCACGTGCATCATGAAGAACGCTCTCCTCTGCTGGCTGGTGCCATTTGACAGACACTCTGCCACCTTGCGTCCGACATCGAACACTGCAGCCGACATTCACTGGAGGTCTACTTCACAAATTTGAATATTCCCAGAGAAACGTTTCATGTTCACGAGAAGCTTATATAATGATACATTTTCTTGCCATGCTTTTATGTAATATTTTGACAATATCAAAGTAGACTTTTTCCATGTATAAATATTTTAAGTTTTATCAGCATAGTTGCATCACAAATGTTAATAATGCGAAATAATCACTTTAAAGTGTTTTTTTCCTTTTAATTTTTAGAATAAACACATTGCATCTTCAAATTTGGACATCTTTCAGTGCTTGTACAGTAATTTGTGATGATCTATATGGAGATGAAATGTTCAATTTAATTTCATAGACTGAATCTGTGGTTTCCATTTAAAATGCATTTAGAAATGTATGTTTTTCCATTCAGCATGTTTCCACTGGCTCAGTTTCTGTAACATTGGACATTCTAGTCAAAACGTTTCTAGCTAAAACAAGCCTTACATACATAAATACAGCAGCTTATCACAAAATAATTACCCCCCGAGACCCGACAACACCCCAACACAAATGACAAACAGCAGTAAAAGTCTGACAAACCGAACACATGAGAACATAAATAAAAAATAATCGGACATTTAATTCTATCTACATTCCTTAAAATTATTTTACTACAAACTGATGTATTTCACACAAGATTTACAAGCCGGTACTTTGGTGAGAGCTTCCACTAGTGTTTCTTGACTTTCTCTCTCATCTTTTTCTGGTATTCAGCAATCTTTCTGTCAAAAAACCCTGGAAGAAAAGGAAAAATAATAACTATTAAGTTAATAGTTGTATTATTATTATTACATATTTCATTATTATTCAAGATCATTTTATATTGGAACCATCCTCTTCTCAAGCTAAATCACCTTTTTCACCTTATTGCCTCCACAGTTCATTCACAGTCTCGCAGTTAGAGCTGCACGATTAATCATTAAAATATCTCGATTCAAACACCCACGCGATCTCATTCTTAGATTTGCCTGTCTATTAAACATTTGACAAAATGACACCAGAACATTCAAATCTGTGTTTGCGCTGCCGCTGAGCCAGAGAATGTGTGAAACAGCTTCACAGTCTTTTCAACCACACAGTATCGTTATTTCTGTTACAAATATTTATATTATCACAGAAGTACTGGGATAAACGTTTATAGTTTGGATATAAACACTGATTTCTACAGAAGCTATCGATTTAGAGCAAATCACCTTTTGAAAGCAACTTGGCACTTCAAATAATTATTGTATCAATTACATCGTTTCACCAGTAGGTGGCGACAAGTGACTGTTAAAAAATGTATTTGTCACTGAATCATTCATTCAAGAGATTCGTTCAAAAAGGCTGATTCTTCCAGTATTGAAGTATTTACGTGAGAGTCATTGAATCGTACATTTAAAATAGAATGCAATAGAATTTTGTCAGGACCTCTATTAAATTGCATGATATTTTGTTTAGTTTTCTGTTCAGAATCGTGATCTCTCTTTGAAATAGTGATGTTCAATTTATCCAGAATCAATCAGTGTGACAATGTGGCCTCTTAATTATTAGGTCATAAAAAGTATAATAATTACAAAAGTACTATCAATAACATGTCATGCATGTCAAACTACTAATTTACTGATCACTGCTAATAACAGTAAGCCAAAGGGGTCTCTCTCACCTGTGCCGTCCTGAGAGACGGGTCTCTGCTCCATTTCCTGAACGAAGAGGTCAAACATCTGCGTCTGTACGAACTTCTTTACAAACCGTCGCGTGGTCTTGGATTCTATAGCTTTACAGAAATTTGTTTGCTGGAACTCGCCCTGCTTGTCTTTGCCATTCCGCACGATGTATTTAGCGAAGTGGCCGACAGTCTTGATAAAGAAAGGCAGGAAAGCTTCTGGGACCACTCGATTCAACTCCTCAAGACCTGAAGTGATGAATGACACAAATACATGGACTATTAGTTTTAAATAACCGTGTGAGGAAAAATAAACCAGATTTATACATTGTTATGAGTGGATTATATGCAGTTTCTAGGGTGCAATTGCAACATTCTGGCATCTCTTGCGTCTGTGTGAATATGCAACTACAAGTTTAATCCTTTTGGTGTCCGCTATTTTCAGAAGTAATATTAGCGCTTAAGTGTGTCCGGAAATTTCCAATAAGCAAAGCCAACAGAGGCGCTGTGTTTTGTTTTTCGCTCGTAACATTTTGTCTAATTTTTGTCATCAAAATCACTTGGAAATATTGCAGGTTGTGGATTGCGTTTTTAGGCTTATTTACAAAAGGCTTATTTGGGATAACTTAGGCTTGTTTGATGTGGTAAGTAACTTATTTTGAGCTTATTTGTTAGACTTGGGTGCTGGGTTTTCTAGCGAGATCTGGCAACACTCTTTAGACTGTAATGTATTTGGTAAGATCTGGTAATTCATGTCTGTAGCACAAACGATGTGGCCACCATCCACGCTGATTTGTTTATTGCATCTGTCACATGACAAGCGAACGAAGAACTCCGTTCGAAAAGAACCGAAATCGAACACTTCCCTTCTATATAGTATGCGAAAAACAGTACGGCAACTGAGCATTATATCCTAATACATAGGCTGCGTCCGAAATCGCATACTCTCTTGAGTAGGTACTTATTTTGAATAAGTAATTACTTCATAACCGCTAAAAAAAAGTATGTTATATATAGTGTGTAGTATGAATGTTTTTGCCTACTCTTTTATGAGTACTGTGAATTCGGACATACTGCTCTTGTCACATACTGTTTTTTGCCTACTATATAGTAGGGAAGTATGTGATTTTGGATGCAGCCATAGTATTCGAAAAACAGTCGGTGAAAAGTTCAGTAGCACCTCACTGCAGTACATGAGATCCAGGGGGCGGAGTTGGATCCAGATATAAGGGGTGGAGATTGGTAGGTTTAGGGGTGGGTTTAGGGATCAGGGGGTGGAGATGGGTAGGCTTTGGCTGCTTTATAATGATTTCCTAACTTGAAATATTATCAAAGATTGCGTATTTGGACATGTTCAGAGAAATTTCATATTGAAAATATAACATAAATGAACGAAATTACTTGAATAAAGATCAGTTTATTTGTCTGAATGAGATTCAAAAATCAAGTTAGTAAAATGATCCAGTCTTCCCATCGCATGTATGAGTGATTGAGCACTTGAACGGTCCACTAGATAGTGTGTATGCACCAAAAATTTTCATCCGAGCTCATGGTCAATGTCTTATTAGGGGTTCATCTAAATACTTAACTGACAAAGTCGGTATGAAACGAACGTTGCGAGTCTTTTCTTCCCTGTTGTGATGTACATCAGAGTGAAACAGCTTCTCGAACAAAAAAAAAAAATGTAGGGTGGGACTTGATTTTTGTCCATCGGGAATTGGGAATTGATTGGATCATTGAATGGTTGTGGTTTGCTATTGCTGTGATGTCATGTGAGTGACAGGTTCACCCGTCCTCGCACCAGTAAGAGGGAGGGGAAGTTATTTTGATTTAAGATTATGAAGGCACATGAATGAATAATAATAATAATAATAAAGATGTGCACAGATAAATCATTTTTAATAAATAATGCAATATTCCATAAAAATAAGAATTGTCAATATTGACTTCATGGCGATGTATGAGCAATGAGAGAAAAAAAAAAGCTTGCCCAAGCAAACTCCACTAAATATAAAGTAGGATACAGAAAAGTTACTTACTTGATTTCTCATTTTTGGCACTGAGGGCCTGCTTGATTTCCTCTTTGAGTTTGTGAGGTAATATTGTGTCCTCATCTCCCATCTGTTTGGAGAAACATTTTAAACACAGTCACCCACAATATATTCATCAGTCACTTTTCATGGCAACAAAATAAAAGATGTCCTCTATGATGTACACATGAACTTACACACTTGATAAATGTCTCCTTCCTGCCTTCTGATAAGTCAACAACAAGCAGCTGGGTGAGTAGATGAATTCAGATGTCAGCTTGCAGGGTTTGAAATGTAAATCGCTTGTAATGTTTTACCAGTGTCAGGAGTCTGGTCACTCACCTCAGTCTGGTCAGTGACCTGATCTGCGAAGCGTTTCTGGACACCCAGCAGATATGGTGTGGGTGCCATGATGACGTCAATCAGGATCTCTGGAACGATGGAAATGAGCGTGTGCTGCCAGATGAATGGATGCAGGAGAACAGCAACTGCATGGATGACCTGAGACAATGTCCTGCAGACACATCGTATGGGTTTGATCAATGTTATACATATAAATCGAAGCGATACCTAAAACTTGTGTGTGCATGTATGTTTTGTTTTTGTACCCGAGCTCCTCGGCGATGAAGATGATCCTCCGCTCAAGTACAGCAGCAGCAAAGACCTTGAGCACCGCCTCATCTGACAGGCATCTGAACAATGTGCTGAAATCTACATGCTCCAGCCAGGAGTCTGTCGGACGCGTCAAACTGATGATCTACAGAGAGAGAAATGTATACTTTTTTATAGGTAGATGTTTTATTATAAAGAAAGAATATAACTGCACGCACTTAAAAGTATATTTTTCAAAAATAAACTTAAAGGGTTAGTTCACCCAAAAATGAAAATTCTGTCAGTAATTACCCTCATGTTGTTCCAACCCCGCAAGACCTTCGTTCATCTTCGGAACACAAATTAAGATATTTTTGATTAAATCTGAGAGCTGGATCACTCCTCCATAGGCTTCTAAGACATTTGCTGGCCCAGAAAATGTATTAAAGACATCGTTAATATAGTCCAAGTGACTACAGTGGCTCAATCTTAAGTTTATAAAGTGACGAGAATACTTTTTGTGCGCAAAAAAAACAAAAATAACGACTTTATTCCACTTTTCATTTCCTTCTCTCTGGGCCTCGAGTTTTTTCACGTAGTGTTTTAGCGCAGCGCGTCTGTGTTGCACGTCACCTAGGCTCACTATTGGCCGACGCTGGTCATGTGTGTGATGCGTGTGACGTGAAAAAACTCGAGGCCCAGAGAGAAGGAAATGAATAGTGGAATAAAGTTGTTATTTTGGGGGGGTTTTGCGCACAAAAAGTATTCTCGTCGCTTTATAAACTTAAGATTGAGCCACTGTAGTCACTTGGACTATATTAACGATGTCTTTAATGCATTTTCTGGGCCAGCAAGTTATAACGTCTTTAGAAGCCTATGGAGGAGTGATCAGCTCTCAGATTTAATAAAAAATATCTTAATTTGTGTTCCGAAGATGAACAAAGGTCTTACGGGGTTGGAACAACATGAGGGTGAGTAATTACTGACAGAATTTTCATTTTTGGGTGAACTAACCCTTTAAGTGAGTGTTTCTTTATAAAGTCTTTTTCCTTAACTTGCACCTCCAAATGGTGTGTTTGCTTCAATACTTTGTAAAAGTTTTTGTTTTTGTTATAAAAACAGTGTTGAGGGATAACTAAAAGTAGTGATGCTACTAAATTAAGCATTTTTTTGTGACATTGTATTTGTGACTTGAGGCAAAAAGAATCAGATTCGTCTTCAGCAAATTTGTTTACCCCAATGAACTGGTACAAAATGATCTACTGATTCATTCGAAGTAATATAAATTGGGTTAGATTAGTTGAATATAGTGTTAACTGTTCACGTTTGATGTTTTCAGCCTAAATGTTTTTGTGCTGTGCTAAATACAACGTTGATTATTTTTAAATAAACCATAGACTAATGTATGGCTGATATGTTATTTCATTTAAAGAAAATTGCTTTAATGTAGCTAACTACTTTTACAAATTATGAGTACCCTGAATATTTTCAAGATAGTTTCTTGCCGATAGATGGATGGATGTATGGACAGAATGGCAGATAGATAGATAGATAGATAGATAGATAGATAGATAGATAGATAGATAGATAGATAGATAGATAGATAGATAGATAGATAGATAGATAGATAGATAGATAGATAGATAGATAGATAGATAGATAGATCAAATGACAGATATATAGATAGATAGATAGATAGATCAAATGACAGATATATAGATAGATAGATAGATAGATAGATAGATAGATAGATAGATAGACAGACAGACAGATAGATAGATAGATAGATAGATAGATAGATAGATAGATAGATAGATAGATAGATAGATAGATAGATAGCTCAAATGACAGATAGATAGAGCGACAGAGATAGAAAGACAGAATAATATATCACAAATAAATATACTAATGTAAGTTATGTGCAGATCACTTGAATGCAGTGTTACATAGAAAATGTGCTGGAGGAGAAATTTAAGCAGAACCAAGTCAAGTTTGTACAAGGCATGAGGGCATACCTGCATGAAACAGCTCATCTTTGACCCTTTCCCCTGAGCTATTACGTCACTTACTTTAATTTCCTGCAGCTTTGACAAAGCAGAGGAGGTGTGTGTTTGTGGATAGCATGTCTCTGCCTGCTTCTCTGCTTGTTTGGAATTAGAGATGTATTACTTTACCCCTCTTTTAATGTACTGTAATTAACTGTAATTACTGGGAAAAAACATGGAAAGCCAACTTTTATTATCTTGCACAATTTTACACCCTCATTTAATTTCCACTTCCTTTTTGGTTGGAAAAGATTGACAAATACCAGTTTTTCAGTCTTTGCTGCTGACTCAACTGCTGTAAATACAGTGGAAATGGAAAGTGTAGCAGCTGCTGGTTTGCCAAACTTCACCTCGATATGTAATTTCTTGGAAATAAACACACTGATTGTGTGAGTCATTGTTCAGTCAACGATTTCAGGACTAAAAGTGTGGCAAAAAATGGTGTTCGTGTACAACAGAGCGCTGCAAAGATTACATATTTTTGTTGGCCAACGCTGAAGTGAACATCACCCTGGTTTCCTCGACAAAAAAACGATAGGATTTTTCCATTGGCTTTTGGGATACTGCAATAAAATACGGTCTGTCACTAACAAAAGCTTCTGATTCTTGCACATTTTATTCATAGTGATAATCTTCACAAATTAATTTAAAACCATAAATACAATCGGAAGAAGCCAAAAGTTAAACTAAACTATAAACTAACTACACCACAGTCACATGACTTCAACGCCATCACTAAGCTTCCGCCGACTCTTTCAGTCTTAGTTTAAAAAACATTTTCCCTGTAAATGTTCTTGTTATAACAGTTTGCAAGAGCATGATTATAAACATGTAACAACCATGCTGTAAAAGTGAATGAGTTTTCCTGTTCGGCTGATGACGTTTAATGTCCCTGACAGCCTCTAGTCTCATTTAGACACTTGTAAGCAACTGCCTTTTTCAAGACAAGTAAAAGCTTTAAAAAAACATAAGTGGGTATTACTGATGTATTTTATATAGCAGAATAAACCGTGAAAATATCTTGAGCTTGTGTTCACCACAGACCTTATTTCAAGCATTTAACCAAAACCAAAAAAACTTTTTTTTTGTATTTTATTAGAATAAACAAATAACAGGGATGAATATACACATGGATGCCTCTCTATCCAGCTATTTTTCTATGCAAGAACATCCCATAGGAAACAAGCAGGATGGGCATGACTATATAGGGTTTCTTAAGACTGAGTAGCCATTCAGACAAATTGTAGTTTTATCTCTAGTTCTTACCTCAGTGCCTCTTTCTGGAATAAAGCTTTTGATGTTAACAGTGTGTCCAGGGGCAGGGAAAGCCGCTTCCCTCAGGCTCTGCATAAATGGGTAAATCATCGCCATGGAGATCTTTCTGCGTTGCTCCACCTCATCAAAAATCTAAAAAAAAAAATAAGCAGACAGATTAAACAATGCAGGGAATGCAGATTTAAAAAATAATCTCTTATCACTGAGAGAAATCAGTTTTCATTGGAAAAAAAAAAACAGGTGAAACACTGAAATATACACTACGTTTGGGGTCAGTATGATTATTATTATTTTTTAAATACATTAAACTAATTAAAAGTGACAGTAAAGAAATGTATAATGTTACAAAATATTTCTATTTTACAAAAACAGTACGCAGTTGAACGGGTTTCAACTGATAATAATAAGAAACAATATATTTTTACATTTATTGAGCACAAAATATATATATTATATATTAGATATATTATATATGTTCAAATGAACATATTAGAATGATTTCTGAAGGATCATGTGACACTGAAGACTGAAGCAATGATGCTAAAAATTCAGCTTTGCCATCACAGGAATAAATTACATTTTAATATATATTCAAATAGAAAACTATTAAACCAAATATTTCTGAAGTATAAGCAACAACTACTTTACAAACACCCAAATTTTGAATGTCCATTTCTTTAAGATCACATTAGCTTGTCCTGTTTGTCCTGAACAAACAAACTCATTTCCAGTCATGAGAGCATTCACCCCCGAAAAAAGTACCTGCACAAAGTTCAACTTAAACAAACAAAACATTCTCCATAAACTGAAGCGTTGAGCTCAATGGACAGCTCAACACGGTAGACAACCCATTTTCAGACACTGAATTAATACGTAGTCAGAACAACAAATGGCAAATTTCTCAAATATAGATCAAAACATGAAGTACAAAGACATTTACATTGACTGTGCAGTAAATTATGCTGTTTTACCTTGGAAAAGAGTCCAAAGCAGGCTACGTTACTGATGATACAGTAGGCCTCAGGCAGGCGAGCACCTTTCCCATAAGGCTAAACAAGAAAAGACCAACAACAAGAGAAGTGAGCACACACTTAAATTGCATATTACATTTCTTGACCTTATTTGTACGTCTTCTCATGCATTACAAAAAAAAGGTGCTTTCCCTGTTGCTATGTTGCTGGAGTGATGTTGGTGGTTGTTAGCGGCTTGTTATGCAGGTTTAACACTTACAGGGTTACGCAGGATGACCAGGGTTATGGATTTGTTCCAATCATTAACTGTAAGTATGAGCAAGACTAAGAGAAAGTATTATAAGTAAGACCAGTTAACATTTACCAGCAGCCTCCTACAGTATCCATTCTTCCTCGACCCATCAACATCTGTAAGCACGAAAGAGAATGTTTCACTGTGAAATAGAGAAAAAGAGAGAAAATGAAAGATGCAGTTTCTGCCTCCACAGGGCATGCTGGGAGAAATAATGTGTGTGGTCACAGTACCTGGGATATTCTGTTAGGGGTGCCCAGTTAACACCCTCTGGAAAGCAAAAGAGTGTGAGCGCCTTTAACGTCTTCTCCTCCTCCTCCCTCTGAAATCGCACCATTCCATCCTTCTGTGCTCATTACAAAGTGAAAAACACTAAATGAATATGCATCAGGGACAGAAAATGCAAGGATTTCCCACGTCTACATGATCATCTCTTTCATTAATTCATATTGATTAATAATTAATATCAGAATGACAATGAATGAGCTATTTAAACATATTATTTTCACACATTTCTGCCCTGAAGTTGTCATTTAATCTTAAAAAAAACAAAGATTATTTATTGTAATGTCTAATGGCAGTGTCTACACTATAATTTTTCACTATAACAGGTCTTTCTTTTTTGGTGCTCAAAGCAGCGCGGTGGAATGCAAAATCACATGTGAACGGCCCCTAATAACCCAGCTAACGCGTTCAGTATATGTTCTAAGAATAGTTTGCTAACATTCCCAATAGATTATGAAATGTTATTTCTGAAAACATTTAAAATGTCCCGTAAATGTTTTCCTGGTTATGCGAAAGTTAAGGGAATATTCAATTTTATAATTTTGCAAACATGTTATATTTGAATGTTCTGAACATTCAGAAACATTTAAAAAACATTAGACAACAGTGCAACTGAAACGTTGTAAACAAAAATGTTCCATGAACGATGTATAAATAATTTTCTGTGCGAACATTTTGAGAACATTATTAATGACCACATAGCTTTGAAGGAACGTTCTATTAATGTTACTGGAAGAATGTTTGATCATAACTTTGCGAAAACCTTGCCAGAACGTTAACCAAAGTTCTGGGAACATTCCCTGTTAGCTGGGAATGTGGATCGTGATCTGTTGTAACATTCCTCATTTGTATGTAACTTTTGATTTAAATCTTTAATAAAACAATAAATGCAATGCAAACATAAAAAATGTATCGAATTGTTATTGAATGGAAATAGTTGCTACTACAATGTACTGAAGAGTTAGAAAGCTCAGAAAAGTTCCCAGAAATGCACTGATAAGTAATCACGGTTGCTTATTCACGTTCTTAGCCAGAGGGGTTAGTATTCACAGCTGAAGTGTAAATTGTTCAGGCATTATATGCATGTGTCTGCATGCAGAGCACTCGGTTTGTCTGTGTCACCTTAGGGAACTGATAGATGATCTGTGGCTCATATATCCCATCTGTGGTCTTCTTAGGCCGAACCACCACCAGATATTCAAAGAAGAATTGCCCGCTAGCGTAGCGCTGCTCCTTTGCCTTTTCTTCCACGGGAGAGAGCTCTGTGCTAGCAGGTAGATCTGGTTCCTTACTAGTTCCTGCAAAAACAAACATATGTTAGCTTCAGTGATGTATTTACTGAGGCTGTTTTCATGTCAACGCAGAGAAAATACTACAAAAACCAACTGTTTATAAGTGTCCGATTTCTGAACTGTCTAAAAAATGCGGATCATCAGAAACAGCACTTGAAACGCTGAACCAAACAAATTAAGAGATGAGAAAGAAGGAGCTCTTCTGTGAATTTCCTCAACATTTCCTTTTGAGCCTGCTTTTTGGCAGCCTCCCCCAACAGAGAGCAAACAAAGCTGACAGGAATACCTTAGGAGTCCACTAAGTCAGAAAGTCTTGTTCCAGCTTGCCTCACCATACAAACCCCCAATGTGCCTTTCTATACACAACAGAACAATAAATGCTGCTCGTAACTGAAAAGACAAGAAGTGCACTAAGGAACAGATGCAAATTGTGTGCTCTGACTGTTGTGAACTTCCTCGTGACTTCATAAATGAATTTCAAATGAACAAGATTGCAAGCAAATCAAGTCAAAACCAGTTCGAAAGACTTTAATTCTTTTAGGCATTTTGCCCTACTTAAACTACGAGACTGGAGAATGAGTCATGGTGAAATGTTTTGACAAGGTTAAGTACTTTTATATGCAATATAAAGCCAATGACCACAGCTAAAGATAACAACGTTTGTTGTGCATTCATTAAAACTGCTTTTTGGCACTTAAAACATACATAGAGTAAGATTCAACAAAATTTATAAAAAATAAAAGAGTTTTCAACTAAATTTCTAAAAATAAAAGGAGCTAAAGTAGCAAGATATGCGTTTGTAAAGATTATTAAGCAATACTTAAATAACATTTCCTCACTGTCTTTGTTGACTTTCCCACGGAAAGACGTAAATAAGGTACTGAACCTCTTCATGGCTCCCATGTCTTGTTGATCTTCACCTGGAAGAAAGACACCTGAGAAAAGACAGTACAAAACACAACAATTAATCAATTGCAAACACACAAAATCGTTCAGGAAAGCTCAGATATGTTCCTAGAAATGCACTGATAACTAACCACATTTGCTTATTCACTTTTTTTAGCCAAATATGTTAGTTTTCACAGCTGCAGTGTAAATTGTCATTTCAACAAATGTAATGTATTCTTTCCCACATTACTCTTTTTAGAGGTTCTTCACCAGATATCACAAAAAACACAGTCTTGCTAAACCTGCTTTGTTGTCATTTAATAAGCTTTCCATATGCCAGTTAATTAACAGTAAAACATCAATATCCCTGATACAATATTGTGACAGCAATAATGTATTCAACCAGTCATACCAACAACTGATAAACCTAACTGACAAAACTAACGTTACCACGTTTTGCTTCTAACACAACATTGTAAAGCCATAGATAGATAAGTTAGATAGATAGATAGATAGATAGATAGATAGATAGATAGATAGATAGATAGATAGATAGATAGATAGATAGATAGATAGATAGATAGATAGATAGATAGATAGATAGAAAAAGGTGGCAACCTTCTATCGGTCCATTATGTGGATTAAAAGAACATCATTTAAACAATTCTTACAATTTTCATTATACAGAATCACTAAAGCATATGATTGAACTTACTCCGGTGTTTACGCAAGTTTGCCTTCGTTCCTCTTCTTTTGACACTAATTCCGTTCATTTTCGAATCTCTTTGCGTAAGGTTGAATATTTATGTCGTAGGCAGTCTTTCCCACGGACGCAGCAAGAACACTACTGAGTGAGTGAGCGGCACGCAGCCTGCATGTATGCTTGCTGATGATTCGTGAATTGCGAATCAATTGTTCTTGAAACGGATGTTCATTCGAACCTATTCGCAAAACGTTCGTGAATCACTCGACTCTGTAAGAGAGAAGTACAAACAAGCCTAATTTTACGTAGTCGAAAACATAGTGATACGTAGCTTAATTTAAACAAATACCAGAAGAAGAAAAAAAGAATACCGCGCGGGGATGTATGTGTAAAAGCTACAGAACACTTAAACTAAAGTGTGAATCATTTTAGCTGATTTATTGAACTGAACTGTTCGAACGAACCGATTCAGTGAACTGAAGTCAAGGGCAGATCGGAATCGCTGACGATTCAAGAGTTCTGAACTTTAGTGGGAGTTGCTTCTTTTCTCTGCTCTCAATAGGTTAATTATACAGTTCTTTAAAGTGTATAAATGTGCAGTGTTTTTTCTCATACGTTGTCTATGAAATTGTGGCTTATAAACATAAAGCTACTGACTATACATTCAACATTATTTTCTTATTTTCTTTGTCTTTATGAAATATGAATATATTTTATGTGGAGGATTATTTTAACATTTAACTGCATACTTTTGGGCAACACTGGTGTGACATAATGACAGCGGTCATCATCCAAATGACATTTGCTGCCTTCTTGCCCATGTGTTTCTTGTAAAACAGATTTTCCTTTCAGTGGGTCTTTTACCTGGTTAAATAAAGGTTGCTAAGTAAGTTAATAATAGGCTACTTGGTTGTCTTATCTGATGGCTTAATTAGGGCCCGAGCACCGATGGTGAGAGGACCCTATTGTTTTTGCTCTGTTTATTCTTCTTCTTCTTCTTCTTCTCCAAAGTGAATCGCTTTTTAGAGGGCCTTAACATGCTCGAAAACTCATGAAACTTTGCACACGCTTCAGAAGTGGTGAAAATTTACGTGTGATATGGTTTTCAAAATGGGGGGGGGGGGGGCAAATTCGGTAAATTATTGCCCCCACATTTTGCCCCGGCTCTAGGTTTCACTTACAGGTATGAAATTTGGTACATACATGTAATGACATAATACCTACAAAAAAGTATCTTGGAGCATAGCCCTAAACACAACAGGAAGTCAGCTATTTTGAACTTCCTCCTAGATTTTGTGCATTTTTCGTAATATCCTGATGTTGTACTTTAACGAACTCCTCCTACAGTTTTGATCTGATCCTCTTCAAATTTGGTGAGTGTAATCTTAAGGCCTTTACTAAAGGCGCCGGGTGGCGGTGGCAGGGGTGCGAGGGCCCTTTTCATCGCTGCTTGCAGCTTTAATATAAGATTACTATTGACCGAGTTCAGAGGCTGTCATATGTGGATCAACTTACTTTGTTGTGTATTTTCAACAGTTAAAATATGAAAAATAACTTTTATATTGCATTTTGGGAGAAAAAGTGTCATGAATTTATTGCATTTTGGGGAGAAAAGTAGACAGATCCATTTTCTACCCCAAACTGACAAGATTAAACAAATGCATTGGCATGAAAGTCAAACAACTTAAAAGGTGAAAGTTTTACCTTTGTTGGTCTCAAGTCCTCCATCTGAGAAACTTCGTCTCTTATCTATTTCGACACCATCTTCTCCTTCAGACCTTCCTGTAGGCCAAGACAGACCGCTGAACTTTGTGCAAGTGTAAGTGTGTTAATTAATCTGTATGCTTCTCTTTTAGCTTCTCTCAGTCATTCTCTCAATGACAAACGCTTCTCTCAGTCTATTTACAAAGCAAAGACCATTTGGCTAGGTAAAGAAAGGTGCGTAAACTTAGCGACTCACGTTCACGTCGATCGCCTCTGAAAGAAGAAAATAATCTCCTCCTGAAAGCATTTTCTCCTTCATCCAGTGACAGTCCAGCTATAGTAGTCAAAGGGACAAATGAAAAGATCAGGAATCTTTTCTTGACCTTGTAACGCGAGAATATTTGGAGCACCTTATACTGCTCATATGATCCATGTTTATAAAAAAAAGAAGAATATTATGATTTATTCAAATTTATTTAAATTCATAAACTCTACTTACTCCGAGAACGCACAGAGGAGAACATCCATCTCCTGGACGATGTCATTGTGTCACCTACAAAAAAAAAAAAAAACATGTACGCACTTAGTCATCAAGTTCCTTCCTCATAACAGGGCAATAGCTATTTATTATCTCAGTTAAAGAAAATTTGTTGCTATCTGGCTAAAAATATTTCATAGAGAACCGTGCCTTATGTTAATGTCGTCGTTCCTTAAATGTGAGAAACTTCCATTGTATTTTCCCAAGGACTAAGGTCATAGTCCTTATGGTCCTTCAGTAAATATTAACTTGGCAACTCTTCATCAGTATGAAGTCAAACCACACCCTTAAATGCAGGTGTGCAGAGATCACAGACATGGTTAACCTCATACCTGCTCCATCGCAACGACAAAAGATATTCCATATTCCTATTTTATGAAAAGCTCACCACAAATATATCATGAACACGCGCCAGTTGTAGAGGAGAAAGCTTAACAAAAGTTGCATGTGTGTCTATGTTGAATTTGTTTGTCTCCTGAGTGGAAAACTCTGCTATTTTCCATATAGCTGCAGTAAAACCACATACAGGAACATAGAACTGCCATGTGGCTACAATGTGATTCACAAATGCATTAACCATGGAAATGCTTTCCTCACAACAGTAACTCTGTAACTCTGTTCTTTGCACTTTTATCACGTTCCTTAACTGAATCATTGGTGTGGAAAGATTTCGAGCCATGATCACACCTCATACTCACATTCCCATGCTGGCTCCGTTACAACAAGTGGATCAAATTTGCATCACAATTGTAAAACCCCACACCTTTGTTAGGGCATGATTGAATTTACACATAGCCATCTAAATGCAGCCACATAATTAAATCATTTGATCTTCACACAAAGTCAAATTTGCATCTATAGCTGATTCTGCCTCACAAAATGCATACCATTTTAATACATCTAAGCTGAATTATAACTGTGAATTGCATCCAGTAATTGTTTTTTTGTTTTTCTTTTGGATTTACTTAAAGGGATAGTTCATCCAAAAATTTGGTTTTGCATGAAGGTTTGCAAGTTTCGATCCCATAGAAGCCTATATAGAGGAGTGATCCAGCTCTCAGATTTCATCAAAAATATCTTAATTTGTGTTCCGAAGATGAACGAAAGTCTTACGGGGTTGGAACAACATGAGGGGGAGTAATTACTGACAGAATTTTCATTTTTGGATGAACTAACCCTTTAATCACTAAAGTAATCATTTGTCTCACCAAGTTAAATTTTAACATGTATGTCAGTATTTCTCATTTTTACCCTAGTACAAATATTTGTATTCTCATTCATGCTTTTGAAACATTTCTGAAACTTATTTGGTTTCTGCTTATTTGTATTTTGTCGATTTGACTAGCAACATTAATTCAATTGAATCTCTGTGTTTGGTTACACTGGAGATTTTGCTGATACTCTTCATGAAAAAGGTTTTAAACCAGCAATTTGTTGTTTTGTTATAATGCAATTTATTTCAATGTTTTCAGAAAACAATGTAAGAGCTTGTAAGATTGTCTTTTATTCTCGCCGTGACCATATTTTTAAGTACATCAATTTAAGGGATTTTTGCCAGAGACAAATTTTAATCTGAACATATCAAACCTCTGACCGATGACAAATGCCATATGTATGCTTTTGCTGTTTGTTGTGCTATATGCTCTTTTAAATCACAGGATCCCTGCTACCTAGGTTCATATCCAGTGTCCTATCTCAAAAAGAAACAGCTCCCAGATTGCTGTCCCACTGTTCCACTCGTTTGCTCCCAGATTCAGTGCCATGTGTAGGTGTGAAGTATTCGTTGGATGATTTGCATATCTATGAACGGTGCAACACATTTGATTGAGCCTCCTCATGCAGGGCTGAAAGGAGAACAAAGACTGACCAACTATTGCAACAAGCCATTTACTTTTTCACACAACAGAAAGCATGTCTTTATGGACTGTGCCACTTTTGGACTCCATGTGTGTGTGGCCAACGGTGCCAAGGGGGGAATTTGCAGAGATATTTCAAGATATTTGAAATGAACAAAGACATTTGCTTTACTGTTTTCCACCCCCTCTTTCCACAATGACCGTTCGGAGTTCCTAAAGGCACAGAGCGGAGGGGCTGATAGTGATCAAGGCCTGTAGGCCAAGATGTGTGTACATCGGGGGTCGATGAATTGTCACACCTTTAGTACAATGGGGGAACCTTCTTGGCTTTGGGTCTTTCTCTCCCCTCTTTTCTCTCCCCTCTTCTCTCTCTCTCTAACATTTTACATATATGCTGTGTATAATTCAAGTTATTATCATCTCATACATCTATTTTGTAACTATTTTAAGTGTAACCATGGTCATATAATGTCATTAAACCCTTTCAATTACAAATAATGTGCTAACTAGTTTTGATTTGCTATTGACTTTGAAGTGCTACAATATCTTCACTCTATATAGCAAAGCTCTCCCACATATTTAGCTATTGTAACTGCGCTTTTTTCCGTCATTGGTATAAGTAGCAGTGGGTGGTAAAAATGTTTTTGCTTACATGGAACACTTTCACTCTTCTAGACCACGTTACCACAGGAAGTATCAGACTTGTGATGGGCGGTGGCTTTAGGTTATAGTGCTTTCTACATGCTGTGAAGCCACTTGCAATGTTAAAACAATCTGCATAAGAGTAGTTTTATATAAATTGTTTGTACACCAATGTAATGTAACAGAAAAAATCAGTAAAAACATTTACACATTGGGGGAAATACATCATAAAAACCTGTTAAATTGTTAATTGTCAGTGAAAATAATATCCGGCAATAAATGTAAGTTTACTGAAATACTCTAAAAAAATAATTACTTTTTACTTATGCATTCAATCAGGGGTGGACAGTAACAAAGTACATTTACTTGAGTACTGTACTTAAGTACTCTTTTTGAGATCTGTAGCCGACTTTACTTGAGTATTATTTTTTCTGGAAACTTTTTACTTTAACTTCACTACATTTGAAAGACAAATATCGTACTTTTTACTCCACTACAATTCTGTCAAGGTCCTTGAGTAGACATTAGTAACGTCAGTCAGGGCCTGTCAACACCATTTTCATTTTCAACATTGGGTTTGGTCTTCTAAATGCAAATTTTGTCATTGTTTTGGAGCACACTAGCTTATAGATAACAGTAAGGCTGACATATTCATAATAGAAGCCAAAACACTTTTCATAGAGATTTTAAATAGGGCACTATTTGAGTGAACAGCCATTTGGGTGTCCAAAACCATTGTGGTAGTAAACCACTACTGGAACTGTGTTCTAGAAATACATTTTAAATAGATATGAGGGTATAGGGGCGATTTCGGACACAACCAATATCTGATTAATGTGAATGTTATAGTCTTCTAGAATATATGTCATCCTTTTTTTTTTTTACCTTGTATAGGATGTTACAACAGGCTCCCTGTCAATTGATCAAAAGGGACAGTAAAGACATAAAGTAATGTTATAAAATATTTATATTTCAAACTAACGCTGTTTATTTGAACTTTCATTAAAGAATCCTGAAAAAAGAAAATATATCACATTTCACCATATCAGCATATTCGAATGACTTCTGAAGCATCATGTGACACTGAATACTGAAGATTATTCATTCAATTATGACAGGAATAAATTACATTTTAAAATATATAAAAGCAAAATTATATTTCACAATATTACAGTTTTTACTGTATTTTTGTTCAAATATATCTAAACTTTTGAACAGTGGTGTATACTTTATCATTATCATCAATATTGTTCATATTGATTTTAAAAATGTTTAAAAATATAGTCACAAAACTGCATGAAACATTGTCAGTGCAATAATATAATTTTAATATTAATTGACTAATTCATAAATAGTTAATTTGCTTTGTAAACAGTTCTGTCCTGGTAAAGCTCGTGTTTATTCCCAAAAAGAATCCCCATCCTCTCCCATACATTTATTGCCATGTTTTCGTGTAAGACGTGGTCGTTAGTATACTCCGGGTCTTTTTATAGCTTACTGTATTCCCCACAGGATGACCTCAGGTCAGCAGTAGGTCTTCCTGTTGCCCCAATGACTCCGTCTCAGCAGTTATGTGGGAATATTTTGAGGATGCACTTTGTGACTTTTATATGTGGCGGTTGCTCAAACCAAGTGTAGATTTGGACTTCGCTGTTGTTGGGTGCCATAATTTCAGTGTAGTTCAGAAATGTTCCTCTATTCACCTTTTTGTCCAAGATCTTCTATTATAATAGAACTTTGTCAAATCTCTTTTTAGGCCTAATAATGATGCTTGGACAAATAGACAGATGACATCTGAACTTTTCACACTACACAGCTGTTTTTATCCTACAGCTCTTAGCTAACAGGGAACGCTTTCAGAACTTTGGCAAGGATATTAATTATGAACAAACATTCTTCCAGTAACGTTTTGTTTTAACTTTGTTAAAAGTTATCTGGTCTTTAATAACTTTCTCAAAACGTTAGCACAAAAACGCTACTCATATGTTCATGGAACGTTTTTCTGAAACATTTAAAAGTTTTAAACGTTACTTGTTACAGATGGTTTCAGAGAACATTCAGAAATAAAGTTTTCATAAATTAATAGCAAAACATTCTTAGAAGATATTTTTGTTAGCTGGTCAACACTGAACAAAAACCACTTCTATACATTTTGTCCAGTTTTTTGTCTCTTTATCAACATAACAATCCGATTGCACCGCAATAATGATAAGATCTGACCTCAGATCAGGCTGACGCAACATTCAAATCATCTTGTGAAAGGTAATGTTTACTCAAGAATAATGTAGCTCTGAGGAATGCAATTCTCGTTTAAAGAAGACTTAGCAAACAGATGTTCCTGCATGTCTCATACACCTAAAACACACTCTGACCCTAAAAAGACACTTACTGGAATAACATGTTCATTTAGAAGCAACTTGCAGGTGGCAATGCTTTTCAGGATTAGTTTGAACTTTTAGAAGTTAAAGGGATTGTTCACCCAAGGTAATTAGGCTATTGCTTGAGTATTCGTGTGAGATTAGAAGTAAAACAGGGCACAAGCATTATAGACTGCTTTTATGGTTATGTTTTGGACAGTTGGATTTGTGATCACTTGTATTTTATGACAGTCTGGGAATTCTGGAAAATGTGTGACGGCTGGTCAATAAGGCGCCGCCCTAACTGAGCCACACCCATTTTTTTACACACACAAAATCATAATAATAATAATTATTATAAATTATAGGTTATACATTCATTTATGAAATTCATCTGTGCAAAATTTGATTTTCCATCTGCCTGTCTGCATTCCTCAAGTTCAGATAGAGATGTCAAGATAGAGAAATCGCCCACAGGAGGCGGGTTTATGTAGTAGTTTAGCCAATGCTGTGAACATGTTCACGATATGACATAAAATTGAACCAATCAGCGTCCTTAAATCTAACGAGCCACTGCTCGCCTCTCCAGTCCGGACTCGTCTACTCTGTTGGGGTTCGATGAAACAAATCAGTCAGTGTCACTTGTAAAGTTTTGATGGATGACAGTTGTAATCAAGGTAAAGAATGATTAAAGTGACATACAGGAGTCGTACATTAGGCACACGTGAGTCCGTTATTATTAATGCGTAACTAATCGTGTACGTGCACATTTCAGTATGGTCGCATCTCTGGTGAGTGTTTTATAATGGATATTCGCTGAAGAAGCGTATTTTTTATAGGAGCTTGTGAGGGTAAGTGGTGTTTATGTACATATTAAACACTGAAGCACAGACACGAACACTCACTCTGACAGAGGAACTGTTCACTGATTACAGTTTCGACACATTCTGAATGTTTTTAATTTTTCATTTGTGTTTTGGTGTGTTTAATAATTATGAACGGATCCGTATACTATCTATTTGCAGTCTGGTCAAGGCTGGTATAGTGGTCTGATGGCATCTCTATGTGGTCCGGTTTGGTATCGCAAACAAATGTAACATTTATTTTTCCCTCACAGTATCTTCTGTTGCACTGTATACAAAAAAAAGTGAATTATTAAAATTAAAACGTATTTTTTAATTTATATTGGAAAAAAAGCTTGCAGAAAAAGTTTTGTGAGGATCATCCTCAAACTTAATCCTGATTTCTGAACATGCGCAGAACACCATCCTGGACGAAGGCGAGTTACTAGAATACCAGTGCAATATCTAGGCCTGTTTACAAAAAAGACTAGTACAGACTGGTACGATTTAGGTCCGACTAAATAATTGACTGATATCGAGCTTTTAAAGTGCATGTAAAATAAATGCACATTCATTTTACGCAGCACAGATCTATAACCCATCCATGACACAAACTGAATTGGAATTTGATTAAGTGCTTTAGATTGACTGTGGACTGGAGTGCAGCGGTACATGTCAGTCAGCAGACAAGCATCGACACGTGTGCGGTACACACCCTTACCTTAAAGCAGGCAGGCTATTATTTAATCATACTTTCTCCTTTCTGTACAGGAGGGCTGTTGTTCAGCACGGAAATGACAAAGCAGGTACAATTTGGCACTGTGTGTAAAAATCCTGCTTGTAACATGACTTAATTCTTACATTACACCCGTCTCGTTTTCTTTTGGCACAAGTCATAAAATGACCTGGGCAGTTGATTCTTTTACAATAACCTCTATTACCTTCCAGGTCTAGAAGAGGGACTGACTATCATTCTTTAGACCAATTCCCTAAACAATAAAAACACAGAACCAATTTTGCCCCAACCTCTAGAGGGCAATATAAGTACTATTATGAAAGTCACTTTGTTTGTTTCTTCTTTTCCATAGTTTTGAATACTGTAAAGTAACAACCCTTCATTTATGGATATGCTAGCAATAATATTGTTGAAACATGTTAATGGGATCATGCAACATAATGTAAATTATTCAGTGAGCTTCCAGTACATCAACGCTAAAATGTGTTCTTAAAGGGATAGTTCACCCAAAAATAAAAATCTGTCATTACTCACCCTCAAGTTGTCCTAAACCTGCATGAAGTTCTTTTTTTCGGTTGAACATAAAGAAAGATATTATGAAGAATGTGGGTAAACAAATGGTTTCTGATCCCCATTGACTTCTATAGTATTGGGGAAAACTGTCTGGTTACCCACATTCTTCATAATATCTTCTTTTGTGTTCAGCATAAGAAAGAAATTCATACAGATTTAGAACAATTTGAGGGTGAATAAATAATTACAGAATTTTCATTTTTGGGTGAACTGTCCCTTTAAGAGGAAGTTGTTGAATTTGAGCTGTTCTCACCATAGAAAGTTCAAAAAAGCTTGTGGTATAAGTAAAACTCAGTTTTAAAGCTTTATATATATATACATTGTTATGTTTTAATAAATGCATTGCATCAATCACTCTGGTTGTTTGACTTTACTAGTGCTTCCTGTCACTCAGGAAACTCAAGTCTTTCAACAGACTGTTTCACCATAAATGCAACATAGGCAAATAATTTATTTTGCATGTGAAATTTTCATAAATTGCCTTAAATCTTAAGTTTTTGTGCAGATAAAAACTTGTTCAGACTGCTAAGAGCACACACACACACACACACACACACACACATATATAAAGTAGTCAACATTTGCAGTGGATCAAAACCTTTCATCAAAGTTATACATGAATTTTGAACAATACCCGTTCTTGTCTTTGGACAACTTTGATTAACTTTTTTGATCCACTTCAAATGTTGACTACTTACTGCCTCTACGGTTTACTATGCATTTCCTTAATGTTTACTGTTTATTCATTTCAAACACATCTTGCTAACTTTAAATATCTTTCATGCTGTGAACTGACGTCTTTAACAGGTGTTTCTACGAAATGAAAGCAAGCATTATGGGAGATCAAAGGATATCACGCTCATGTGGCTTGTAGGACAGAAACCCAATGTGTTCAAGGTGACTTACCTTGCAAACTCGCTCCTGTGCCTCCGATTTGTAGCTTGAGAAGGTTGAAAATCCTCGGTTTGATTTGATTAAGTATTTACCACATCACCTCAGTGTGTTAGCAAACAGGTCCACAGAAAAATACGTTTCATGCTCTTCTAACCTGCTGAACCAGTTTCTTCTATTTCTATTTTTTTTTATTCTATTTACTTTCTCTAGACCCACCTGGAACTAGTCCTCTCAATACCAGTCTTTGTCCTCTCTGTCACTATACAACTGCATTGCATGTGTGTTTGCTTTGGTGTATGAGTCTTGAATCACTTTGCCGCTTCTGCTTTCATTTAGAGGAAGTGTTCTTGTGAGAGAAGAACCGAAGCGGACTGACTTGCAGCAGTGAGGGGATTTCCTTGTTTCAAACACTGATGCTTATCAGGCCTTTCTGTTACAGGTGTATCATTTACAGAAATAATATTCGAATAAACAAGAAGGGTGGCTGGCCGCACACTGATCCACTCAAGACTGAAAGTCTTGAAAACATATTTTATTTTTTAAATTGCATCGTGCAAAAAAGGGCAAAGTGCATGTGGGTTAAAAACAGAATAGACACCAGCAAGCAAACGTTTCAGCACATTGCTATCTTCAGTGCTCCTATGTGCTGAAACGTTTGCTTGCTGGTGTCTATTCTGTTTTTAACCCACATGCACTTTGCCCTTTTTTGCACGATGCAATTTAAAAAATAAAATATGTTTTCAAGACTTTCAGTCTTGAGTGGATCAGTGTGCGGCCAGCCACCCTTCTTGTTTATTCTATATGCCATTGGCTCTACGCACCTGTAGTACAAGGACCTGCAGTACAAGAACTTTTTTTCTGTTTGGAGCGCTACATATTTTTTCAAGAAATAATATTCTACCATATAAAGTTTGTTTACTGAGTCTGAGATTTATTAAAAAAATATTGCCATCACTAAAAGGTGATCATTTGTGGTTTTAATTGCAATTTTAAAATTAGCACATCTTCATGGGCACACAGACTTGTTTACAAAGCACAGCAAGTGCAGTTTTTATGTGACATCTGCTGAATAATTCGTTATCACATGTAGCTTACTAAGCATTTCCGTTCACACACATTTAATGACAGCTAATAATTAAAAATAAATCACTTTTAAATACAAACATTCAAAATAAATCTCTTAAAAATATGAAATATACTGAAATAAGTTAAAATGTCAGGATGAACTTCAAGTAGTTTTTTTAATTATAGTTTAATTTGTAGTAATTTCATTATGTGCTTATGTCATGTTATTGGTTAGGTTTAATTTATTCTTGTTTCAGTTTTTAGCTTCAACTTAAACATTTCATTTTTGTTTAATTTAGTTGAAGTTTTTTCAAATAAAATGTTTTATTTTATTTCTGCTTGACTTTGAGTAAATATTTTACGTCAGAGGGGTTCGACTGGCAGACAAGTTTGGGAATCCCTGCTCTAAATAAACAATATTTGAAAGAAAAAGTTACAAAGACAATCAGATAAAATGATTACGATTGAATATCCATTTGGTGGTACTAGCCTCATCTGTAAAGAGTGCAATTTCCTTTGGCTCAGGGTGAAAGTATGGAGTAACAATATGGTGTCTGAGTGCGTTGCAGAGTCTTTTCTGCTCCTGGAGTTCTTGCCTGAAGGTTGGACAAACAAAACATCTATGCATCACCCGCTTTGAGCTTCTAAAACCGAAACCGTTCAAACAGAATAACTGTTTACCTGTTCTGGTTAACCCTTTTCCCCCACTCTGACTTTTGCTTCTTTTTACTGACACTGTTAAAGCAGAAGTTGAAAGCAAACCTTACAAGTGCAATTAGTCACTACACAATTTCCCACTTTCAGTCGAATTTTATCTGTGGTCTATTCTTATCTATGAATTCTAATCCATTGGCTGAGCAAATTTACCCACTAAAATGTTGAGCAATAAGCTTGTTTGTCAACTCTCATTCAGGTCTGCATTTACAGATATTATATTTGTCGATAAGATGAGTAAATGCTGAACAATACCACTTACGACAAAACTTTCTGTTCTGTCTTTTCTTGTAGCTTGTGGGAATGTTGAGCTGCTCGCACTGCTTGAGTATAGAGAGACGCCACATCAGCTGGAACAGGAACAAAAACAGACAAACTGTGAATGTGAGACCAATGACAGAGCTTAACAGAGCTAGAAATCATACATTTACTTTTTCCTGCCGTTTAATATTGCAGAGCACAGATCCTTAACACTCTCCAAACTCATAATTTAAACAAAATTGTGGATTATTTTTGATATAAAAATACATTTTAAAATATTGTAATTCAATAATCCGTGCATTGGAGGGTTAAACCATAAATGAATGATTAAATAAAGTGTTATTATTATTATTATAGGTATAAGTTGTTCCAAACCTGCATGAAGTTTTTTCTTCTGTTGAACATAAATAAAGTCAGTTGATGGTCCCCATTGACACAAAAGAAAATACTTTGAAGAATGCTGGTATCCAAATAGTTCCTGGTCCCCATTGACTTCCATAGTATTTTTCTCTATACTATGGAAGTCAATGGGGACCAGGAACTATTTGGATACCAGCATTCTTCAAAATATTTTCTTTTGTGTTCAACAGAAGAAAAACTCAAACCGGTTTAGAACAAATTGAGGGTGAGTAAATGATGTTGGGTGGACTATACCATTAACTTCTTTTTTAAACAATAAATATTATTTTATAATTAAATATTTAGAATGTATGTTCTAATAAATAAATAAATATTCTCACCTGAAAGAGGCTTTATCTCCATTTCAACCGGAGGATCTACAGCTTCAGACAGGGACTAAAACAAACATAAAGTTTAAATGTATTTAAGCCAGACTAGCATACAGACATCTGAATTTCAGAAATTCATTTAAGAATATGACGTTGGATCTAGTCTGACCAGTACAAGCTGCAGTAGATCATTCTGATGAACCTTTTCCTCTGCTGTCCGAAGGTCCTTCAACTGCATCTTCTCCCATTCATTCTCTCTCTGTAGCAGCTGCTCCAAATATGCCTGTTTGATTAAACCCATAGAGCAAATATATATACAGTGTATATTTTTAAATATATTTCAAAATAGCCAAAACTATATTTTTGTATATATTGTCAGTTTAAATATATTTAAATTGTTCAATATATATATATAAACATTTTGCATTTACCCTGAATGTACTTTAAGATTGGAAATGGTATTTTCTTGACCTTTAAAGTACATTTTATAAAATATTTTGGCATTTGAAGGTTTGAAAAAAAAATTACAATATGGGAAAATAGTAGAATATAAATGTTATAAATATAAATGAATATAAATAGGTATGGTTATAAATGTTTAAATCAAACCTCTGCGTAAACCTTTTTTTTATTTTTATTACATTTAGTAACTGGTCAGTTGACGAACAAAGTAGGTTGAAGGGAAGTGAAAGGAGAACACTACTGAGGTCTGGTAATATTGTGGTTTTAACAACATACTATAATAACACAGGAAGGTTAAAAAAAGTTAACTTTGTGACAGGAATTAGAGCACCTTGACTTTGTCTTGTAGTTTCCTGCGCAGTGATTCAGTGACAGGTGGGTGCTGGGTAATCTGGCGCACCAGCAGCACGTCAGGGCATTCCAAAACTCGTTGAATGCGGATGGAAGAAGACTTCAAGGGTTTCTCCTTTAACTCGTGACTACAGCCAAGAGTGGTCCCAAAAGGAGGGCCTGGAGTCTTCTTCTAAGCACCAGAAATGGAAGCAAATCATCAAGGCATCATAAATGATTCACACTAAACTGCATACTCAAACACATAGGCATTTCCAAACATGTTTGGGAGCTAAAAAAAGGGATATTTAATGTGGATTTGTTTTGACAATATAAAACACACTGGTTGTTTGTTCCAAAGTTAACACTAAAAGAAAGTTTATAGGAACACCTATAGATTACGAATTACCTCAGATGCAGGGAATGACTCCCATTTCCTGGATTTGAGGTTGGTGGGAATGATGTCATCATCTTGGTTGGATGAGAGCCAATGAGTGCTGATCTCTTGGCAGGGCCTTAGGAGAGTGATACCAAATGATTCTGAAGAGAAATCAATGCAGGAGAACAATAATTGATATTTTACTTGCTGCGTTTATGCAAACTTGCCTTAAACAACATTTCAAATGGATTGATGTTGAAAATAGGCTCTATTGGCAACATCATGCACAGGATGAATGGAAACTGTCCTCACGTTGTGAGTCTGGTAGTGGGTCAGTGAGAACGGCGATAGAAGAGTCACAGTAAGCCTTCTGTAGGAGATCCTCCATATCTTGTGCTCTCAGCAGCTCTGAGGCTGACCAATCCTCATGTACCACAAACAACCTTAAAATGACAACCGAAGAAAAAGTAACAAGTCGGTTTTTCATTCTTGGAATGCAAATAAAATGCAATGTAATTTGTTTAAAAAAGCATCCTTGCTGAAAAAAAGTGATAATTTCTTTCCAAAAAAATCTTACTGTTTTAAATATATTTTTCTTGTGGCCTAAAACATTTGTACGGTACTGTTTATGGACACAGAGAGAAACACCAATGATTGCACAACATATCTGTGAGTGACAACATAAGCATTACATAAAATAACTACATTAAAAAAAGTCAACATTAGAAGATAAAAATAACAAAATATAATACGCCTTGTAATACTCGATTCTGACTGGTCGATCACTGCATTCTGCAGGCAATTTTGTCTAAAATGACCTCAAACTGTAGTCCCTTGTTTCCTACACAGCTGTTCTAGTTTCGTGTCTAGTCTGTAGCCATTAATAATCTCTTAAGAAAATCTGCTTGTCTTTAACGGGATAGTTCACCAAAAAATGAAAATCCTGTCATCATTTACACACTCTCAAGTTGCTCTAAACCTTCATGAAGTTCCAAAAATGATGTTGGTAACCAAACAGTTGCTGGTCCAAAATTGTTTTCCATAGTATAGAGACAAAAAATACTATGGAATCAATGGAGACCATAAAATGTTTGGTTACCAACATAATTTTTGGTTGGATTATCCCTTTAATTTTAAGTGACCTTGGGTGTTTTCTGAGGGGCTTACCTGGGTGTATGTGTTTTAAAGCCAGCATTCTGTTGGAGCTCTATTTCTGTCTCTCTCATTTCTGATCTGTTACTCGTGACGGTGATCTGACTATCTGCATTGACCTGCACACAGCATTAACATGTTCTGGGTTTTTATTTAGAATGACCAGGATACAAGAGAGAGAGAAAAAATTGTTTCCCATTATTGAAAATGAAGCTGAAATAGAAAAAAAACCCTTTTACTTAAAAACCTTAATGAAAGTTAAAAATGTTGTCTTGGCAAGTACTAAAATGACTAAAACTGATTTAAAAAATATTACAACTATATAGAATACTAGAAAAGCACATAACAAAATATAAAAATAAAAGCCAACTCAAAATATTTAACAGTTTGTCACTTGTTTACATCCTCTCAAATGTTTAAAAAATCATTTTAGCTATAACATCAATTATGTTCACACAACAAATATTCTTGACTTTGTTAGCTACACTTTTAATTGACAGGGTTTCCACACACACACACACAAAAGATTGCGCCTGCAAAAATAGTTGATGAAATAACCAAATGAAATATTTTAGAGCTGACCATAACTAATATATATATATATATATATATATCAAATCAAAAATGTGAAACATTTTCCCCCGGTTTCCAGACTAAAATGCATGTTTGAGCTGTTTTAACTGTAAGAAACTTGCACTGGCATATGTTAAAATATGTCAGTACCATTGTTTTGTCTCAAGATGCACACCAGTAATGTTTTATATAGGGCATGTTTATAAAAGCTACTTAAATGCCCTAACTGAACTAAGGCCTAATCCTGTCTTAATCTAAACCCTGCCTGTGAAACCGGGCCTTCATGTTTACTATAGACATTATCATGGAAAGTACTTGAAAGAAGTTCCCCTCGGGGTCCGTCACGTGACAGAGGACATCTGCTCCGTGGTTCATTACATATTGGCCTGGTGGGTCTTTCTCTGGTCCCTCTTTAGACTGATGAGATGTGTACACCGCTCCACCATCCTTATCAATATGGAGGACACCACCATCACGAGGAGAAATCTACATTAAAGTGACAGATGGAGGAGGATTTACAAATGATGTTCACAGATATATCTCACAGATATTCTTCCATCTATCCTCTTACTTTATATGATCCATGAGCAGTTGCACTGATTGAAGTGCCATCCCCGAAAAAAACATCACATGTTCTTCTCTCACAGTTCATTATTACCGTTGCGAAATCAGCTTTCTCCACCCTAACCAGTTTTTCTCCTGAAATCAGATTAAACTCTTACTTACTGATGAGACTGTATGAACTATTTGTGATAGTACAGCATGAACTCTCTTGCACCTGGGAGCAGCTGTTGTTGTAGCTCCCCCTGCTGGTAAAAAGTGGTAATACGTGTTCCATCTGCGTGATCTACTATCACGGTTCCATCTTTCTTCAACACAGATAACATTTTGTCCTCTCTTGTGACCACAACCTATACATGAAACATTTGTATTACAACAATCATCTATTGACACAGAAGATGTTAGTTTGAATCGACGAGGCACTCACTGTCCCACTAAAGGGATCTGTAGCATGATAGGCCAGTATCGGCTGCACTTGGACTTCCTTCCCTGCCACAGTGGCAATTCTTAGGCCAGATGGGGTGGTGGTGGTCCAAGAGCCTCCAGTAATCTCAACGGAGATTTTTAGTTTTTCATTTTCTATAGAGATTTGTTCTCTAGCCTTGCCTGTGAACCACAAAATACATTGTACAGTATATGGTTTAAGAGGACATTTTATTCATGTACACAACTGTTCAAAAGTTTGGGGTAAGTAATATTCTTTCTTTTTTAAAGCAATTGATACTTTTATTTAGCAAGGATGCATTAAATTAATCAAAAGTGACAGTAAAGACATTTATAAATAAACAAAAATAAATAAATGCTGTTCCTTTTCAGATTTAACATATTCAATGTATCATGGTTTACACAAAAATATTAAGCCGCACAACTGTTTTCAACAATGATAATAAGAAGAAATGTTTCTTGAGCAGCAAATCAGCATTTTAGAATGATTTCTGAAGGATTGTGTGACTGGAGTAATGATGCTGAATATTCAGCTTTGCCAACACAGAAATAAGTTACATTTTAAAATATATTAAAATATAAAACAGTAATAATATTTAACAATATTACTGTTTTTAATATTTTGATCAAATAAATGCAGCTTTGGTGAGCATAAGAGTTTTTTGACAAAAACAAAAAAAATCTTACCAACCACAAACTTTTGAATGGTAGTGAATACATAGTGTGAATAAATAAATCAGTATCCATAGAGGTTTTGATTAGATTTAGATTTAGATTTAACATTTAGATTCAACATTTAGATTTAGATTTAACATTTAGATTTAACATTTAGATTTAGATTTAATATTTAGATTTAACATTTAGATTTAACATTTAGATTTAGATTTAACATTTAGATTTAGAATTTAGATTTAACATTTAGGTGTAACATTTCATATTTAGATTTAACTATTTAAAATATCTCTAAGTTGACAAATATTGTTGTAAATGTGCTAAAAAGTGACCGTCAAAAATTCATACCAGTTTTTTAAACGTTGTTTGAAGCTAAATGTGACAAAATGTTGCTGTTATTTTCAGCGTGAGCCGCTTTACAAACGGCGCCCCATAGCTAATTGCTACCTTTCTTGTCTTTAGTGTCTTTGGTGTCCACTGTCAGCTCTTTGATAGGCTCTGCCTCCTTTAAGGGCATGTGTGGAACCAGCACACACACTGGTCCAGAGTCTGGACTCGTACTGACTGTTCCGTCTGCAAACAGGACCTGAAACACACACACATATACACTGTATACTTCCTCTGAGGTCATGATTTCATTAGGAGTGTGCTTTTTGTGCTATATTATCTGTATTATGTAGCAAAAAAGTGCATTTTTGACGTGCAATCGTGTGTATATGTGAATACCTCAGTAGATCCATCTCTCTTGTGTTTGATGACAGTCCCTGTGCCGGTGATGACCCTGGAGACCTCAGTGTGTGTTCTGAAGTCTGGGGTCGGGTCTGAACTAGACCCAGCATTATAAAATCTCTGTCGTATCCGAAGAGATCGGACACAAGATTCCCCATCTAAAAAACACAGATATGACCTTACAGCTGCTCTTCTTCTTATTCTTCAATCTTAAAGGCTGGTTCTACATTTAAAGACAGTTTACAAAATATATTTTCATGAAATGTGTTTTTTTTTTTTTTTTTTTTTTTTTTTTTTGAGATTAATACAGACTAGAAAATAAAATATTTTGTACTGGTCATTCCTGTGCAGTTCTTTTATTCATTATATTAAGAAATAATTTAGAGACATGAAAATGTACTGCATCGAAAGAACCGTATAGTGCATACATTTTATGTACTCAAGCTTTTTATCTATAAAAATGAATATTTCACCTGCTGAGTCCTCAAAATCAAAATGCAGGATAAGTCCATTGGGAAGAGATACATGTAGATTCAGGAATGGTGGAGGAGAGGAATCGTCCACCGGCTCACAATGTACCTCATGTACCTAGGAAACATTAGTAAGGGAGAAAATGGCTATTTAGTTATGATAATCTGCCTAAAATAATTTGCATGCTAAACTAATTTACACCTAACTAATGTAAATTCTTACTAACCAACTTTTTTCCATTATTATTTGTCCAATCACCTGTTCCTGTTGGTCTGTACACAGGGCATTAGGCACAGTGAGCTGGAGAGCTTGACTTTTTGTTTTATTCGGGCTGCTCTGACAGCAGGAGAGTCGAATGCCGTTGGCCAGTACAGCATAAAAAGAGCCATATTTCTCCGTCTCACAATCTGGTTTGACTCCAAGAGTGGCTGAATTGGGCAAAACAATATGTGTAAATATTAAAAAATATATATAAGTGATTTTTACAGAATGAAATTGGCTAAATTACGCTACATTACGTTTGCAACACATACCTTGTTTAGTGAACATGTCACAATCCTTTAGTTTGTCCTCTTTTTTTCTCTCAGAAATGTTTGTGTAGAACTGATGGCCATCCTTCTTCACACAAACCTTCACTTGTGTTATTCCTTAAGATGGAAAGCAATCATATAATTAAGGTATAAAAGTACACAAATTATGTACAAGAAGCTCTAAAAAAGCAAATGTATATTGTGCATGTATATTTTTGCATGTTTGATTTCTCAAACCTTGTGTGAAGTGAAAACTCTCCACATCTATTTGTCCTCCGTCACAGGGATAGAGAGACTGAACTTTGCCAGTGACCTGCACCAGTTTCCCATTTAAACTGTAACCTGTGAAGACCTATGTGAAATACACAAACATTTAGCCAATTCATTTCAAACTTAGCACCATCAATTCTAGACTACAAGCATTTTATGTGGTTATATATATTTTCAGACATTTGTTTTTCTCTCATTTGCTGGTTCTTCAGGCGTCTCTGGAACATCTCTAGTTTTGTCTTTAATAGCCGAGCTGGGTGTTTTGGACATGATGTCTCTACTCTTTCTTGAGGACACTGAAGTCTTCTTGTTCTCCTTTACAGAGTCAATTCTCTCTTCTACTTTTGGTGTTGCTTTTCCTCCTTTTTCTTTCTTTGTCTTTTTGGATTGCTCCTCCTCCCTTAATCTGTCCTGGTCCATTTTCCATGCCTAAAGTAAATACATCAGAAAAAGGACCAGTGTAAGGATCATGAAATCGGAAAATGTGTATAACTAAAATATTTATATGTTACGATCAACATCTCAGCTCACTTTGAGAGAATCCTCTCTTATATATGGTTCTAATGTGTCTGAGATTGGGGACTTCACTGGAGAGTCTAATAGAAAGAAATTCAATTTTAAACATGCACATCATTATATTCATAGTAACATATTTTCATATATATGTGATGTTATCTACATGATCCTGCTCATAGACACATATATTAGACATAAGATATGTTGCCTGTATTTCTGTAAGCCTCTGAAGGGGTTTGGATGGGAGTTCTTTCCGCCTCTTTCTTCTCCTGCTCCATCTGCCATTTTTCCTCTTCCTGTCTGGTCCATTCACTGATTGAGTCTGCCACATATTCCAAATAATTCCTACAAGAATAATATAATATAATATAATATAATATAATATAATATAATATAATATAATATAATATAATATAACATAATATAATATAATATAATATAATATAATATAATATAATATAATATAATATAATATAATATAATAATATAAAAAACTATTTTATATTATAGCAAAATATAATTATTTTTAAATATAATTATTTCACTGTTCTTAGTTCATTCCAGTACTTTCAACATATAGGAAAACTTGACATTCATAAATACATTTTTTACATTTTGATAGTGTAAAAATGTTTATTAAAAAAAATGTTAAGCAAATAAATGTTGAAATAAATTAGCTTTGGGTAATTGTACCATGTAAAACTTTTAAGATGAGACAAAGTACCTGAAGCCCACATCTGTGTGAAGTGATGTATCCCAGAATTCCTTGCAACTCCTCTGAGGGCTCATGGGATTGTGGCAGATGATATATGTGGCATTGTCTCTGGCACAGTGAAATGTGTCCACACATCTATAAGTCTCAGATGCAGACTGGAGGACCTGAATATGAGAAGAGATTACTCATTTGTCATTTTTTATTAAAAATTTCTCATAGATTTTCAAAATATTATATTGAAATTAGAATTATATATTATATTATAATTATATTGCAAAAATATTATAAGCTGAGATTTGAAGGTGGGTACCTGGGGGAAAACAGAAGCACTGTGCTTCTCTACAAAGTTCCAGTGTCCCAGCTGACGAATCAAGGTCTTCTGGAGATCTGTTACAGTTACTTCATTATCCTATATAAGTTATTAGGATATTAAAAAACAATCACTTGCTAATGATAGTGTCAGGATAAATGTTTAATTTACTTGTATAATGTTAAAATTTCAGCTTTTTTATTTCAAAACTTCAATCATACCGTTGGTTCATCAGTCCCAGCATTGTTTTTTGCTGATCCTTTAAAAATAAAACAACTGATGTGTACAATTAAAGACCTCAACGCTGCTTTAAAAATATTTGTTTAGAAATTGAATGAATTTGCAATGAATGATCTTGTGCTGGTTTCACACCTGGTGTCCTGCTGTTGCTCCAATACAGGTGTTTGGTGAATTCAACAGGGTTGTCCCATGGTGTGGGGTTTGAAAGGTCTGATTGAGATCTTTTAATACAGCCGTTCTCATCCACTGTAGTCAAAAGCATGCTCTCAAACACAAACAGCTGGAGAAGCCTCTGTAGCTCAGACCAGCTCAGTGACTCTGGAGATACATATTAAGTCATCACATTAGGAAGAAAACTGGACTATAGGTCCAATTAAAACAGCAAGTCATTGTCCTTGTTTCTCACCATCAGTGCAGAAGTGCATTAGCTCCTGTGATCTGGCCAGTCTAACAGTGGTGCTCTCAGTGTGTCTGAGCATCAGGTTGGTCCACAAAATGCTTTGCTTCATGATGTCTGCTTCAATTTTGACGACATCAAAACCATCCAGGATCTGCGACATATGAATAAGGATTTTATTTATATAACAGTTGTGTCAGTTGCATCCATATGTATTTACATACTGTTTATAGGTGACTTAAAGCTTAAATGTGCTTGTTTGAAACATGATCAATGTATCCAAGAGGGCAAATGTACAGAATAAAACATTTGTGTGTGCTTTCAAGCATTTACGGGAAACAGTTTGCATATTCACACGCTCACAGGAAGCTGAAGGAGTCTCCTCGCTCTGTCATCATGGTGATTGAGCAAGAGAGGGTGTTTCTGATCTGCATTCACTGGGCTTTTCTGCATCCCAAGATCCTCCATGAGTTCCTGCCATCAAACAAACAGATTATGGCAAATATAGATTGATTTTGATTTATAAACCCAGTGACTTTTGTTGTTGTAACATTGGTGTGAGCAGGCATTTTACCTTCTTGTCTTTTTCATCCTGTGGCAGACTCAACACAGATGAAAGCATATAACTGATTAGATCTTGGTCTGTTCTATCAAAGTGCTCCTCTGAATCAACTGATCCTGCATTGACTTCCTGTTCTGAGGCCACCACCTCGACACCACACAGGAAGAAATTTAGCAGCCACATTTTAAAAGAACTTAACAACTTGTTCACAGAAATGCCAGCACTTATTTTTGTCTCTTTAGTCTGTTCACTCATGTTGCGAATACAGTTTAAGGTTAACAGTCTTCTATCTCTTTAAATTAAAGGTTATATTGAATCCTACAAAGTTCCCTCACCTGCTCCAGCATGCAGTGCAATACAAGAGGTACAGATGTGATTTCAGTAGGAATCCTGTCCAGTAGGTCACAGTAGTATCTCATATCAACCTCTGTGCTCTGAACAGGAGAGTCTGGCTCTGCCGAGGAAACTCAAAGAGTCAGTTTAAGATGTCAGTTTTGGAGCACACACTGACACAGCAGAGAATAATATATGTGAATGAGCACAGGATTTTGTGCTCTTATTTTGAATATATATTTTCCTAGTGTTAGTCCCGCTCATTTGCAGGGTCTGCTTCATCTGAATTATCTGCACACACACATTGGATTTGGCACAGCTTTTACACCGGATGCCCTTTCTGACTTCCTCCTTCACTGAGAATGCTGGGACAGTCACACACACATAGGGCCAATTTGGCACATTCAGTCCACTGAAATATTATTATAGTTTTTATGGTAACACTTCACAATAAGGTTTCATCAGTTAACAAGAACAAGAATGTTCATTTCAACATTTACTAATACATTTAAAAGTAATTATTTGTTTACATTAGTTAATGCACTGTGATCTAACATGAACAAACATTGAACAACTATATTTTATTTTAACTAACATTAACATAGATTAATAAATACTGTAACTAATGTATTGCTCATTGTTAGTTAATACATTAACTAACGTTAACAAATAAGACCTTTATTGTAAAGTGTTACTGTTTTTATTAATATATGTATTATGTGTGTATCTGGTCCTGGTAAACCCTACGTTATGGAGACAAAATGTCTCCATAAAGATGGCAATATCCCCTTGTGGTGAAATTTTTTGGTCCCCGTGAGGAAAACAGTGTTTTGAAAATGTAAATATGCAGAAAGTTTTCTGTAATAGGTAGGTTTAGTCTAAGTGGATAGAATATACAGTTTGTACAGTATAAAAACCAATATGTCTATGGAAAGTCCCCATAAAACATGAAAACACAACATATGAGAGTGTGTGTAAAGGATGTAATGGTAAAACCAAAGCTCAGTGTATCATTTCATGTACCAGGGACTTCCTCTGACACTACTTTCTTCCTTGGAGTTTGTACAACCTAAAACATAAACCATGATAAATATCAGTACCAAGAAACCAACATGTACATCCTGCCACAATACACTTCTGAAATTAAAGTCCCCCTGTGGTGAAAATCAAGCTTTTAATGTTGTTTATATGTCTATGTGGTGTTTTTAATATGCTTTAAGACCAACCATGTGCAAATTCATAAGTCAACACCATTGCTGAGTATTTTCTCCTTCAAACTGCAGTGAACCAAAGACAGTCTCAAAAACGCGGTTTGAAATCGCTGGTGTTTCTGACGTCACAAACTACCTTGTAACCAATCACGTCAACGTGTGATCGTCAACCAGTGGATCTCTGAGCTGGTGTGAATAAGTGGAGGCGGGGCAAATTTGCATATTCATAGAACCGCGTATACTAAATGAGGCAAGGGTGTAGAGTTACATTCAAGCTATTAAGGTATGAAGATTTATTTTTCAAGGAATATGTTTTTAAATATGTCATTTTGGTGATCAAAGAATAAAATTATTGACTACAGGGGGACTTTAACTGATTATAAAGTGTTTTTTTTTTAATCACTGGCTAGTTTATTTGGCATATTATCAGCACTGCTATCAGTAAAGGCAGTCGTGTACCTCAGTGGAGCTCTGCGGTCGGGACTGCGGGATGGCTCTGCAGGCCAAAGGCACCTGGATCAACCTCATGCAGCTGAGATAATGACTGTACTGTCTCCTCCAGTCCAGGCTGTCATACACCAGACACGCCACACTCTCAAATATAGCAGCTCCAAACGCCAGCTACAGACAGTAGTGGATGATAGTACTATAATGTAATATGTAAACTTCTGTAGACAAAACAATGGCACTGACATATTTTAAGATATGTCACATATTTTAAGATATGTCACTGCAAGTTGCTTTCAGTTAAAGTTAAAACAGCTCAAACATGCATTTTAGTCTGGGACTAGTTTAAACCTTGTCTGTGAAACTGGGGGTAAGCACACTAAATAAAAGCTGAATCAAGGGTCTTATGTGCACCTTTACTTGAGAAACATAATGACATCAGATATTTTGTTTTGTTTTCTGAAAAAAAAAAAAAAAATCTAAATTTAGTTTTTGCTTAAAACAAGAAAAAAAAATCTGCTAATGGGGTAAGAAAAATAATATTGTTTTCCCTTCGAATTAAGTTTATTTTTTAACCTATTGGCAGATATTTTTTTCTTGTTTTAAGCATAAACTCATTTCATTTGGATACATTTTTCAGAAAGTAAGATTTAATATCTTAAGTCATTTTGCTTCTCCTATGTATCTTGATTTAAGAATGTTTAGATATTTGTACTAAAAAACAAGACAAAAATTCTGAGTAAAGTGCAGTGTGGTACAAGAATTTGTACATGTTCACCATTTCTTCAGCATTGTCTTTGTCCTGCGGCAGCAAATGGATCTTCACGCTATAGTTCAACCTGGCCACATCACTGAGTCTGGATCCCATATTCCCACTGTTCAAGACTTGATCCAACTGCTCCCAGAACACATCTAGCTCCTGCTGCCTTCTTTGCTTAAGAGTCTCAACTTCTGAACACAGAGCAAGTTAAATCTTGGTGACTTTAAATCCTGATTTTGTATGTATGCAAATGTAACATCAGCCTTCTAATTTGAGTACAAATACAACTACATCTCAAACACCAAATCCAGCAAATTCTGCATACACTATGTAATATAATTTGAAAGGAATAAGTGCAATGACATTCTTAGTAACTTGCCCTGATCTTCAGGTGAGTGATGGTTTTCCTCTGCCGCTGTTTCCGTTGTTGCCTCTGATTGGTCTCCTCTCTCTAAGTTCAGTTTTATAACATTGGACACATGGATTCCCAGAGAGTCCAGTGCAGAGATCAGATGAGGTTGGTAGAATCCCACTATCAGGATGTAGTGCTCTGGCCCGTCATCAGGTTCATCATCTGGACAGATATGTTTAAACTCAATATTAAAACACTATTTGCAACCCATTTCACTTTCAAATCTGACCTATTTCCAGGATATGCAACCAGAAGCAATGTTTTTTTTTTTTTTGGTAACTGGATTCCTAGTTTTAACCTTTTAAGTAACTGTGATCAGGCCTCACCTATGTATTTGATTATATTTTCCTCTTCCCCTCTGCGTTTGAGTTTGGTGTCTTTGGTTGGAACTGGAGGCTCGGCAGCTTTTTTCCCCTTTGCTGCTCCTTTACCCCCCTGATCCTTGCTGGCAGAATTCAGACCCGCTTTAACATGAGCATTCTCCTCTACAGCCTTAAATATACACACTCTGTGTTACTGTTTATCAGAAAACATAAGTATGATAAAATGTTTGCATAGTATATTTGATTAGAATTTTGCAGAATAAATCTGTGTCATCACATATTAAGTGTAAATGTAATTCTTCCCAGCATAATATAGTATTTTTTCCATAAATTATTGTTCACAATCTGGTTATCATTCTATATTATCAACATATATTGCAATACATGCTTTAGCTAATGGTGAAAAGCTCTCACCTTCTGCTCAGCAGCCCGTCTTGCAATGTCATTGTTTTTAATGGTCAGAAGCTGGAACTTTAGTAATTTTGCCATCAGGTTCACAGTAATTTCCTCTCCAACATCCATCATAGACTTTGCAAGTTCAGTCACCTACAGAAGCATGTCAAATGACAAATTACTGAAACCATAAATGGACAACATAATTTGACATTATTTTGTCATTTTAAAGGTCTCAAAAGACATTATGAAAATTATGATTATGATTCTACAATAAAAATCTATACATTATTTTATTTTTAATTCTATACATTATCATTATTAACACTATACTGAGATTACAATTTGTCATGGTAATAACAATACCCACCTCAAAAAACATGGGACCATCTTTAGTCTTTCTGGTCTTTGGATTTCCCAGTTCATTGATCTGTGTCACAGAAGATTGGTTTATCTACGACAACTGATTCTAATATTTCTTTTCTTTTATTACTTCATTAATGAAATCTAATTTGATCAGAAACCTTTTCCAGAGTGTCCTCCCAGGACAGCACGCTGAAAAGCTTGCGCAAGGGCTGTTGGACGGCCTGCTGGAGGGCGTTTATGAGCTGTTCATCCTCGGCTTTCTCTGCCTGCACCATACACAGACTGGCCCTCCAGTCATTCTAGCGTCACAGATGAGATG